>NC_057798.1:51726856-52067647 GCF_018294505.1 Triticum aestivum | reverse complement strand
ATTGATCGGCTTCATTTAGCAGCAGTAGCAAAGGAATCGCTCCATCGGGTTCAGTTAACAGCCATCGATCGATCGCTCGGGTTCAGTAACGCGTAGCCTGCAGTGCAATCGCTCGGGTACAGTTAGAGCCCAACGCCTCGCTCGGGTTCAGTTAGAGCCAACGCCTCGCACACACACACATACCTGTACAAGAGAAACGCGCATCGCTCTCCCACCGTAACCGGCAACCCCCTAAAATTTTCCTCCCCCTCGCTTCTACCATGGTTTTTTCCGTCATGGACGGCCCAAAGAATGTCATGCAGCTTCGTCTTCGGCTCGCCCAGGATGAAAAGCCCATTTTCTGTCATGATTTTTTGTCATAGAAGTAGGAGCCCACAACATCTATGATGATACCGGGTTTTGTCACAATTATCGTCATAGAAGTGTCATATGTATGACAGAAAAAAATTCGTTCAGCCCAAAATGTCACGGATGTGTCTTTTTTTGTAGTGTACTCCTCTCCGCGTGGGCATCCACTGCCGCGTCTTCCCCGGCTCCACGTCGTCCCCTTCCTTGGCCTCGCCGTCGTCCACCGCCGTGGTGCTCTCGGCTAGGCGTGGTCAACGTGGTCAATGACCGACTTCCATCGGAAGAGTACTGTACATAGAGAGGCTGACAGCTTGGTCCACGGCAGCCGCAAGGAAGTGCCTCCTTATTACGCGCAAAATAAATATTCCTCCACCTGACATCGGGGACCCACCATATTTCGTTAAAAAAATGTTTCCCCCTGACTGCTGGGACCTACCAGCTACATCTTCGCACGCAAGGAAGTGTGTCCATATTACAGGCAAAAAAAATGATTCACCCCCTCACTGCTGGGACCCACCAGCTACATCTTCGCACGCAAGGAAGTGCGTCCGGGAAAAAAACGATTCGCCCCCCTGACTGCTGCGACCCACCAGCTACATCTTCGCACGCAAGGAATTGCCTGACAGTCGGGACCCACCTGGTCGAAGCGTACGTAGCGTTGTCATCCTGGTCGCGAACGTGTACGTACATACTAGTCAATGTAGAGGTGCGCACGTGTTGTAGTAGAGGAGCGCACATGTTGTAGTAGAGGCGCGCACGTAGCATGTACACATACGTACAACGGCCAGGGTGCAAGAAAGTAAATACGGCCACGTATGTACATACGGGCGGGGTCTCAAACGCCTACTCGCGCATACGTACGGCCAGGGCTCGTGTACATGGCTGGGTCGGAACGGAGAAACTGTGTCGTCGTCCTGTTCATGGGGAGGCAACAGAATGCGTCGTGTTCATGGGGAGGCAACAGAATGCGTCGTGTTCATTGGGAGGCAACGGAACGCGTGGGAGCCAACCGGCTTGGACGGAACAGGCGATGGAAACGAGGCCTGGCATACCGCAGAATGGAGGAAACGGCCTTGTGTTCGACCGGCCACGTTCGAAACAGGATCATGTTCATCAGGAGGGGTTTGGCGTACCGCAAAATGGAGGAAACATACTTGTGTTGGACCTCCTACGGTCGCAACGGGGTCCTGTTGATCAGGAGGGGCGTGGCGTACCGCAAAACGGACGAAACAGACTTGTGTTGGAGCTCTACGGTCGAAACGGGGGTCCTATTCATCGGGAGGGGTGTGGCATACCGCAAAACGGGACTCCACGGGATACTATTCATCTCCACCGTTGACCTCCTCCAGCCTCCACGGGCTATTGTTCATCCACCGTCGACCTCCTCCAGCCTCCACCTACGACTTTTCATCCATGCGCTCCTGTTCATCCAGCCTCCACCACGCGCTACTCCAACGGCTACTGTTCAACCACCCCTCTCCACGGGCTCCTATTCAACCACCCCTGCACGGGCTACTGTTCATCCACCCCTCCGCCATCTACTATTCATCCAGCCCTCCACAGGGTCGTCCTGTTCATCCAGCCCCAACCAGCTCGATTGATCGGGGTCCTATTCATCCAGAGGCAACGCCACGGGGTCCTGTTCATCCACCCCCACCGCTCATTGTTCATCCAAACCCCCCCTCCCCCCGCAACACTCACTGTTCATCTAGAGGCAGCATCGATCGGCTTCAGTTAGCAGCAGTAGCGAAGGAAATGCTCGATCAGGTTCAGTTAACAGCCATCGATCGATCGCTCAGGTTCAGTAACGCGTAGCCTGCAGTGCAATCGCTCGGGTTCAGTTAGAGCCCAACGCCTCGCTCGGGTTCAGTTAAAGACAACGCCTCGCACACACGCGCGTACGTGTACGAGAGAAACGCGCATCGCTCGGCCCCCGACCTCCCACCGTAACTGCTGTTGGGGAACGTAGTAATTTAAAAAAATTCCTACGCGCATGCAAGATCATGGTGATGGTATAGCAATGTCGGTGTACTAGAGTAGGGGTACCCTAGTATCCCGAACTCGTGCACGGGCAGTTGCAGCGCCGCGCGGCAAGGCTTGCCGGACGACCGCCAGAGTCCTCCGAGGGTTCCTTTGGAGCCATTCAAGAACAAAGCATTCAAGACGAAGAGACAAGGCCCCGGCAAGAGCATCTTGCCGGGAAGAGACAAGGCCCCGGCAAGAGGAGCTTGCCGGGAAGGCCAACCACGGCACTTCAAGAAACTTGCCGCGATGCACCGCACGTCCCGGCAAGGTCCGGTGAGCAACAAGCTTCTGGACTCAACAAGACGACGACCCCGACAAGGTACTTGCCGGGGGCCCGCTGCCACTCTGTACCCACGCTCCAGCGCACCCACCCGCGTGTCGCCATGAGGCTTCCTCAGGGGCGCGTGGCGGGGGCCTGTGCAGCCAGGAGTACGCGGTGGCAAGCGGAGATGAAGAGGAGGCCATCGTGGCGAACGGTGGCACTCCTAACGGTCACTTTTTGCACTGTTTAGGCAACCCAGATGGGCAATCAATGACCTTGTCCCCTGCCGTCAGAGTTAGGTAGGGTGCACTGTGTCTACAGTAGCGGTAGGTGCAGCTACCGCATTCTTTTTCCATTTCTACCCCTCTCGTCTACGTTGCCACCTGTCGGTGACCCCTTGAGAGTATAAAAGGAGGCCCATGCGCAACGTGGAGGGGGGTTGGCCGGTTAATTGGTGGTTCGGCTCATGCGTAACACCAGAAACACTCCCACGCTCAGTCTGATAGCATACATCGCTCCTGAGCAAGGATTCAATACAATCTAGCAAGCAGGAGTAGGGTTTTACGCATCCGTGCGGCCCGAACCTGGGTAAACTGCTCGTGTGTACCGCCTCGATCCGCTCTTTGCTCGACCTCCGCCCTCACCGAATCGAAAGGGGCTCGGTCCGCCGATCCCCATAGGTGTTCGTGGATCAGTTTCCCCGACATCTTTGGCGCGCCAGGTAGGGGGCGTCGAGATTGTGCGAACCCGATCCGGCGTGCACGCGAGCTAAATCTTCATCGTCTTCATCGACATGCCACCGAAGAAGAAGGATTCGGAGGCAGCTGTTCCGTCTGCGTCGCTTTCACCGCCTCCAGAGCAAACGGGTGGTGGAGTGGACGCCGGCGGAAGAATGGGCATTGACGAGGGAGCCCTCAGTGCGGCCAAGTCCAAGGACAAGGCGGCACAGACCTCGGCGTCCATGCGTGCACCGCGCCCCTCTCAGGAGGCGCGGGACCAGCAGCGTCATGGCGTTCGCAGCGCCATACGTCCGCTGGGCCAAGATCAAGCTGGTGGTTCTCGTGGCGATCAAGACCAACATGCACGTCAACATGCTGGCTCGAGCGAAGTACGGTTGCCTGGACGGGGCACTGCTCCTTCTAACGTGGTTAGGAGTCCGAGCACGCCCCACTCCTCGCACCGTTCACCTCCGCCGCCCACCACTCCAGCAGAAGCCTTGGCGCGAGCTCAACTGCTCCTAGACTATCCTCCGACGGCGGACAAGACCGACAAATGGAGGGCCACTATCCAGAGCCTCATCGGCTTCGCCAACGGCGACACTGCGCGGCAACCAAGCACCTCGCTGCCGCGGCAGGACAGCCGGACGCGAGCCGATGGCAACAAGACCGGGGGAGGTGCGACTTCCATGCACTCTCCACTACGAAGGCCAAAATCGCCGACTCGCCGGGTCCACCCCGACAGCGGCTCCACCGCGTCGTCGGACCCACGAGCTCATCGCGACCAGCGTCAAGTTCTCCATGAACGACAACAAGAAGACGCTCAAACCCGCATCGAGCGCCAAAGAGAAGCGCGACGTCAATCCGACAAGCGCGCTGGGCCCTCTGTTGACATGCATGCGCCAGGGGAACCAGGCGATCTGCCGTACGCTGTAGGTTGTCCTGCGTTCACCCCTGAGCTGCGGCAAGTCCAGTGGCCCAGCACAAAGAATTTCAAACCAGACGTACCAGAGAAGTACGACGGCAAGACGCATCCGTCGGAGTTTCTCAGCATCTACACCATCGCGGTGCAGGCTGCCGGGGGACGGGACGACAAGATCCTTGCCAACTACTTCCCGCTGGTACTCAAGCCCAACGTCAGGTCCTGGCTCATGCACTTGCCGGACAATTCCATCTCCTCTTGGGCGGATTTATGCCATCAGTTTGTCGGCGCCTTTACAGGCGGCCACAAGCCACATGGCCAAGAGAGCGATCTTCATCTACTCGCCCAGAAGGAAGGAGAGCCACTGCGCAAGTACATTCAGAGATTCAGCCGTGTACAGCACAACATCCTAGACGTCCACCCCGCCGCGATCATCAGCGCGTTCCATCAGAACGTGCGAAACCGAAGGATGAGGGAGGAGATGGCGATGTGTAAGATCAGCGACGTCAGCGAGCTTTACGCCCTGGCCGACAAGTGTGCACGCGCTGAAGAGGGGAGGAGGCTCCTCGGAGAGAGTACAGGAGCAGGAGGATCCGACAGTGAGGATGCCGCCCCGACAAGGAAAGGCCGGAGGTGGAACAACAGAAGGAAAAAGGGCAAGGAAGTGCTAGCTGTCGAGCAGACCGGCAACGGAGGTGGCGCCAAGGAAGCTAAAGCTGGTGGCTCCGACAAGGAGGCCCAGCCTGTGGCGGCCGCCGACAAGCAGGACAGCTCCGGCAAGCAGTATTGTAAGATTCACCGCACCAAGGGTCACGATCTCCAGAACTGCAAGAAAGTTGAACAGCTTGTTGAGCAACAGAAAGCTGAGTACGAGCGGCGCGACAAGGAGAAGGCCCAGGAAGGAACTGGTGGATCCGGCAAGAAACGTCCCGACCGAGGAGGACGCCGCGACAAGGCCAAGCAGCGGCAAGGAGACAGACCTCCCCGCGGCCGTGACAAGGATGAAGATGACGACGATGACGAAGACGTGGATGATGATGAGGCCGATGAGCAGGAATTTCAGAAAGCTACAGAGGTCCTGTGCGTTGACGGTGGTTCTTCTCTGCATACTTCGCACCGCCAACTCAAGCAGTGGATGTGGGAGGTTAATGCAGCGGAACCACCCGTAGAGTCACGCAAGCCTCTGAAATGGTCCAGCACGCTTATCATCTTCGACATTGAGGATCACCCTGATCGCGTAACTGCGGTCGGGTGCTTGCCGATGTTGGTTTCACCAACTATCCGCAACCTCAAGGTCACGAAGATGCTAGTTGACGGCGGGGCGGCTTGAATCTGATCTCCTCCGCGGTCCTTCAGAAACTCCAGATCCCTGACAGCGAGCTCGAAGAGACCGGCACATTCCAAGGAATCAACCCGGGAAGGAGCAAGCCGAAGGGGAAGATCACGCTGCCGGTCACATTTGGCAGCGAGCTGAATTTCAGAACTGAGAGGGTCACATTTGACGTTGCCGATTTTCCATTGCCCTACAATGGGATCCTTGGCCGTCCAGCGCTCGCCAAGTTTATGGCAGCCTCTCACTATGCATACAACATGCTCAAGATGCCAGGCCCGATAAGTGTCATCTCTGTCCCCGGCGACAAGAAGGATGCCCTTATCTGCACCGACAAGATCTACCGGGAAGCAGCAGCCGCAGCAGAGCGCAAGACACTTGCCGCTGAAGCTCCCAGAGGGAAGAAGAAGACCAAGTCCGGCAAGAGCTCTGATGCCTACTCTGGCAAGCGCACCTCTTCGGAGTGCTGCGCTACCGTCGAGGACGCACCATCCAGCTCCACCGGCAAGTGTAAGAAGGCAATGGCAGCTCCACCTGAGACTAAGAAGGTGTCCGCCAAGGAGGATGGCACTGGTGGTACCTTCACCATCAGCGCCACTCTTGACCCCAAATAGGAAAGCGCGCTCGTTGCTTTCCTGCGGGCGAATGTCGACGTGTTTGCGTGGCAACCGTCTGATATCCCCGGTGTTCCCAGGAAAGTGATTGAGCACCACCTCGCCGTCTGTCCTCATGCGTGGCCTGTCAAGTAGAGAGTCAGAAAGCAGGCAGTGGAGCGCCAAGAATTCATCGCAGAAGAAATCAAGAAGTTGGAAGCAGCAGGCCTTGTCAGAGGAGTGCTCCATCCCACGTGGTTAGCCAATCCTGTTGTCGTGCGCAAGGCTAACGGGAAATGGAGGCTTTGTATTGACTTCACTGATGTTAATAAAGCTTGTCCCAAAGACCCATTTCCCTTGCCGCGTATTGACCAGATTGTTGTCTCCACATCCGGATGTGATTTGCTTTCCTTTCTTGATGCATACTCAGGATACCATCAGATCTTCATGGCAGAAGAGGATGAAGAGAAAACCGCATTCATCACCCCGTGTGGCACGTATTGCTTTGTACGGATGCCTTTCGGTTTGAAGAATGCCGGTTCAACATTCGCAAGGGTAGTCCACCATGCTTTTGAACCGCAAATGCACAGAAATGTGGAAGCCTACATGGATGACATAGTGGTCAAGAGCAAGAACAGGACGACCCTGATCCAAGATTTAGACGAGACATTTGCAAATCTGTGCAAGATCAACCTCAAGCTTAACCCCGAGAAGTGCGTGTTTGGAGTCCCTTCCGGCAAGCTTCTCGGGTTCTTCGTGTCTCAGCGGGGAATTGAAGCCAATCCCGACAAGATCAAGGCCATTGAGCAAATCGAAGCACCAAAGCGCGTCAAGGATGTACGAAAGCTTGCCGGTTGCGTGGCTGCTCTCAGCAGATTTATCTCTAAGTCCGCAGAGCACGCCTTGCCGTTTTTCAAAATATTGAAAAAGGCAGGTCCGATGAAATGGACTCCAGAAGCGGAGGCCGCGCTACAGGACTTGAAGAGGTACCTGTCCTCCACTCCAATACTTGTCGCACCTAAGCCACAAGAGAAGTTGCTGCTATATCTGGCAGCAACCAATCAAGTGGTTAGTGCTGCATTAGTAGCGGAGAGGGAGGCGGACGATGAGCCAGCAACCGCGGCAAGTGAATCCAGCGACAAGCAGGGGGCTTCTCCGACAAGCTCTGGCCCCGACAAAGTTGAGTCTGCGCAGGCATGCAAGGAGGTGCAGAGGAAAATGGTGCAGCGCACAGTTTACTTTGTCAGTTCCCTTCTACAGGGAGCCAAATCAAGGTACTCTGGAGTGCAGAAGTTGCTTTTCGGCCTCCTCATGGCCTCGAGAAAGCTGCGCCATTACTTCCAAGCACATGAGATCACAGTCGTCACTCGCTTTCCGCTGAAAAGGATACTGCAAAATCCAGAAGCAACAGGCAGGATTGTCGAGTGGGCGCTGGAACTGTCAAGCTTTGGCCTCAAGTTTGAGAGCACTTCAACTATCCAAAGCAGAGCATTGGCAGAGTTCATAGCAGAGTGGACGCCAACCCCAGACGAAGAAATTCCAAAGACAAGCATCCCCGTCAAAGAGACGAGCAAGGAGTGGCTGATGTACTTTGATGGTGCCTTCTCGCTGCAAGGCGCCGGTGCAGGCGTGCTGCTTGTCGCACCCACCAGAGAGCACCTCGAGTACGTAGTCCAGATGCACTTTCCCAAAGAGCAAGCAACCAACAATACTGCAGAGTATGAAGGATTGCTTGCCGGTCTCAGAATCGCAGCAGACCTTGGGATCAAGAAGCTCATTGTCAGGGGTGACTCATAGCTTGTCGTCCGCCAAGTGAACAAGAATTACCAGAGTCCGTTGATGGAAGCATATGTTGATGAAGTGAGGAAGCTAGAAGAGCACTTTGACGGCCTACAAATGGAGCATATCCCAAGAGCTCAGAATGACATTGCTGATGGCCTGTCAAAGTGCGCCGCACTAAAAGTACCTGTGGAACCAGGGATCTTTGTGCTCAAGTTGACTCAACCATCCATAACACCATCAACTAGACAAAGCAAGAAGAGGAAGTTGGTTTCCGGTGACTACTTTCCGACAGAGCTCCTCGAAGCCGCCGCCAAGAAAGTCCCCAAGATCAACACCAAGGATGCTGAGGGGCAGTCTGCTCAGGCAAACCTCATGGTTTGTTCCGTCGAAGCAAACGCTCCCGACAAGTTTTGCTCCGGCGAGCTTGCCGGGGAACATCAAGCTCCGGCAGGGCCGCAAGTCCTTGCCGTAGAAGCGGATGTTCCCGCAGCAGCAGATACGCCTTTAGTCCTTGTTGTCGAGCCACAAGCTCCAGCATGGGCACAGCAGATTGTCCATTTCCTTCAGACAGGAGAGCTTCCCGAAGAGCAAGAAGAAGCGGAAAGAGTAGCCCGGCAGTCAAGTATGTGCCAGTTTGTCGATAGCATACTGTACAGAAGAAGACTCAACGGTGTGAAATTGAAGTGTATTCGTCGGGAAGAGGGACAAAAGCTGTTGGCAGAGATACATGGAGGCATATGTGGCCACCACATAGGCGCAAGGGCACTTGCCGGCAAGGCTTTCCGGCAAGGCTTCTTTTGGCCGACAGCCCTCCAAGATGCAACTGCACAAGTAACCAAGTGTGAAGCGTGCCAGTTCCACTCCAAACAGATACACCAGCCAGCTCAAGCTCTCCAGACAATCCCTTTATCCTGGCCATTTTCGGTCTGGGGGCTCGATATCCTCGGCCCCTTCTCCCGAGCTGTCGGGGGCTTTGATTACTTGTACGTCGCAATCGACAAGTTCACAAAGTGGCCGGAAGTGCAGCCAGTGAGGAAGGTAACAGCACAGTCAACAGTCAAGTTCTTCAGGTCGATTGTTTGCCGTTTTGGGATCCCTAACAGGATCATCACTGACAACGGCACGCAATTCACGAGCCGCACCTTCATGCAGTATGTCCAAGACCTTGGCGCCAAGGTCTGCTTCGCTTCCGTTGCTCATCCGAGAAGCAACGGTCAAGCAGAGAGGGCAAATGCTGAAGTGCTGCGCGGGCTCAAGACCAGAACTTTCGACAGGCTGCACAAGTGCGGAAAGAACTGGATCGAGGAGCTGCCGGTGGTTCTTTGGTCAATCAGAACGACACCAAATCGAGCCACTGGCCAGACACCTTTCGCTCTAGTCTATGGAGCAGAGGCAGTTCTCCCCAGGGAACTCGTATACGGGTCACCTCGAGTGCTCGCTTATGATGAGCTTGAGCAAGAGCAGCTGCGACAAGACGACGCGCTGCTCCTTGAGGAAGATCGTCTTCAGGCTGTTGTACGAGCTGCTCGATACCAGCAAGCTTTGCGCCGCTATCATAGCCGCAAAGTTAAAGCCAGAAGCTTCGAGGAAGGCGACCTTGTTCTTTGGCGCGTTCCATCCGCCAAGAATTTCAACAAGTTGACGCCGAAGTGGGAAGGCCCTTATCGGGTAAGACGAGTCACGAGGCCTGGCGCTGTCCGCCTTGAGACCGAAGATGGCGTTCCGGTGAGTAACTCCTGGAACATAGAACATCTTCGTAAGTTTTACCCATAGGGCGCGGTTGCCGGAAGCTTTTCCGGCAACCACCTTTTGTACAAGTCTTGCCGCTGTTGCATGTAATCCTTTGTACAAAGCCGGGCGCAGACCCCGTGCACCAGTAAAGTTCATGTGCCCCGCACATCTTGTCAGTTTTTTTATGCTATAATCCTTTTTCGCATATGTTATCTGACACTTTGTGCAGCACCAGACCCCGGTAAGTGATAACGAGCCCAGGGCTCCATATCATTACTTTATTTCTCTGTTTCTTTCTCAAAACAAGGAAGGTTCCCTCGCCCACAAGGTTTACCGGGGGGGAGGAGAAGATAATGGTGTGGACCAGGCCGTTCAAGAAAGTTTCTCCTTGCCGGGAAGCAGACGACAGAAAAGCTAAGTTGCTAAAGTTTGAGCAATCAGTTTTTTAAGTTTTTGAGTTATTTTCCTTGAACGACCGTGCTTTGTATGGAAAACCTGTGCGCGGAGGAACCAACTCGTAGCTAGCTGCGCCCTTACTTTGTTTTGAGTCCGCTCAACAACTTAAGTGAGCTGCAACTAGTTGCGACAAGGTTGCTTGTCGGTAGCGACCCCGCCAGCAGGCTGCTGAAGTTCCGCACTCGGCGCTCGCGGCAAGGGTGCCTGCACCGGCAAGTTTCCCTAGAAAGCGTAGGGCAGAACCATACAAAGCCAAGAGTCGAGTAAAGGAAGTAACACATCAATTTTTTGCCTAAGATAGAGTTATATTACAAAAATAACTTGTCGCGCCTCTAATAAAGTGTTCCCATGACATGACTGGCAGCGACAAGAAAAGAAGAAAACGGACGGCCTAATCTACGCGACCGCCGTCAACCCTTTTGACCTCGTTCACCCTGTCCACAATGGGTGCGACGAGGGCCTTAAGTGCGTCAAGATCAGCGTCCGCCGGCAGCCTCTTGAGGACGTTGGTGAGGTTGAGGCCCGGATTGCGGAAGGCCACCTTCACCAGCACCTTCTCTAGAACTCCGGCACAAATCGAGCGTGACTCGTCGACCAACTGCTTTGGGATCCGTTCCCGGAGTTGCTGGAGCGCCGCCGCCACGCCTTTGAAGAACAGAGTGAGCTTGGCGCTGGGTTGGAGGTTCTCGTCGGAGGAATACCCGAAGCCTTCCACCCCCAACTGCACCAGCTCCTCTTCAATGACTGCAGCAACGTTCACGAGGCCCTCCGTCCAGAGCACCACGGTATCTCTGAGGAGATTCTGGGTTTCGGCGGCCCTCGCCAGCAGCGCATCATTGCCCTTGATGTCTTTCTTCAAGTCTGCCTCCCATTTCCTGGCGCTGTCCAACGTCTCCATCAAGGTGGCCAGCTTCAGCGTCAGATCGGTGTTGGAATCCTTGGCGGCGCTCAGTTCCTTGCCCCTCTCGGCGAGTCGGCCCTGCAGCTCACCGTGGGCAAGGGCGTCCTTCTCGCGCTCTAGCTTGAGCGCGGCAAGCTCTTCGCCACCAACTTTCAGATCAGCTTCTAGCTGCGCCACCTTTGCCTCCAATTCCTTCTTGGCGGCCTCGGCAGCCGCAGCCGCATCCTTTGCCTCTTGGAGCGTCCCGCCAAGTGCCCGTTCGCGCGCGGCAAGCTCCTCTTCGTGGCTGTCGAGGTTCACTTTCCGCTGAGTCAGCTCGCCTTCCCGCGCGTACAGCTTCTCGCCGGTGAGCCGCTGCTGCTCTTCAGCCTCAGCCTTCTCGAGGAGGAAGGCCTTCCGCTCCTCAGCAAGCTGCTCCCGCTCCTCCGCCAAGGCCCGGAGAGTTTCTTGGCGAAGACCCCGGAGCTCCTCCGCATGCTTCTCTATGTCCATGCTCGCCCTCGCGACAAGCGCTTCCCGGGACTCCAACTTGACTTGGCGGGTGCGGTAGAGCGCCAGCAGCCTCCGTAGCAGCCGCTCCTCCTCAGGCTCGCCGCTGCTGCTTCCTGGCGCGTCGACGATCGACAACCCGGCGGAGGCAAGCACCTCCCCATCCAGAGCTTCTCCTTCCACCGGCGCCCTGGAGCTTGATGCCCAGGGGAGCTTGATGAAGATGCCCTCGCCGGCCTTCAGATAGGCGCCGGGCTGGGACTCCTCGGAGTCTGCCGCCGCGGCAGCAGCGGAGGGATCGGCGGTCGGTGCAGCGCCTGGCGCTCCTGCGGCCTCAGGACCGTCAGTGCGATCGCCAGATCCCCCGCCAGCTTCTTCGGCAGCAGCCTTGGCAGCCTCTTCGCCGGCGGGCACATCAGCGCCGGCTCCTTCTTCGGTGGTCGCGGCATCATCAGTATTGCCGCGCGCGTCCTCCTCGCGGCCCGCCTCGGTCTCCATCGGATCCGCGGAGGGTGGGTCTGACGACCGGAGAAGAAGGAGAAATCAAACAAGTATCCGAGAAGAAAAATCAGCAGAAGACTACAAGGAAAGTTTCGGGCAAGAAGGACTACTTGTGCTGGGATCTGCTGTCATGACCTCCACCACCGGGGGATCGTTGGCGCTGTCCCTTGCCAGAGACTCCCCCCTTGCCGGAGATCGCCTCCTTGCCGGAGAACGCTCCCTTGCCGGGGAGCCCACCCTTGGCGGCGTAGTCGAAGCAGACGACGAGTCGGAGGTGATCGCCACGCCCTCCTGATGAAGCTGTTCTGCTCCTGCACAAACAAACCAGTGATCAGATGTCAACAAAGGAAAAGAGCAACCACGCGCACCCAGAAGCAGAAAGTAAACCATATGCTTACGCTGGGGGCTGCGCTGGGGGCTGCTCTGCGAAGTGATGGCCGGATCCGGCAAGGTGGTCTCGGGCGCGCCTCCTGTCGTCGCAGTGGGCTCGTCCTCGATGACCACCACCTGAGCCTTGGCCCTCTTCGCCGCCCGCTAGGCCAGAGTCCTGAAAAGGGAGAGTCCAGGGTGGGTCGGATCAGATGCAAGACAGGAATGGCAAGTTGAAGAACTACAAGAACAACAAGGGAATCTTACTCTTCTTCCTCTTCCTCGTCAGAGCTGAGCGTGGAGAGGTCGAAGTTCGGCCCACCTCCGGCGCGACGAGGTGGAGGGGTGGGATCCCTTGGCCGCTTGGCGGGGACTGCGGCGCTAGCCCGAGACGGCCCCGCTCCAGTTGTCGCTGCGGCGGGAGGCGCTCCCGCGGCAACCGTACTTGCCGCGGTAGAGTGCGTCGCGCGACGCTGCGGCTGTTGGCCCACTTGCCGCCCTGCTGCGTCGCCGACCCTGCGGAGGCGCCTTCTTGGTTGCGCTGGGGGCTGCACTGCGGGCCCTGCTCGCGGCAAGCTCCTCGGAGATGGCGGGCCGCTCGCACCCTCGGCGGGCTCGTTCGACTCGGTGTCGGGCGCGGCGAGCTCTTTTTCCTCTTCGGGCTGCTCCCGTTCGGCAAGACTCATCGCCAACGCCGCGTCCGCTTCCTCCACGGTGAACCCGAATTCACCCGCGGGCGCGGCTGCCGCCTCCTCTTCCGCCCTGGTGGCGATGCGCTCCATCTCTTGATCAGTGGTGTCGCGGGTGAGGAGCTTCTTCTCGTCAGCATTGACCGCCACCTCCACTAGGCTGTCAAAGAACTGCTGCACGACGTCGCCGGCGGGCTCTTGCCAAGTTGGAGCGATCCCGTGCGAGTCACACAACGGCATCATTGCACAGATGCGGTCGCGCGAGGAGTTGTTACACAGAGGCACAACGCCTGCCGGCAACCTGAACCACTTGGGATGCTGCGGGTCGTGCTTGAATATTTCCTTAAGTATCCCGTCCAATTCTATGACGGTGAAATTGAAGTTGAGGCCTGGGCGCAACCTCATGATGTCTGTCGGGCCTCCAAATTCCCAGGAGGGTCTCCCCTTCGCCTGCAGAGGGGCGATGCGGCGGCGGAGGAAATCTGCACCGACAGCTCCTACAGTCAACCCGGCAAGCCTGAGGCGCAAGATCCGGGTGGTGGCGATCTTCAGCTTGTCATTGTCCGCAGACAGAGTGCTCCAATCATTGCCTCGCACTGCTGGGGCTTGGCGCAGGGCAGTGAATGGCTGCGGGTTCTCCTCTACAACCCAGCACCAGTTTGCTCTCCACTCATCCCACTTGCTGCGGAGCTCCCCCTCCAGATAGGTCTCCTTCTTGCCGGCTCGCGAGATCCAGGCGATCCCCCCGGCAAGGGTTTCCCCTCTCTCGACACGGGGCATGAAGAAATGGCGGAAGAGAGCTACGTTGGGGTGGACTCCCACAAAGTTTTCGCATAGATGGGCGAAAACTGCCATGGTCAAGACGGCGTTGGGGGTAAAATCAAGGAGGTGGAGCCCGTAGGTGTTCATGATATCGCAGAAGAAATCAAAGAATGGCGGGCAGAGCCCGCAGTAGAAGAACACAGCAAAGAAAGGGTACCCGCCAACTGGAGCTTCTTGCGAGGTGATGGCGGAGAGTACCTTTGTGCGCGGATGCGCCCGTGTCTCCATCGACCAGAAGAGATAGTACCACTCCCTCGGATCCTTTGCGGAGAGCTCGGGGAGGAAGGTGGCCCGCTCTTTCCGCAGCGCCTCAAGCCGCTGCGCTTCGGTCGACTTCACAGCTTTCGCGGCCTTCCCCTTTCCGGGCTTCGGAGCCATGGCGGAGGCGGTGGGGGAGATCGACGGTGCTGGTAGTGGCGGCGGCGACGGGAGCGGA
Source organism: Triticum aestivum (assembly GCF_018294505.1). NCBI lineage: Eukaryota > Viridiplantae > Streptophyta > Magnoliopsida > Poales > Poaceae > Triticum > Triticum aestivum. The sequence goes on along the minus strand of NC_057798.1, from coordinate 52,053,275 downwards.
GCGCTGCTCTCTTTCGACTTTGGAAGCGGAGGAGGGCGGCGGAGGTTTCTGCGATTGCAGCAGCGAATGACGAAGATAGGGGAAATACCCCTGTTTCCCCTGCTTATAAGGAGGAGGGGGCGGATGTTGCGCTCTTTCCGAATAAAGAACCACCCACGATCTCCCCCCACGACGCCGTGATTGATGCGTGCCGTTGCGGGGGGTGCGGTGGATACGGATTTAGATTCGGCATACCCCAGGCCCGCGCGTGCCCGTGCCTTGTTTTGGGCCTGGCCCAACAGCGCTTGGCACCGTGTATGGCCCAGGCCCGGGGGCTCCTGTCGGTGTACTAGAGTAGGGGTACCCTAGTATCCCGAACTCGTGCACGGGCAGTTGCAGCGCCGCGCGGCAAGGCTTGCCGGACTACCGCCAGAGTCCTCCGAGGGTTCCTTTGGAGCCATTCAAGAACAAAGCATTCAAGACGAAGAGATAAGGCCCCGGCAAGAGGATCTTGCCGGGAAGAGACAAGGCCCCGGCAAGAGGAGCTTGCCGGGAAGGCCAACCACGGAACTTCAAGAAACTTGCTGCGATGCACCGCACATCCCGGCAAGGTCCGGTGAGCGACAAGCTTCTGGACTCGACAAGACGACGACCCCGACAAGGTACTTGCCAGGGGCCCGCTGCCACTCTGTACCCACGCTCCAGCGCACCCACCCGCGTGTCGCCATGAGGCTTCCTCAGGGGCGCGTGGCGGGGGCCTGTGCAGCCAGGAGTACGTGGTGGCAAGCGGAGATGAAGAGGAGGCCATCGTGGCGAACGGTGGCGCTCCTAACGGTCACTTTTTGCACTGTTTAGGCAACCTAGACGGGCATTCAATGACCTTGTCCCCTGCCGTCAGAGTTAGGTAGGGTGCACTGTGTCTACAGTAGCGGTAGGTGCAGCTACCGCATTCTTTTTCCATTTCTACCCCTCTCGTCTACATTGCCACCTGTCGGTGACCCCTTGAGAGTATAAAAGGAGGCCCATGCGCAACGTGGAGGGGGGTTGGCCGGTTAATTGGTGGTTCGGCTCATGCGAAACACCAGAAACACTCCCACGCTCAGTCTGATAGCATACATCGCTCCTGAGCAAGGATTCAATACAATCTAGCAAGAAGGAGTAGGGTTTTATGCATCCGTGCGGCCCGAACCTGGGTAAACTGCTCGTGTGTATCGCCTCGATCCGCTCTTTGCTCGACCTCCACCCTCACCGAATCGAAAGGGGCTCGGTCCGCCGATCCCCATAGGTGTTCGTGGATCAGTTTCCCCGACAAGCAACGAGAGAGGAGAGTGTTGTCCACGTACCCTCATAGACCGTTAAGCGGAAGCGTTATCACAACGCGGTTGATGTAGCCGTACGTCTTTACGACTCGACCGATCCAAGCACCGAACGTACGGCACCTCCGTGTTCAGCACACGTTCAGCTCGATGACGTTCCCCGGGCTCCAATCCAGCAAAGCATCGGGGATGAGTTCCGTCAGCATGACGGCGTGGTGATGGTGATGATGTTCTACCGGCGCAGGGCTTCACCTAAACTCCGCGATGATATGACCGAGGTGGAATATGGTGGAGGGGGGCACCGCACACGGCTAAGGAATGATCCGTAGATCAACTTGTGTGTCATGGGGTGCCCCCCTGCCCCCATATATAAAGGACCAAGGGGGGGCGGCCGGCTAAGGGAGGGCGCGCCAGGGAGGAATCCTACTCCCACTGGGAGTAGGATTCCCTCCTTTCCTAGTCCAACTAGGAGACCTTCCATGTAGTAGGAGTAGGAGAGAAGGAAAGGGAAGAGAGAAGGGAAGGAAGGAGGGGGTGCGGCCCCTCCCCCTTGTCCAATTCAGACTAGGCCTTGGGGGGCGCGCGGCCTGCCCTAGGCAGCCCCTCTCTCTTTCCCGTATGGCCCAATAAGGCCCAATACTTCTCCCGGCGAATTCCCGTAACTCTCCGGTACTCCGAAAAATACCCGAATCACTCGAAACCTTTCCGAAGTCCGAATATAGTCGTCCAATATAAAGATCTTTACGTCTCGACCATTTCGAGACTCCTCGTCATGTCCCCGATCTCATCCGGGACTCTGAACTCCTTCGGTACATCAAAACTCATAAACTCATAATATAACTGTCATTGTAACGTTAAGCATGCGGACCCTACGGGTTCGAGAACTATGTAGACATGACCTAGAACTGTTTCCGGTCAATAACCAATAGTGGAACCTGGATGTTCATATTGGCTCCTACATATTCTACAAAGATCTTTATCGGTCAAACCGCATAACAACATACGTTGTTCCCTTTGTCATCGGTATGTTACTTGCCCGAGATTCGATCGTCAGTATCCAATACCTAGTTCAATCTCGTTACTGGCAAGTCTCTTTACTCGTTCTGTAATACATCATCCCACAACTAACTCATTAGTTGCAATGCTTGCAAGGCTTAAGTGATGTGTATTACCGAGAGGGCCCAGAGGTACCTCTCCGACAATCGGAGTGACAAAACCTAATCTCGAAATACGTCAACCCAACATGTACCTTCGGAGAGACCTGTAGAGCACCTTTATAATCACCCAGTTACTTTGTGACGTTTGGTAGCACACAAAGTGTTCCTCTGGTAAACGGGAGTTGCATAATCTCATAGTCACAGGAACATGTATAAGTCATGAAGAAAGCAGTAGCAACATACTAAACGATCGTGTGCTAAGCTAACGGAATGGGTCAAGTCAATCACATCATTCTCCTAATGATGTGATCCCGTTAATCAAATGACAACTCTTTTGTCCATGGCTAGGAAACTTAACCATCTTTGATTCACGAGCTAGTCAAGTAGAGGCATACTAGTGACACTATGTTTGTCTATGTATTCACACATGTATTATGTTTCCAGTTAATACAATTCTAGCATGAATAATAAACATTTATCATGAAATAAGGAAATAAATAATAACTTTGTTATTGCCTCTAGGGCATATTTCCTTCAGTCTCCCACTTGCACTAGAGTCAATAATCTAGTTCACATCACCATGTGATTTAACACCAATATTCACATCTGTATGTGATTAATACCCATAGTTCACATCGTCATGTGATCAACGCCCAAAGGGTTTACTAGAGTCAAAAATCTAGTTCACATGGCTATGTGATTAACACCCAAAGAGTACTAAGGTATGATCATGTTTTGCTCATGAGAGAAGTTTAGTCAACGGGTCTGTCACATTCAGAGCCGTATGTATTTTGCAAATATTCTATGTCCACAATGCTCTGCATGGAGCTACTCTAGCTAATTGCTCCCACTTTCAATATGTATCCAGATTGAGACTTAGAGTCATCTGGATTGGTGTAAAAGCTTGCATCGTTGTAACTTTTTACGACTGGCTCTTTTATCACCTCCATAATCGAGAAACATCTCCTTAGTCCTCACTAAGGATATTCTTGACCGCTGTTCTAGTGATCTACTTTTAGATCAAAATTGTATTCCTTTGCCAAACTCAGAGCAAGGTATACAATGGGTCTAGTACACAGCATAGCATACTTTATAGAACCTATGACTAAGGCATAGGGAATGACTGTTCATTCTTTTCTATTTTCTGCCATGGTCGGGTTTTGAGTCTTACTCAACTTCACGCCTTGCAACACAGGCAAGAACTCTTTCTTTGACTGTTCCATTTTAAACTATTTCAAAAATTTATCAAGGTATGTACTCATTGAAAAATCTTATCAAGCGTCTTGATCTATCTATATAGATCTTGATGCTCACTGTGTAAGCAGCTTCACCGAGGTCTTTCTTTGAAAAACTCCTTTCAAACACTCCTTTATGCTTTCCAGAAAAATTCTACATTATTTCCGATCAACAATATGTCATTCACATATACTTATCAGAAATGTTGTAGTGCTCCCACTCACTTTCTTGTAAATACAGGCTTCACCGCAAGTCTGTATTAAAACTATATGCTTTGATCAACTCATCAAAGCGTATATTCCAACTCCGAGATGCTTGCACCAGTCCATAGATGGATCGCTGGAGCTTGCACAATTTGTTAGCACCTTTAGGATTGACAAAACCTTCTGGTTGCATCATATACAACTCTTCTTTAAGAAAACCATTAAGGAATGCAGTTTTGTTTATCCATTTGCCAGATTTCATAAAATGTGGCAATTGCTAACATGATTCAGACAGACTTAAGCATAGATATGAGTGAAAAACTCTCATCGTAGTCAACACCTTGAACTTGTCGAAAACCTTTTGCGACAATTCTAGCTTTGTAGATAGTAACACTATCAGCGTCTGTCTTCCTCTTGAAGATCCATTTAATCTCAATGTCTCGCTGATCATTGGGCAAGTCAATCAAAGTCCATACTTTGTTTTCATACATGGATCTCATCTCAGATCTCATGGCCTCAAGCCATTTTGCGGAATCTGGGCTCACCATCGCTTCTTCATAGTTTGTAGGTTCGTCATGGTCTAGTAATATAACTTCTAGAACAGGATTACCGTACCACTCTGGTGCGGATCTTACTCTGGAAGACCTACGAGGTTCTGTAGTAACTTAATCTGAAGTTTCATGATCATCATCATTAACTTCCTCACTAATTGGTGTAGTAGTCACAGGAACAGATTTCTGTGATGAACTTCTTTCCAATAAGGGAGCAGGTACAGTTACCTCATCAAGTTCTACTTTCCTCCCACTCACTTCTTTCGAGAGAAACTTCTTCTCTAGAAAGGATCCATTTTAGCAATGAATAACTTGCTTCGGATATGTGATAGAAGGTGTACCCAATAGTTACCTTTGGGTATTCTATGAAGACGCACTTCTCCGGTTTGGGTTCGAGCTTATCAGGTTGAAACTTTTTCACATAAGCATCGCAGCCCCAAAATTTAAGAAATGACAACTTTGGTTTCTTGCCAAACCACAGTTCATAAGGCGTCGTCTCAACGGACTTCGATGGTGCCCTATTTAAAGTGAATGCAACTGTCTCTAATGCATAACCCCAAAACGATAGTGGTAAACTGATAAGAGACATCATAAATCGCACCATATCTAGTAAAGTACGATTATGACGTTCGGACACACCATAACGTTGTGGTGTTCCAGGTGGCGTGAGCTGTGAAACTATTCCACATTGTTTTAATTGAAGACCAAACTCGTAACTCAAATATTCGTCTCCGCGATCAGATCGCAGAAACTTTATTTTCTTGTTATGATGATTTTTTCACTTCACTCTGAAATTCTTTGAGCCTTTCAACTATTTCAGACTTATGTTTCATCAAGTAGATATACCCATATCTGCTCAAATCATCTTGTGAAGGTCAGAAAATAACGATACTTGCCACGAGCATCAACACTCATTGGATCGCATACATCGGTATGTATTATTTCCAATAAGTCAGTAGCTTGTTCCATTGTTCTGGAGAACGCAGTTTTAGTCATCTTGCCCAAAAGGCACGGTTCGCAAGCATCAAACAATTCATAATCAAGTGATTCCGAAAATCCATCTTTATGGAGTTTCTTCATGGGCTTTATACCGATATGACCCAAACGGGAGTGCCACAAACAAGTTGCACTATCATTATTAACTTTGCATCTTTTGGCATCAATATTATGAATATGTGTATCACTACGATCGAGATCCAAAAAACTATTTTCATTGGGTGTATGACCATTGAAGGTTTTATTCATGTAAACAGAACAACAATTATTCTTTGACTTTAAATGAATAACCGTATCGCAATAAACATGATCAAATCATATTCATGTTCAACGCAAACGCCAAATAACATTTATTTAGGTTTAACACTAATCCCGAAGGTATAGGGAGTGTGCGATGATGATCATATCAATCTTGGAACCACTTCCAATACACATCGTCACATCACCCTCAACTAGTCTCTGTTTATTATGTAACTCCTGTTTCGAGTTACTAATCTTAGCAACCGAACAAGTATCAAAATACTCAGGGGCTACTATAAACACTAGTAAGGCACACATCAAACACCTGTATATCAAATATACCTTTTTTCACTTTGCCATCCTTCTTATCCACCAAATATTTAGGGCATTTCCGCTTCCAGTGACCATTTCCTTTGCAGTGTAAGCACTCAGTTTCAGGCTTTGGTCCAGCTGTGGGCCTCTTCGCGGGAGTGACAACTAGCTTGTCATTCTACTTGAAGTTCCCTTTCTATCCCTTTGCCCTTTTCTTGAAACTAGTGGTCTTGTCAATCATCAACACTTGATGCTCTTTCTTGATTTCTACCTTCGTCGATTTCAACATCACGAAGAGCTCGGGAATCGTTTTCGTCATCCCTTGCATACTATAGTTCATCACAAAGTTCTACTAACTTAGTGATGGTGACTAGAGAACTCTGTCAATCACTATCTTATCTGGAAGATTAACTCCCACCTGATTCAAGCGATTGTAGTACCCAGACAATCTGAGCACATGCTCACTAGTTGAGCGATTCTCCTCCATCTTTTAGCAATAGAACTTGTTGGAGACTTCATATCTCTCAACTCGGGTATTTGCTTGAAATATTAACTTCAATTCCTGGAACATCTCACATGGTCCATGATGTTCAAAACGTTTTTGAAGTCCCAATTCTAAGCCATAAAGCATGGTGCACAAAACTATCAAGTAGTCATCATATTGAGCTAGCCAAACATTCATAACGTCTGCATCTGCTCCTGCAATAGGTCTGTCACCTAGCGGTGCATTAAGGACATAATTCTTCTGTGCAACAATGAGGATAAACCTCAGATCACGGATCCAATCCGCATCATTGCTACTAACATCTTTCAACACAATTTTCTCTAGGAACATATCAAAATAAACATATGAAAACAACAACCCGAGCTATTGATCTACAACATAATTTGCAAAATACTACCAGGACTAAGTTCATGATAAATTTAAGTTCAATTAATCATATTATTAAAGAACTCCCACTTAGACAGACATCTCTCTAGTCATCTAAGTGATCACGTGATCCAAATCAACTAAACCATAACCGATCATCACGTGAGATGGAGTAGTTTTCAATGGTGAACATCACTATGTTGATCATATCTACTATATGATTCACGCTCGACCTTTCGGTCTCCGTGTTCCGAGGCCATATCTGCATATGCTAGGCTCGTCAAGTTTAACCTGAGTATTCTGCGTGTGCAAAACTGGCTTACACCCGTTGTAGATGGACGTAGAGCTTATCACACCCGATCATCACGTGGTGTCTGGGCACGACGAACTTTGGCAACGGTGCATACTCAGGGAGAACACTTCTTGAGAATTAGTGAGAGATCATCTTAAAATGCTACCGTCAATCAAAGCAAGATAAGATGCATAAAAGATAAACATCACATGCAATCAATATAAGTGATATGATATGGCCATCATCATCTTGTGCTTGTGATCTCCATCTCCGAAGCACCGTCGTGATCACCATCGTTACCGGCGCGACACCTTGATCTCCATCATAGCATCGTTGTCGTTTACGCCATCTATTGCCTCTACGACTATCGCTACCGCTTAGTGATAAAGTAAAGCAATTACAGGGCGTTTGCATTTCATACAATAAAGCGACAACCATATGGCTCCTGCCAGTTGCTGATAACTTCGGTTACAAAACATGATCATCTCATACAATAAAATATAGCATCACGTCTTGACCATATCACATCACAACATGCCCTGCAAAAACAAGTTAGACGTCCTCTACTTTGTTGTTGCAAATTTTACGTGGCTGCTACGGGCTGAGCAAGAACCGTTCTTACCTATGCATCAAAACCACAACAATAGTTTGTCAAGTTGGTGTTGTTTTAACCTTCGCAAGGACCGGGCGTAGCCACACTCGGTTCAACCAAAGTTGGAGAAACTGACACCTGCCAGCCACCTGTGTGCAAAGCACGTCGGTAGAACCAGTCTCGCGTAAGCGTACGCGTAATGTCGGTCCGGGCCGCTTCATCCAACAATACCGCTGAACCAAAGTATGACATGCTGGCAAGCAGTATGACTTGTATCGCCCACAACTCACTAGTGTTCTACTCGTGCATATAACATCAACGCATAAAACCTAGGCTCGGATGCCACTGTTGGGGAACGTAGTAATCTCAAAAAAATTCCTACGCACACGCAAGATCATGGTGATGGTATAGCAACGAGAGAGAAGAGTGTTGTCCATGTACCCTCATAGACCGTTAAGCGGAAGCGTTATCACAACGCGGTTGATGTAGTCGTACGTCTTCACGACTCGACCGATCCAAGCACCGAACGTACGGCACCTCCGTGTTCAGCACACGTTCAGCTCGATGACGTTCCCCGGGCTCCAATCCAGCAAAGCGTCGGGGATGAGTTCCGTCAGCACGACGGCGTGGTGACGGTGATGATGTTCTACCGGCGCAGGGCTTCGCCTAAACTCCGCGACGATATGACCGAGGTGGAATATGGTGGAGGGGGGCACCGCACACGGCTAAGGAGCAATCCGTAGATCAACTTGTGTGTCATGGGGTGCCCCCGTGCCCCCGTATGTAAAGGAGCAAGGGGGAGGGGGCGGCCGGCTAAGGGAGGGCGCGCCAGGGAGGAATCCTACTCCCACCGGGAGTAGGATTCCCTCCTTTCCTAGTCCAACTAGGAGACCTTCCATGTAGTAGGAGTAGGAGAGAAGGAAAGGGAAGAGAGAAGGGAAGGAAGGAGGGGGTGCGGCCCCTCCCCCTAGTCCAATTCGGACTAGGACTAGGGGGGCGTGCGGCCTGCCCTAGGCAGCCCCTCGCTCTTTCCCGTATGGCCCAATAAGGCCCAATACTTCTCCCGGCGAATTCCCGTAACTCTTCGGTACTCCGAAAAATACCCGAATCACTCGGAACCTTTCCGAAGTTCGAATATAATCGTCCAATATATCGATCTTTACATCTCGACCATTTCGAGACTCCTCATCATGTCCCCGATCTCATCTGGGACTCCGAACTCCTTCGGTACATCAAAACTCATAAACTCATAATATAACTGTCATCGTAACGTTAAGTGTGCGGACCCTACGGGTTCGAGAACTATGTAGACATGACCTAGAACTGTTTCCGGTCAATAACCAATAGTGGAACCTGGATGTTCATATTGGCTCCTACATATTCTACAAAGATCTTTATCGGTCAAACCGCATAACAACATACGTTGTTCCCTTTGTCATCGGTATGTTACTTGCCCGAGATTCGATCGTCGGTATCCAATACCTAGTTCAATCCCGTTACCAACAAGTCTCTTTACTCGTTTCGTAATACATCATCCCACAACTAACTCATTAGTTGCAATGCTTGCAAGGCTTAAGTGATGTGTATTACCGAGAGGGCCCAGAGATACCTCTCCGACAATCGGAGTGACAAAACCTAATCTCGAAATACGCCAACCCAACATGTACATTCGGAGACACCTGTAGAGCACCTTTATAATCACCCAGTTATGTTGTGACGTTTGGTAGCACACAAAGTGTTCCTCTGGTAAACAGGAGTTGCATAATCTCATAGTCACAGGAACATGTATAAGTCATGAAGAAAGCAGTAACAACATACTAAACGATCGTGTGCTAAGCTAACGGAATGGGTCAAGTCAATCACATCATTCTCCTAATGATGTGATCCCGTTAATCCAATGACAACTCTTTTGTCCATGGCTAGGAAACTTAACCATCTTTGATTCACGAGCTAGTCAAGTAGAGGCATACTAGTGACACTATGTTTGTCTATGTATTCACACATGTATTATGTTTCCGGTTAATACAATTCTAGCATGAATAATAAACATTTATCATGAAATAAGGAAATAAATAATAACTTTATTATTGCCTCTAGGGCATATTTCCTTTAACCGGGAACTCGCTGAAATTTTCCTCGCCCTCACTTCTACCATGGTTTTTTCCGTCATGGACGTCCCAAAGAATGTCATGCAGTTGCGTCTCCGGCCCGCCCAGGACGAAAAGCCCATTTTCTGTCATGATTTTTTGTCATAGAAGTAGGATCCCACCACATCTATGATGATACTGGGTTTTGTCACAATTATCATCATAGAAGTGTCATATGTATGACAGAAAAAAAATTCGTTCGGCCCAAAATGTCACGGATGTGTCTTTTTTTTTGTAGTGCTACGTGCAACAATTGCCTCCAAGTTGTATTGTTTATCACCTAATACAGCACTCTTGAGAACACAAAGATCAGGAACACACATGTGACATGCTTCATCTTTACCGTTAATGCAACTACCTATGAAGAGAGAAAAATAATGTATAGCAGGAAAATGAATGCTCCCTATGGTAGCTTGTGCTATTTCTCTAGATTCTCCCACGGTGATACTAGCAAGAAAGTCTTTATATTCAGATTTACAAGGTTCATTAACACTTCCCAACTGCGGGAGTTTACAAGCAGTAGTAAAATCTTCTAGGTCCATAGTATATGATTTATCATAAATATCAAACAGGACATTTTGAGAATTGCGCGAAGATGTAAATTTAAACCTTCTCAGAAAGGAGTCAGTCAAATAGTAGTATTGCGGGCACTTATCTTGCATGAAGTCCTCAAGGTCGGCATTACGCACATATGCATCAAATTCATCCTTGATGCCCGCTTTGACCATAAACTCCTCTGACGGCCATTCAAAAGGCCGCACGTCAGCTTCCCTCGGTGGTTCTTCGTCCTGCTCACGTATTGCGAGCCTAGGTTCTTTCTTACTTGAAGAACCACCTTGGTACATTTTCCTGGACATATTTCTTCCGCTGAAAAATTTCTGAAATTTTTAGTAACTCAAAATAAAAGTGAACCAAACTCAATATAATTGATAGCAACTACTCCCACAAGTGCCTAGAGCCTATATCATGCATTAGAATTACTTGGGACTATATAAATTTGACATGCAAGCTCAAGAATAGGGTCACCTATGCAGCAAAAATTTGCAATGAATAAAGCACTAGAACAAAAACTATTTGGACCATTGGAGGAGTCACATACCAAGGAACAATCTCCCAAAGCAGTTTTGTGAATGGAGCTTTGAGCAAGGAGATCGAAAATCGCAGCAAAATGAGCTGGAACTCGTGCTTGAGCCGGATGGTGATTTTTTTGGGAGGAACATGAAGTGTGTGGGTGCAGGAATAAGTGGAGGGGGCCACCATGGGCCCACGAGGCAGGGGGTGCGCCTTATAGGGGTGGGCGCGCCCTGGACCCTCGTGGCCAGGTGCCAGCTCCCCCTCTTATGTTCTCAGTGCCAGATATTCTCAAATATTCCACAAAAAATCATACTAAATTTGCAGCGCATTTGGAGAACTTTTATTTTTGGGTATTTTTTTATTGCATGGATAATTCAGAAAACCGACAAAAAATACTATTTTTACTTTATTTAATCTAAATAACAAAAAGTAAAAGGAGGATACAGAAGGTTGTGCCTTCTAACTTCATCCATCTCATGCTCATCAAAGGAATCCACTAAAAAGGTTGATCAAGTCTTATTGACGAATTCATTCCGAATAACATGGAATCGGAGAAATTTCGAATAACACTAGGTTACCTCAACGAGGATATGCACATCCCCAATAATAAGAATATCATATTTCTTCTTGACAGTAGGAAGAGGAAATTCAAAACCTCCAATAATAATAGTTGGAATTTTTCCAATAGAATTGATACTGTGAACTTGAGGTTGTTTCCTCGAAAAGTGTATCGTATGCTCATTACCATTAACATGAAAAGTGACATTGCCTTTGTTGCAAACAATAACAGCCCCTGCAGTATTCAAAAAGGGTCTACCAAGGATAATCGACATACTATCGTCCTCAGGAATATTAAGAATAACAAAGTCTGTTAAGATAGTAACGTTTGCAACCACAACAGGCACATCCTCACAAATACCGACAGGTATAGCAGTTGATTTATCGGCCATTTGCAAAGATATTTCAGTAGGTGTCAAATTTTTTAGTTCAAGTCTACGATATAAAGAGAGAGAGGCATAACACTAACACCGGCTCCAAGATCACATAAAGCAGTTTTAACATAGTTTCTTTTAATGGAGCATGGTATAGTTGGTACTCCCGGATCTCCAAGTTTCTTAGGTATTCCACCCTTAAAAGTATAATTAGCAAGCATAGTGGAAATTTTAGCTTCCGGTATCTTTCTTTTATTTGTAATAATATCCTTCATGTACTTAGCATAAGGATTTACTTTAAGCATATCAGTCAAACGCATACGCAAAAAGATAGGTCTAATCATTTCAGCAAAGCGCTCAAAATCCACATCATCCTTTTTCTTGATGGCTAGGAGGAAAAGGCATGGGTTTCTGAACCCATGGTTCTCTTTCTTTACCGTGCTTCCTAGCAACAAAATCTCTCTTATCATAATGTTGATTCTTTGATTGTGGGTTATCAAGATCAACATCAGGTTCAATCTCTACATCATTATTATTGCTAGGTTGAGCATCAACATGAACATTATCATTAACATTATCACTAGGTTCATGTTCATCACCAGATTGTGTTTCAGCATCAGAAATAGAAATATCATTGGGATTCTCAGGTGTGTCTACAACAGGTTCACTAGAAGCATGCAAGGTCCTATCATTTTTTCTTTTTCTTCTTTTTAGAAGGACTAGGTGCATCTCCATTATTTCTCTAAGAATCTTGCTCAATTCTCTTAGGGTGGCCTTCATGATACAAAGGTTCCTGAGTCATTTTACCCGTTCTAGTAGCCACTCTAACAGCAAACCATGGAGACCATGGACCAAAGGGGAAACCCTTCTCCCATCTAGGGAGAAGGTCAAGGAAGAAGAAGAAGAAGGGGGGCTCTCTCTCCCTCGCTTTCGGTGGTGCCGGAACACCGCCGGGGGGCCATCATCATCACCATGATCTACACTAACACTGCCATCATCTTCACCAACATCTCCATCACCTTCCCCCATCTATCTATAGCGGTCCACTCTCCCGCAACCCGTTGTACCCTCTACTTGAACATGGTGCTTTATGCTTCATATTATTATCCAAGATGTGTTGCCATCCTATGATGTCTGAGTAGATTTTCGTTATCCTATCGGTAATTGGTGAATTGCTATGATTGGTTTAATTTGCTTGTGGTTATGTTGTTGTCCTATTGTGCCCTTTGTGTCGCGCAAGCGTGAGGGATTCCCGCTGTAGGGTGTTGCAATACGTTCATGATTCTCTTATAGTGGGTTGCTTGAGTGACAGAAGCATAAACCCGAGTAAGGGGGTTGTGGCATATGGGAATAAAGAGGACTTGATACTTTAATGTTATGGTTGGGTTTTACCTTCATGATCTTTAGTAGTTGCGGATGCTTGCTAGAGTTCCAATCATAAGTGCATATGATCCAAGAAGAGAAAGTATGTTAGCTTATGCCTCTCCCACATAAAACTTGCTATCGGTCTAGTAAAGTAGTCAATTGCTTAGGGACAATTTCCCAACTCCTAACACCACTTTTCCACACTCGCTATATTTACTTTATTACTTCTTTATCCAAACAGCCCCTAGTTTATATTTATGTGCTCTTTATTATCTTGCAAACCTTTCCAACAACACCTACAAAGTACTTCTAGTTGCATACTTGTTCTAGGTAAAGCGAACGTCAAGTGTGCGTAGAGTTGTATCGGTGGTCGATAGAACTTGAGGGAATATTTGTTCTACCTTTAGCTCCTCGTTTGGTTCGACACTCTTACTTATCAAAATAGGCTATAATTGATCCCCTATACTTGTGGGTTAACAGAAATCGACGGTGTATGAACAGTAACCCGTGGAGGCTGGAGCGAGGCAGTATACGGTGAATGAACAGTGGCCCGTAGAGTCCCGTTTTGCGGTACGCCACACCCCTGCCGATCAACAGGACTCCGTTTCGACCGTAGGCACTCCAACACAAGTTCGTTTCCTCTGTTTTGCGATACACCACACCCCTCAAGATCAATAGGACCCCGTTTCGACCGTAGGAGCTCGAACACAAGTCCGTTTCCTCCGTTTTGCGATATGCCACACCCTTCCCGATGAACTGGACCCCGTTTTGACCGTACCTGGTCGAACAGAAGGTCGTTTTCCTCCGTTTTGCGGTAGTTTTCGAGCATGGTTGTACGTACGTGTACTCCATATGTACGTATGTGCCCATAGTTTTGGAGAGTGATTGTACGTACGTGTACTCCATTTAGACGAGACTGCATGGACTACTACGTAGGGGCCGGACAATACTACGACACGTGTCGCTGCTTGCTCGGCCACGGTTCATCCTACACAGACACCGTGTATGTATGTACACGTTGGTGATGTCTGCTAAGACTATGTTGGTATTTCCCCAAAGAGGAAGGGATGATGCAGTATTGCGACGGTACGTATTTCCCTCAGTGATAAGACCAAGGTTATCGAACCAGTAGGAGAACCTCCTCACACCAAGTAAACAGCACCTGCACACAAATAACAAATACTCACAACCCGACGTGTTAAAAGGGGTTGTCAATCCCTTTCGGGTACGATGCCTCAAGTAGGCAAGATAACGTGAGACAATTGTGGTAGATATGATAAATAGATCGCAGAAAACAAATAAATTGCAGCAAGGTATTTTTGTATTTTTGGTTTAATAAATCTGAAAATAAAAGTAAAGGAAAATAGATCGCAATTAAGGCAAATATGATGAAAAGAGAACCGGGGGCCATAGGTTTCACTAGTGGCTTCTCTCAAGAAAAATTAGCAAACGATGGGAAAATTTTTACAGTTGGGCAATTGATAGAACTTCAAATAATCATGATGATATCCAGGCAATGATCATTATACATGCATCATGTCCAAGATTAGTAGACCGACTCCTGTCTGCATCTACTACTATTACTCCACACATCGACCACTATCCAGCATGCATCTAGTGTATTAAGTTTATGGAAAAACGGAGTAATGCAATAAGAACGATGACATGATGTAGACAAGATCTATTTATGTAGAAATAGACCCCATCTTGTTATCCTTAATAGCAGCGATACATACGTGTCATTTTCCTTTCTGTCACTGGGATCAAGCACCGTAAGATCGAACCCATCACAAAGCACCTCTTCCCATTGCAAGATAAATAGATCAAGTTGGCCAAACAAAACCAAAATATCGGAGAAGAAATACGAGGCTATAATCAATCATGCATATAAGAGATCAAAGAAGACTGAAATAACTTTCATGGATAAAAACATAGATCTGATCATAAACTGAAAGTTCATCGGATCCCAACCAACACACCGCAAAAAGGCTTACACCATATGGATCTCCAAGAGACCATTGTATTGATAATCAAGAGAGAGAGAGGAAGCCATCTAGCTACTAACAACGGACCCGTAGGTCTACAAAGAACTACTCACACATCATCGGAGAGGTACCAATGGACATGATGAACCCCCTCCGAGACGGTGCCTGATTGGATCTAGTGTTTCTGGACTCTACAGCGACTGGAATTGATTTTCGTCGACTCCCCTAGGGTTTCTGGAATATTGGGGTATTTATAGAGCAAAGAGGCGGTGCGGGAGGCCAACAAGGAGGGCATGATACGTCTCCAATGTATCTATAATTTATGAAGCATTCATGCTATTATATTATCTGTTTTGGATGTTTATGGGCTTTATTATACATTTTTATGTTATTTTTGGGACTAACCTATTAATCGGAGGCCCAACCCAAATTGTTGTTTTCTTGCCTATTTCAGTGTTTCGAAGAAAAGGAATATCAAACGGAGTCCAAACGGAATGAAACCTTCGGGAGCGTGATTTTGGAACGAACATGATCCAGGAGACATGGAGTTGAAGTCATGGAAGCTAGAAGGAGGCCACGAGGCAGGGGGCACGCCCTCCACCCCCATGGGCCCCTCATGGCTCCCCCGATCGACTTCTTTCGCCTATATAAGTCCATATACCCTAAAACCTTTGGAGAACAGAATAGATCGGGAGTTCCGCCGCCGCAAGCCTCTGTAGCCACCAAAAACCTCTCGGGAGCCCGTTCCGGCACCCTACCGGAGGGGGGATCCCTCACCGGTGGCCATCTTCATCATCCCGGTGCTCTCAATGACGAGGAGGGAGTAGTTCACCCTCGGGGCTGACGGTATGTACCAGTAGCTATGTGTTTGATCTCTTTCTCTCTCTCATGTTCTTGAGGTGATACGATCTTGATGTATCGCGAGCTTTGCTATTATAGTTGGATCTTATGATGTTTCTCCCCCTCTACTCTCTTGTGGTGAATTGAGTTTTCCTCTTGAAGTTATCTTATTGGATTGAGTCTTTAAGGATTTGAGAACACTTGATGTATGTCCTGTCGTGCTTATCTGTGGTGACAATGGGATATTCACGTGATCCACTTGATGTATGTTTTGGTGATCAACCTGCGGGTTCAATGAAGTTATGCATAGGGGTTGGCACACATTTTCGTCTTGACTCTCCGGTAGAAACTTTGGGGCACTCTTTGAAGTTCTATGTATTGGTTGAATAGATGAATCTGAGATTGTGTGATGCATATCGTATAATCATGCCCACGGATACTTGAGGTGACAATGGAGTATCTAGGTGACATTAGGGTTTTGGTTGATTTGTGTCTTAAGGTGTTATTCTAGTACGAACTCTATGATAGATTGAATGGAAAGAATAGCTTCATGTTATTTTACTACAGACTCTTGAATAGATAGAACAGAAAGGATAACTTTGAGGTGGTTTCGTACCCTACAATAATCTCTTCGTTTGTTCTCCGCTATTAGTGACTTTGGAGTGACTCTTTGTTGCATGTTGAGGGATAGTTATATGATCCAGTTATGTTATTATTGTTGAGAGAACTTGCACTAGTGAAAGTATGAACCTTAGGCCTTGTTTCCTACCATTGCAATACTGTTTACGCTCACTTTTATCATTAGTTACCTTTCTGTTTTTATAATTTCATATTACAAAACCTTTATCTACCATCCATATTGCACTTGTATCACCATCTCTTCGTTGAACTAGTGCACCTATACAATTTGCCATTGTATTGGGTGTGTTGGGGACACAAGAGACTCTTTGTTATTTGGTTGCAGGGTTGTTTGAGAGAGACCATCTTCATCCTACGCTTCCCACGGATTGATAAACCTTAGGTTATCCACTTGAGGGAAATTTGCTATTGTCCTACAAACTCTGCACTTGGAGGCCCAACAACGTCTACAAGAAGAAGGTTGCGTAGTAGACATCAGGGCACAACCCACTGGGACGCGCCTGGGCCCCCAGGAGCGCCCTAGTGGGTTGCGCTCCCCTCGTAGCTCCCCTCAGATGCGTTCCTGACCCACTGGATGTCTTCTGGTCCACAAAAATCCACAAAAAGTTTCACTGCGTTTGGACTCCGTTTGGTGTTGATTTCCTGCGATGTAAAAAATATACAGAAAACAGCAACTGACACTAGGCACTGTGTCAATAGGTTAGTACCAAAAAATGATATAAAATGACTATAAAATGATTGTAAAACATTCAAGACTTTAATACTCAAGCATACCAACAAAGCAACCATGTCTTTCAAAATATCAACACTAAAGCAAGTTATCCCTAGTCCATTATGCTCAACCATTGATCCATTCATGAAACACACTCGAATATTAGCTACACCCAATGCTCAAATATGATCATAGTGCCCCTTAGTTGGTGCTTTATAAGAGAAGATGGAGACTCAATTTCAAAAATAAAATTTGCATAAGTAAAAGAAAGACCCTTCGCAGAGGGAAGTAGGGATTTGCAGAGGTGCCAAAGCTCAAAGCGAAAATTGAGAGATAAAAACATTTTGGGACGCATACTTTTTCCACCAACGAAAATGAATTAGAGCTCCCAACACTTTTCATGCTAGATACATCATAGGCGGTTCCCAAACAGAAAATAAAATGTATTCCTTTTTCAACATTACTTTCACTTTCCATGGCTAACCGTATCCACGGGTGCCCTCCATACCAACACTTTCCAAGGAATTTATTATTTGACAACATAAAGTAAATTCCATTTTCATTTCGGGACTGGACATCCCAAATACCTTTGTCATACTCTCGTGCAATGACAAGTGAATAAACACTCATCGTGAGAATAACACATCTAGCATGGAAAATATTGGCCACCCCTCACCGCCTCGCGAGCGGTAGAGCACACAAAAGAGAAAATTATTTTGAAAATTAGAGATGGCACATGCAAATTTGCTTAGAACGGCATGGAAATACCGCATATAGGTAGGTATACTGGACTCATAAGGCAAAACTGGTTTAAAGGGTTTTGGATGCACAAGTAGTGATCATACTTAGTGCAAAATGAAGGCTAGCAAAAAGATTGAGAAGCGACCAACCAAGAAATGAAAAATCTCATACCCAAGCATTAAGCATAAGTAACACCGAATAATGCACCACAAGTAAGATATAAATTTCATAGGATAACTATTGACTTTCATGCTTGCATAGGGAATCACAAACCTTAACACCAATATTCTTACTAAAGCATAATTACTCATCAACATGACTCACATATCATATCGTCATATCTCAAAACCATTACTAAGAATCAAGTTTATTTTGTCCAACGATCTTCATGAAAACAACGAAGTTCTTTTGCTATTGACGGCATTGTCCATTGCTTGATAGACTGAATCTTGCCCGGGTCAGTTGATACACGATCAACATTGATGACATCTGAGATACGCAATTAGTCGTTGGCCGAAAGAGCATTTGGACTGCTTCACCTGCCAATGATCTTGACGGAGTAATTGCGGAACTTGGCAGAGGTGCAAAACCTGCTCCTTTAGTGTCTGACTGAAAACCAAAATGCCATCAAAGAATACAACAAAACAAACACACAGTAATGGACTAAGAGTTGTGTGCATTGCTACCACAAATGTAGCTGGACCTACAACTATGCCAAATGGTAAGACTCTATACTCCCAATTCCCAAAATGGGTCTGAAACATTGTGTTAAATTCTTCGCCTTCCGCCAATCTGATTTGATGAAACCCTGCTCGAAGGTCTAATTTAGAGAACTAGCGAGCACCTCTCAATTCATCCAACAATTCATCAATGACCGGAATTGGGTACTTACTGACCATTGTCATCAAGTTCAAACATCTGTAATCAACACAAAGGTGCCACGCGTCGTCCTTCTTCCTCATGAGCAGGGCAAGAGATGAAAAGGGACTGGAGCTACGTTGTATGATGCCAGCATCAATGAGTTCTTGAACTTGCCTCTCTATCTCGGTTTTCAGTTGGGGCTTGTGTCTATAAGGCCGGATATTGACTGGCTGGGCACCTGACATCAGGGGGATTCTGTGGTTACAGTCTCTTTTTTGGGGCAAGGACTTTGGTTCTTCAAATACATCTTGAAATTATTCGACAACTCGAAGAATTTCTGTTGGAATCGGGGCATCTGAAGGGGGAGTCTCATTTAGAGCATTGAGGTGTATAATATGAGCTACCAAACCTTGTTTGCACTCATTGACCAACTCATGTGCAGAAATTGCAGAGCAAAGTTGTTGTCCCGAAGAACTCCCCTGCAGTGTTCTAACCACTGTTTGTTGCAATTGTCAACACTTGGGCATCCAATTTGAATGCATAGGGCTATGTTGCTTTAACCAGTCCATTCCGAGTATAGCATGGTCTGCCCCCAGATATATGATTTTGACATCGGTGACAAACTCATGTTGTTGTGTAATTAAGCCAGGAGCACCCGGGAATGTAAGTTGTGCACTGAAGAATTGCTCCGTCGGCTATCTTCACACTACATGCTTTAGGTAATGGTGCAACACCCTGCAGCTTGATAGCTAGTTTGCTGTCCACAAATGAGGTGGAACTGCCTGAATCCACTAACATAAGCATTTCCTGACCTTGAATCCAACTATCCAGACATGAAGGTGGATGACTCCTAGATCAGAAGATCCATTCACTTCCTGACGAGATATCGTGCACAAATTTTCTTCGTCAATGGTAGGGGATACTGGTGGTGTTTATGTAACTACATATTTAGTACTGAACATGGGCAACAACTCATCAACAATGTGCATCTGCACCGTGGCTGGGCAAGTGTGATCCTTGCCCCAACGTTCACCACATTTAAAGCATAATCCCTTGGTTCGCCAGAATGCACGGAGGGCAACGATTTTGCTATTGTTGTCAATGCTTGCATGGGCAAATTATGTCCCACGACGTCTTCAACCACGGATAATGGTGTAGCCTACCATGAGAAGTAGCTTGGCATACTACTCCTTATTGTCGAACTTGCGCCATCTCGACGGTGTGCATAGAATGGCGCCTGCGTCAGTTCGCCCTCTGCCACTTCCTCCTGAAGTAGGGCCAGCGAACATGCCATGTTGAGATCCTGTGGCCGCTGTACCAGAACCACAGATCGAATGTCCGAGCGAAGGCCCTCCACAAATCGAGTAAGAAAGAAATAGGGGTGAGTGTTCTCTGAATATGAAATTAAGTGATTCCTCAATGTTTCATAGCACTCAATAAAATCAGAGGCAATAGAAGTTTGCTTGATAGAGTAAAACTGGCAGATTAGCATTCGGTGTTTATCCTGCCCGAATCTAGTGCACACCGGAGATGTAAATGAATCCCAACCCATGCCCTCATTTTCCTCTGAACTGACTAAAGCCATATGTTGGCCGGTCCTAAAAAAATCATAACAGCCATCGACACCCAGTAGGAGTCGTGGACAGCGAACATGTGAAAATATTGCTCACACAGGGTGCGCCAGAGCTTGTGGGTTGTCGCCGGAAAATGGGGGAATTTACGGACGGTGGGGTGTGACTCAATGGCGATGGCATGGAAGTAAGGGAAGGTAAATCGGTCATACCCGTGACCGGAAGCGCCGCCGGTGACTGTAGGGTCACTGACGGGAGTATCCTTGGAATTTTTTCGTCGTTGTGGCCTATTGGCCCGTGGAATGCCTCGCGTGCTGTGACGAGAGACTGCGGCGGCAGCGTCGTTCCACTCGTCAAGGACAGAATCGCGCCCGGAGCATTGACTTGTAGGGCCACGATTGATGACTCGAGCTTGGCAAAGCGCGCCTTCAGATCGGGTTTCCAATGCAACAGGTCGTCGATCTGGTGCGACTAGGCTCGGAGCTATGATGCTTGCTCGTCGAGCCACTGCATGACGATGATACGTCTCCAATGTATCTATAAGTTACGAAGCATTCATGCTATCTTATTATCTGTTTTGAATGATTACGGGCTTTATTATACACTTTTATATTACTTTTGGGACTAACCTATTAACCGGAGGCCCAGCCCATATTGCTGTTTTATTGCCTGTTTCAGTATTTCAAAGAAAAGGAATATCAAATGGAGTCCAAACGGAATGAAACCTTCGGGAGCGTTATTTTTGGAACGAACATGATCCGGGAGACTTGGAGTACAAGCCAGGGAAGCTTCGAGGAGGATAGGAGATAGGAGGGCGCGCCCACCCCCTGGGTGCGCCCCCTGTCTTGTGGGCCCCTCAAGGCTCCCCCGACCGACTTCTTTCGCCTATATATTCCCTTATACCCTAAAACCATCGAATACGAAGATAGATCGGGAGTTCCGCTATCGCAAGCCTCTGTAGCCACCAAAAACCTCTCGGGAGCCCGTTCCGGCACCCTGCTAGAGGAGGGATCCCTCACCGGTGACCATCTTCATCATCCCGGCGCTCTCCATGACGAGGAGGGAGTAGTTCACCCTCGGGGCTGAGGGTATGTACCAGTAGCTATCTGTTTGATCTCTCTCTCTCTCTCTCTCTCTCGTGTTCTCTCTATGGCACGATCTTGATGTATCGCGAGCTTTGCTATTATAGTTGGATCTTATGATGTTTCTCCCCTTCTACTCTCTTGTGATGAATTGAGTTTTCCTCTTGAAGTTATCTTATCGGGTTGAGTCTTTAATGATTTGAGAACACTTGACGTATGTCTTGCCGTGCGTATCTATGGTGACAATGGGATATCACGTGATCCACTTAATGTATGTTTTGGTGATCAACTTGCGGGTTCCGCCCATGAACCTTTGCATAGGGGTTGGCACACGTTTTCATCTTGACTCTCCGGTAGAAACTTTGGGGCACTCTTTGAAGTACTTTGTGTTGGTTGAATAGATGAATCTGAGATTGTGTGATGCATATCATATAATCATGCCCACGGATACTTGAGGTGACAATGGAGTATCTAGGTGACATTAGGGTTTTGGTTGATTTGTGTCTTAAGGTGTTATTATATTACGAACTCTTGAATAGATCGATCCAAAAGAATAACTTTGAGGTGGTTTCGTACCCTACCATAATCTCTTCGTTTGTTCTCCGCTATTAGTGGCTTTTGAGTGACTCTTTGTTGCATGTTGAGGGATAGTTATATGATCCAATTATGTTATTATTGTTGAGAGAACTTGCACTAGTGAAAGTATGAACCCTATGCCTTGTTTCCTACCATTGCATTACCGTTTACGCTGACTTTTATCATTAGTTACCTTGCTGTTTTTATATTTTCAGATTACAAAAACCTATATCTACTATCCATATTGCACTTGTATCACCATCTCTTTGCCGAACTAGTGCACCTATATAATTTACCATTGTATTGGGTGTGTTGGGAACACAAGAGACTCTTTGTTATTTGGTTGCAGGGTTGTTTGAGAGAGACTATCTTCATCCTATGCCTCCCACGGATTGATAAACCTTAGGTCATCCACTTGAGGGAAATTTGCTACTGTCTTACAAACCTGTGCACTTGCAGGCCCAACAACGTCTACAAGAAGAAGGTTGTGTAGTAGAAATCAAGCTCTTTTCTGGTGCCATTGTCGGGGAGGTGAGTGCTTGAGGTATATCTTTAGATCTTGCAATCGAATCTTTTTGTTTATTGTTTTATCACTAGTTTAGTCTATAAAACAAAACTACAAAAAAATGGAGTTAAGCTTGTCTCATACGCTTCATCTTTTTAATATCTTTCGTGAGTATGATGGAAAGGAAAATTGTGCTTAAGTGCTAACAATGCATTAAAATGCTTGGTACTAAATCTTTGAATGATGAGCATGATTGCAATGTTGTTACTATGAACTCTTTGAATATCCATAGTACTAATGATGATTGCACTAGTTATGATGAAAATATCTCTTATAAGCATGTCGATTTTTCTGGAGTAGATTGGGTTTTCAAGTACACACCAAATAGGGAAAATAGATATTGCAAGAGGCATAAGTACTTAGAAACTAAAGGGTTGCAAGAAAGTCTTGATGTTTGTGCTAAAAAATTCAATATTTTTCGCGCCCCTTGTGAACTTTGCAATGAACGTGTCATTTAAATCTTCAATGCAAATTGTTTCATGATCGAATCATGTCAAAAAATTGTGATAACTTGATTACCCTTGAGCAACATAAAGAGCTTAGTCTTCTTTGGGGTATGAAGAAATGAAACGTATAACTGAGGGTATTCCAAAATTTAATCTTGATAGATTTCTTGATTTTGATCTAGAGAAGATTTATATGTATTGTGCGGTGAATTGCATTGAAAATCCTTATATTGCCAATTACATAAAGAAAAGAAAGCAAATAGAATATGATGAGAATACTAATGAAAGGGAAGAGACTTCCCAATCTCCTCCTATTATTTCTTATGATGAATCAGGTAACGAGGAGGAGCTTTCTATTCAACCAATCTCATCAATAAGGAGCTCAAAGAAGAAGGTTGAACCCACACATAATGTGAAGAAGAAAAGGAAAAGAAGGAGAAACAAAGGTAAAAAGGTAACCCTCCCAAATGATGTTGCTTCTACTACTCATTGTGATGATGATAATTGCTATACTATTGGTGCTATCCATACTATTAATGATGAGAGTGATTATGCTTATGATATGAAAAGGCCCAAGCTTGGGGAAGCTATGTTTGATGAGGATGAAATATTTGAGAATATATTTGCTGAAATTAATGTTTGTCCCAAGCTTGGGGATGCTACGTTTAATGAAGATGATATTTTTAGCCTCCCAAGTTTTGATATGCAAAGTTGTTATGATGATAGCATGCCTCTTACCTATGATGATTATATTGATGAAAGTGGGTTTGGAAGAGTGTCAACTTTAGGAAGTAGTTATCCCACTATTTTGGAGGATGTTGAATCTTATTGTAATGAATATTAAAGTGGATTGGGAAGAGTGTCAACTTTATTTAGTGATGATTCCACTATCTTGGGAGAGGTTTCAATCGATTATGATGAGAATGAAGTTGCTACTTATGATGATTATTGTGATGAAAATTATGCTATAAAAAGTAGTGATGATTATATTTATAAAACTTGTCATGATTATGATTACCCTTTTTCTGAACATTACTCTTTTAATGTGGAAACAATTTTTAGTATTCGAGTCTCTTATGATACTCCCACTATTCCGAATAAGAAGAATTTTGCTTATGTGGAAAGTAGTAAAATTCTATATGCAAGTAGATCATGAAAAGAATGCTTCAGGTGCTGGTTATATTGTTGAATTTATTCATTATGCTACTGAAAATTATTATGAGGGAGGAACATATGCTTCTAGGAATTGCAATAATATCAAGTTTCCTCTCTATGTGTTGAAAATCTTGAAGCTATGCTTGTTTAGCCTTCCTATGCTAGTTGATTATTGTTCCCATAAGTTGTTTGCTCACAAAATCCCTATGCATAGGAAGTGGGTTAGACTTAAATGTGCTAGTCATATGCTTCATGATGCTCCCGTTATGTTTCAATTCTTATCTTTTATGTGAGCATCATTGTTATCATCATGCCTAGCTAGAAAGGCATTAAAGAAAAGCGCTTGTTGGGAGACAACCCAATATTTACCCTTACTGTTTTTGTGTGTCCACATGATTATTCTACTGTAGTAATCATGTTTTATAGCTTTTGTTCCAATAAAGTGCCAAGTAAGACCTTTAGGATAGCTTACGGTGATAGTTGTGTTGATCCTACTGAGAATCAGAAACTTTTGCACCCAGTAAATTAGTTTTGTTAATTCACAGAAACATGCTTCCGATGTGATTCTTTTTTATATGGATTGGTACATGAATTGCTTAGGACTTCCTAATTTGGTAGGATTTTTGGAGTTCCATAAGTATACGTTTGATACAGATTACTACAGACTGTTCTGTTTTTGACAGATTCTGTTTTCTATGTGTTGTTTGCTTATTTTGATGAATCTATGAGTAGTATCGGAGGGTATGAACCATAGATAAGTTGGAATACAGTATATATTACACCTATATGAATTTAGAATGAGTTCATTACAGTGCCTAAGTGGTCGTTTTATTTTCTTATACTAACGGAGCTTACGAGTTTTCTGTTGAGTTTTGTGTTGTGAAGTTTTCAAGTTTTGGGTAAAGATTCGATGGACTATGGAATAAGGAGTGGCAAGAGCCTAAGCTTGGGGATTCCCAAGGCACCCCAAGGTAATATTAAAGGACAACCAAGAGCCTAAGCTTGGGGATGCCCCGGAAGGCATCCCTCTTTCGTCTTCGTTCAGTGGTAACTTTACTTGGAGCTATATTTTTATTCACCACATGATATGTGTTTTGCTTGGAGCGTCATTTTGTTTTGTTTTGTTTTCTTTTCTTTTATTTAGAATAATGTTTTGCATCTTTATTTCCAATAAAAGTGTCAAGGATAGCCTTTACCATGCTTATTTTGCTAGTATACATGTTGCTGTTTAAAAACAGAAAGTTTACCGCTGTTGCAAAAATTCCCTAGAAAAGTCAGAGAATGGTATAGTGTTGAAACTTTTTTCATATTGAGCTCTGATAAATCTTCTGCAGTGGGAATTTTCTTCCATAATTTTTGGAGTTAGGAAGTATTGATACTCTTGCATTCTTTAAAGACTGTACTGTTTTGGCAGATTGTTGTTATGTTTGCATTGTTTGCGTATGTTTGCTTGTTTAATGATTCTATTTGAGGATAGGAGTATTAAATATGTAGAGGCATTTAGTATGAAATGTTGAATAATAATTTTAGTGATTTGTTACAATAGAAAATGATAAGGTTTTGCATTGGTTTATACTAACCTATCTCACGAGTTCTTGTTGAGTTTGGTGTGGATGAAGCTTTTGATAAAAAGAGAAACCATGATATGAGAGGGATTAATGAGACACAAAAGTTCAAGCTTGGGGATGCCCAAGGCACCCCAAGATGATATTCCAAGAAGTCTCAAGCATCTAAGCTTGGGGATGCCCCGGTAGGCATCCCACCTTTCTTCTTCAACAACTATCGGTTAGTATTGGTTGAGCCTAAGTTTTTGCTTCTTCACATGAGTTGTGCTATCCTTGCAATGTAATTTTATTTTGTTTTGCTTGCTGTTTGAATACAATACCAAGATCTGAAATTCTTAAATGAGAGAGAGTCTTCACATAGTTACATAATTATTTAGCTACTCATTGATCTTCACTTATATCTTTTTGGAGTAGTTTGTCATTTACTCGTGTGCTTCACTTATATCCTATGAGTAAATGGTTGAATGAGTTGAATGTCATAAATCTGAAATTATATATGTCTCATTTGCTTATCCCATGGGGAGTAATGACTTCACATCTAAGAAGTAGAGGTTATAAATTTATTGAAGGTTAGCAAGCATTGTATTGGTCATTTGAACAATTCATGAAAGAATATTGAAGGAAGAGAGATTTCACATATAAATATACTATCTTAGACATCTTTTATAATTGTGAGCACTCATTAAGTATGACATGCTAAAGAGTTGATGTTGGACAAGGAAGACAACGTAATGGGTTATGTTTTCTCACATCTCAGTTAAAGTATATTGTCATGGATCATTCAAACATGTTGAGCTTGCCTTTCCCCCTCATGCTAGCCAAATTCCTTGCACCAAGTAGAGATACTACTTGTGCTTCCAAATATCCTTAAACCCAGTTTTGCCATGAGAGTCCACCATACCTACCTATGGATTGAGTAAGATCCTTCAAGTAAGTTGTCATCGGTGCAAGCAATAAAAATTGCTCTCTAAATATGTATGATCTATTAGTGTGAAGAAAATAAGCTTTATACGATCTTGTTATGGAAGCAATAAAAGCGACGGACTGCATAATAAAGGTCCATATACAAGTGGCAATATAAAGTGACGTTCTTTCGCATTAAGATTTTGTGCATCCAACCATAAAAGCACATGACAACCTCTGCTTCCCTCTGCGAAGGGCCTATCTTTTACTTTATGTCTTTTACTTTATGCAAGAGTCAAGGTGATCTTCACCTTTCCCTTTTTCATTTTATCATTTGGCAAGCACCTCGTGTTGGAAAGATCCTGATATATATATCCAATTGGATGTAAGTTAGCATGAACTATTATTGTTTGACATCACCCAAAGGTGAATACGTTGGGAGGCAACACTATAAGCCCCTATCTTTCTCAGTGTCCGATTAAAACTCCATAACCATTAGTATTGCGTGAGTGTTAGCAATCGTAGAAGACTATATGATAGTTGAGTATGTGAAGTTTGCTAAATCAAAGCTCTGACATAGACCCTTCCTGAAAATAAGATGAATTGCAATTGTTTGATGACTAAGAATGAAGTTTGCTAGTTTTCAAGAAAGTTTATGGTCTATGCTTTAACATGTGAATTGCTTGTTACTTGATCGTGAGAAGTTTTATGAGATGAACTACTGTTATGACATATAATCATGCTAGAAAAGGTGATTGAAATTATTATTGATCAAACTTGTGCACCTGCTAGCATTCAATCTTCATAAATTCTTTCTTTTATCATTTACCTACTCGAGGACGAGCAGGAATTAAGCTTGGGGATGCTGATACGTCTCCAACATATATATAATTTATGAAGCATTCATGCTATTTTATAATCTGTTTTGAATGATTACGGGCTTTATTATACACTTTTATATTACTTTTGGGACTAACCTATTAACTGGAGGCCCAGCCCATATTGCCATTCTATTGCCTGTTTCAGTATTTTGAAGAAAAGGAATATCAAATGGAGTCCAAACGGAATGAAACCTTCGGGAGCGTTATTTTTGGAACGAACATGATCCGGCAGACTTGGAGTACAAGCCAGGGAAGCTTTGAGGAGGCCAGGAGATAGGAGGGCGCGCCCACCCCCCTGGGCGCCCTCCCTGTCTCGTGGGCCCCTTGAGGCTCCCCCGACTGACTTCTTTCGCCTATATATTCCCTTATACCCTAAAACCATCGAATACGAAGATAGATCAGGAGTTCCGCCGCTGCAAGCCTGTGTAGCCACCAAAAACCTCTCGGGAGCCCGTTCCAGCACCCTGCTGGAGGGGGGATCCCTCACCGGTGGCCATCTTCATCATCCCGGCGCTCTCCATGATGAGGAGGGAGTAGTTCACCCTCGGGGCTGAGGGTATGTACCAGTAGCTATGTGTTTGATCTCTCTCTCTCGTGTTCTCTCTATGGCACGATCTTGATGTATCGCGAGCTTTGCTATTATAGTTGGATCTTATGATGTTTCTCCCCCTCTACTCTCTTGTGATGAATTGAGTTTTCCTCTTGAAGTTATCTTATCGGGTTGAGTCTTTAATGATTTGAGAACACTTGATGTATGTCCTGCCGTGCGTATCTATGGTGACAATGGGATATTACGTGATCCACTTGATGTATGTTTTGGTGATCAACTTGAGGGTTCCGCCCATGAACCTTTGCATAGGGGTTGGCGCACGTTTTCGTCTTGACTCTCCGGTAGAAACTTTGGGGCACTCTTTGAAGTACTTTGTGTTGGTTGAATAGATGAATCTCAGATTGTGTGATGCATATCGTATAATCATGCCCACAAATACTTGAGGTGACAATGGAGTATCTAGGTGACATTAGGGTTTTGGTTGATTTGTGTCTTAAGGTGTTATTCTAGTACGAACTCTTGAATAGATCGATCCAAAAGAATAACTTTGAGGTGGTTTTGTACCCTACCATAATCTCTTCGTTTGTTCTCCGCTATTAGTGGCTTTGGAGTGACTCTTTGTTGCATGTTGAGGGATAGTTATATGATCCATTTATGTTATTATTGTTGAGAGAACTTGCACTAGTGAAAGTATGAACCCTATGCCTTGTTTCCTACCATTGCATTACCATTTATGCTGACTTTTATCATTAGTTACCTTGCTGTTTTTATATTTTCAGATTACAAAAACCTATATCTACTATCCATATTGCACTTGTATCACCATCTCTTCGCCGAACTAGTGCACCTATACAATTTACCATTGTATTGGGTGTGTTGGGGACACAAGAGACTCTTTGTTATTTGGTTGCAGGGTTGTTTGAGACAGACTATCTTCATCCTACGCCTCCCACGGATTGATAAACCTTAGGTCATCCACTTGAGGGAAATTTTCTACTGTCCTACAAACCTGTGCACTTGCAGGCCAACAACGTCTACAAGAAGAAGGTTGTGTAGTAGACATCAGATGACAGCGGTGTCGGCCTTGAATCTTGGTGCAGCTTGTCCAGGTAATCCTTCAGGGCAGGATCCATGGTGGCGATGAGGACTTGACGAGCCTGAACGCGACAATGAGTATCCAGGATGAAATCGGCGGATAGGAAGGGTAGTGGGTGGTCTTTGATACCACGAGTGTTAAGGGTCGGGTCGATCTATTCCTCCACTCACAGATACAGGTCTCAGTTCATAAATATTATGAGGTAGCTAGTTCTGGTCGTCCGTCCTGCCGTCCGTGCCGTCTGTGATCCCTTGGATGCCTTTGCTCTAGTCTGGTCCTTAAGGGCGTGTTTGGTTGCCGTCGGCTATAGTACTTGCATTGCATACCCTTCTCCACTCAGTCTGGCTCTGAAAAAACAGCCCCATATGCGACATCTGCAAGTTGTTTGGTTGCCTGCATATGGATTTCCTGCATTAGGGGATCAACTTTTGCATGTTGTTTGGTTGTTTGCATTGTCTCGGCGCATACAACTACACGTTGTTTGATTGCCCGCATGGGGTATGATTAAGAGCTAGTGCTTGCACTTAGCACACATGGTTAAGAGCTAGCAAAGAAGGAGGAGAAGAAATCACTGCACCGGACCATGGCGACTGCGGTGGATAGTGGTCGTGGCGCCATGTCCGACATGATGAGCATGGAGTCGTGGGTGAGCAACCCCGCCGGGGGCACGACGAGTGACACCGTCGGCGAACTAGTTGCGGTGCTCACGCAAAGACAGTGGACAAAGAAGGAGAATGCAGTGCTCGCGCCATGGTATCGTCCGTGCAGTAGGACGAGAGAGGAGGCCGAGCTGATCGACGCAGGAAACGACTCAAGTGTAGTGGGACGAGAGAGAGGAGGCCATGAGGAGGCCAAGATGATCGACCCCGCCGGCGGCGCGGCGAACTGTAGTGTGTGCGCCATTGCAGCGTCAGTGCAGCAGGAGGACGACAGAGAGTAGGTCGAGATGAGCTACGCCAGAAACGACTCTAGTGTAGTAGGACGCGGGCAAGAAGATCAAGGGGGAAGGGCGTCGGCGTCAAGAGGGACGAATAGGAGGGCTCTGAGCAGATGACAGAGGAGCTCGACATGGCGGCGTGAGTGCACTAGGCTGTTGTTCAAGTAGAGATGAAGCTACGATCATCGAAACCAAAAACTTACAACACAAATGTTATAATGCAGATCTGCGAGATTAGGCTGCTGGTCAAAGGAAATTTCAAACGATCGATCGTGCACGACGAATCTGGCAAAATTCATCCAGAATAGCTTCAAACAAGAACACGAAATAAAGAACTTCCGACCGACGAAACTACGAACCAATCGCATGAATGGAACCGTAGCATCTAGGTGCATCTTTTTCGTGTAGAACTTACCTCGAATCGAAGCACCATTGTGTAGATCAGAGGGACAAAGATGAGAGGAGATTAGAGAGAAGCTTAATGAAGGTTGAAGAAGACCTCACGTAATCACCTCGCATCCCTCCCGTCTCCACTCATGAAAGGGCCCGCTCGCTTGCGCTCGCCTCAGCCTGGCTTGCAATCTGAGCGTTTCCAGCAAGCCAAGCCCAGAGGTGCTTTAAGTTCCGTGCTATGCAGGCTCAACAGTGTATGCAGTCAACCAAACAACCCGTTTCCTTCCCATGCGGGTCTGGTTGGGCCTCATGCATGCAACCAAACACACCCTAAGTAGTTACGGGAGTTGCGCTGGTCGAGACGTCTTGTGCTTGACCTAGTCCTTGCTGATGTATCTGCGGTTGGGTTGAAGCAGCATTGCTGGACGAGCGATGGAGCGTCTCTCCTTCTCCTTGACTCCATGGATGCGCTTTTGGCTGCCATGCCAGCATTTTTGCCTTGCTGTCAACTGACTGGGCTGTCTTAGAAGTACTTTGAACCTTGGTTGTGATTGGGGTCATGACAGAATCAAATGAAAATATTGCGGGTCACTCTAACGTTGTTGTTCACCGCCGTCACACTAGTTTTTGCATGTGGTGTTCCTCTCCTTGTCGTGCTAGGGACCATGGTTCTTGTTGCATCCTACTCATCTAGATCAGCATGTTTCCTGATTGACTTCTGGATCAATTTGGAAATGGGATGTGAGGTTTCTTACTTTTCCGGTGACAACCATTTTTCTGTCAAGTAAGCATTTCACATTAGTTTCGTGTTCCATCTGAGAGAGATAGGAAGATTTTAAAATCTCATGATGTTTTGGCACGTGTGAAATGTGATGTCAAGATTTTAATCATTCCTACTCTTTTTGGCATAGATCAACCTTCCAGCCGAGATGTGATTATATTATCGGAGGGTGTCGAATTGAGAGGCCATATTTTTATTGTTTCCTTGAGATCTTGTATTTGCCAATAACCTGCCCGCGGGGAGATCAATCATGGATGGTTTCAGTCTATGCATCTTCACGACTGGGATCATGAAAAACCCATTGTTGAACTGTTAATCACACTGGAATTACGAGAGATGGATAGGATGTCGTGCGGGCACAAGAAAAACTTAGCGGCCTTTTTTATGTCAACTACAAACAAAAACATAAAAGGTAATATTTCTTTCTTAGTTATTTATCCAGGTTGGAGAAAAAATCGAAGTACTGATGGGACATAGTAGGTGTCTGGTTTAGTTGAAGCTCTAATCTATACAATAGGCGGTGCGTGGGAGAAGCTGAAAGATCGAGAATCTGTACGTAGCTTTGGCTGATGAAGGTGACTTGCACTCCCTGGTTGTTTACCAAATGCCACGCCATGTAGTCTATTTTTTTGGTGAGAATTATTCTGAATATACATGCAAGAAAGATCTCCAAATATATATATGAAGTATTTATGATGCGAGTTATTCTGAATATATAAGTTGTGAAGATTGCTTAACATCCTTTGGTTTTGCCTTCCATAATTAGTAAATATACTGTATGTAAACCAATAGGTGGTTAGTTTTGTAATCCTACTGCACCCCGATTCTTCAAGAGGAGCTCCCGTGTGCCATTAAGGCAACATATTACAGATCTATAAACTATTATTCCAAGCAAATTTAAGTAGGAAACTACTATAATGATTTACCTTTCACAAATATGTGTCCATGCAGCCAGAGATAAGTCAGAGCAGGTTGTGACATGTTTATCCAACGAAGCACAACACACGCAGAGTCAAGTCTAAGAAAATGATGAGCGGGTCACACATGAAAATGCTGGTGAAGGACTTCTACAGATCATTTGTCCATTGGATGTCCATAAAGCTCGAACCAACTTCACAATGCATAGTTCAGTTCGTGCCAAAATTGCAAATCTAACCTACATGTTTCGTATCTCCACATATTTACGAAATATCCTAGATATAACGTGCATATTTGGTGTCTTTGTGGTTCTTGCAAACCGCCAACCCTGACTGAACACCGTCCAAAGCCATGAGCGCGGGGCAGCGAAAAGTCGACGTGTTGCCTAAATTTACGCGCGCCTATAAGTAGGATGACGACGACGACGATCAGCCCCAACAACAGAAGGGAAAACTTTGTTTTTGCCACTCTAGCTTCTGCATACTTTGCTTATGCCATTCTAGAATTTGACATATCACTTTTGCCACTCTTAGTTTTTGACAATACATCACAATTAGCGATAGTACCCGGAGGTGCATCCACGCATAAAGAAGGGGTGTTTGCACGCCCCCACTCAGCTAGCTCATGAGCAACTACATTTGATTCTCTATTACAGTGCTCAATAGTAATCTTTCCGAACTCTCGTAATAACTCTCTGCAATCATCTAAAACTGGAGCCGCCACCATAGAATGTCCCTCATTCAGACGTATAGCATCTACCACAATAGAATTATCCATCCTCACCAAGATATTATTGCACCCCATACTTTGAAGTAACTTTAAACCTTCAAGTTATGCCGCCGCTTACGCAGAGACGACATCTGCCACATGCTCAAGGCGAGAAGTAGAGGCAGCAATGAAATTACCTCTGTGGTCTCTAACTATCGCCCCACATGACCCCGTATGCAGATCCTCAATAAAAGACGCATCAACGTTTATAATTTGTTGCACAACCAAAACAATGGGCCGCGTGTTCCATCCAGGTGCAGCAGTTTGTTTCGCCGCCGCTCGTTTGAAGTTAAGAGGCAACGCGTGGATGGCTAGCGCAGATCGCAACGACGTCTGCACTTGCTCCCCTCTGACCTGCTGTCTACGCTGCCACCATACGATCGCCTACCCCCGTCAACAAGATGACCGAACACCACCGGCGACTTAAAACCAAAGATGCACAGAACGCGCAAAACAAAGGGCTCAAGCGTGTACAGTACTAAAACCCTTCACGGCTCGCCATTCAAACCCAGAAAACCGTGCGTTTATTTTGCACTATAAGCACGACAGTACGATATCAAATGGACGTCATGACCCACTCAACCGCTACTGACCTTAATCGAACACCGCCCATGCTACGAATGCGAAACAACAAATACCGACGTGTTCCCCGAATTTCCGCGTGTCCATAAATAGAACCTCCGCGACGTCGTCGACCAGCCCCGACAACAGAACCGGCACACGCGTTTCACACACTGTTTTCTCCGGTGGCGACGACGTTGCGCAGGGAAGGGAAGGAACGTCACGGTCGGGGCAGGTCCGATCCGCCCAACCACCGAACCTTAATCCAACAACGACGCCGTTCTAATCCACCCATGACGTTCTCCCCCACGGCCGCCCGCCCGCCCGCCTGCCGCCGTCCACCGTCCTCCAAACAGGGACACGCCAAGACGCGCCGCGAGAGCGAGCGACCACGACTCACATAATGAAAGAAAAATCAAAACCGCCGTCCGATGGGCCGATCGGGGCCGTCCACTTGGCCCAGCGACGGGCGTCACGTGCGGGGGCGCCAGGGGGGAGGCGGAGTCCCCGAAGAGGGCCGGGAATTTATTATTTTAGGCCGCACAGCCCCCATCTCCCCTCACCCCCTCGGGATATCCGCCCGCTCGCCAGCGCCCGCTCCACTCTCCCCCCGTCTCCGGCACCGTGCGCGCCGCCGCCGCCGCTAAGATCCAGCGCCTCGTCCGCTCCGCCACGCGCCAGCGCCGAGCGCGCGTCGGCCCGTCCGCCCCGCCGCCCCCACCCGAGGTGCGCCTCTATTTATCCCTCCCCCCCCTCGCGTCTCCCCCCATTCCCCCCTGTCGCTTCCCCCCAGGTCAGGTCAGGTCAGGCCAGGCCAGGCCAGATCCGCCGCCCGATCCGCCTCCGCTCCCGGAGGTGAGCCCGGCCGCCCGCCGCCTTCCTCCGCCGTTGCTCTGTTTCCCGCGCGCCCAGCCGGGGCGCTGCGTGGGGTGCTTGGTTCCTGGGTGGCGGGGAGAGGGTTTAAGGGTTCTGCGCTGGACTTACTGTAGTAGCAGCAGGGGTTTGAAATTACGCGGCGGAGCTTGGGGTTGGGTCCCTCGGAGCTTGCTTCCTGCTCCTAACTGCTTATGCAGTGGGTAATTATGGAATGTGGCTCCCGTGCTGTATGCACAGTAGTCAATTATCGGTGATTATGACTGGTGTGGCTCGTTGGAGGTGCCCTGTGCGGTGCCTAACACTGTATTATTTCATAGCTTGGGTCGGTGTGCTTCCATGGACACATGCTCATGCTAAGCGCAAGCTGACCCAGGGTGGTTGCACAACAGACATGGTGATACAGGGGTAGCGGTCCACTGTTGTAGCCAGTTTGCCTCCGTACGCAGGCCTTTTCCACTGTTCAATCTCCACTACTTTGGGTGAGGGAGTCGGGTGTCATTTCGGCCGTGTTGATGA
Organism: Triticum aestivum; assembly: GCF_018294505.1. Classification (NCBI taxonomy): domain Eukaryota; kingdom Viridiplantae; phylum Streptophyta; class Magnoliopsida; order Poales; family Poaceae; genus Triticum; species Triticum aestivum. The sequence continues at coordinate 52,018,094 of NC_057798.1, read as the reverse complement.
TACCTGCTGTCATAATACACTTTGAGCGTTGGTATTGAGCTGGGAATGGCAGATGCTGTTTTTTTCTCTCCCCCTCCCACCTGTTGATCTAGCTGCTGTATTAATTTACCTGCCATCTGTATTAGTTATGAAAGCTTAGAATCATCTGCCTTGTACTTTTTGTACGTACCTGTGTCATGGGAGTGATCGCACACGTTATCTGTTTTAGTCAAGAGCATCTTGGATGTTCAAAATTTATTGAGAAAGGTCGTGAATTAGCCCATAAAGTACCTGTTTCTTGTCTCTATGGACTAATAATTTGTATTCACATGCTTCTGTCAGGTTTCAAAACCCGGGGTTTACACACCTTTGATGGCACTGTCTCTTTGAAGAACACTGCATCTGCGCTGTTTATCCAAAGGGAGGACGATGGGATCCACACATTTGCCCATTGTCGGCTTTAATGCCTCGACGACACCATCACTATCCACTATTCGCCCGGTAAATTCAGCCGGTGCTGCATTCCAACCATCTGCCCCTTCTAGAACATCCAAGAAGAAAAGTCGTCGTGTTCAGTCATTAAGGGATGGAGGCGATGGAGGCGTGTCAGACCCTAACCAGTCTATTCGCCAAGGTAACCTGAAAACCATTTCCTTTCTACAAACTACACTTTGTTTCCATCCTCAAACTTTTGTAGATACTTTTATTGACTTGAGAGCATGTTAGTTTTAGTGTAAGATATCTCAATGCTAGATCACAGAATGGCGGTTATTGACCTTGTTAAAAGATGCAAATGACTGCAGCAATATTTAACAATTTTTTTATGTGATACGATAGTACTTTTTCTATAACGAGTAATGAGTGAAGCCCAGTTTTTCTTGATTAAATGGTTTTAGTGGAAGGAATGTTTAATATTCAAAATGATGTTTTATAAGGGAAAGGAACATGAAAGTGTAAGAATACATATAAGCAGCATATTAGTTATGTATGACTGAGTCAGTTTCCTTATATAATACTTCTAAAAGAGAAGAATGTCTAGAAACCTTTTCTGATAATTTACTAGCATGAAGAACAATAACATTCGTAAAGTTGTCACCTGTGCTTCTTCTTAGCTATCGTGTAAACTTGCTCAGTTTCTAATGCGTATCTGGATGTAGGTCTTGCCGGCATCATTGACCTCCCAAAGGAGGGCACATCAGCTCCGGAAGTGGATATTTCACAGTAAGTACTTGAGCATTTTAAAATTAGAATTAGCAATCTCTCTTTAAAATGGAAAAATAACTATAATTTAATATAGAAGTATTATAGATTATGCTTATTTTATTATTCGCATATGCTGATATTTTGAATTGCATTTGATGTGTTTTTATAGATTTTTACTGAACTACATTATAGTTGCCATACACAATGCATTTGCTCAGGCACATCACTGTTGCACTGCATGGAGTATTTTTGTGCACTTAGGAATCATTTTTCAGAAAGCCTTTTGCCTATAATTTTAAAAATAATAATTTAATTACCATCTGAAACCCGTACCCACATGACGGATGGAAGCTCATTTGAAGTTTTCGATTATAGTAGCCAAGTATTTGTTATGTTATATTGTTATGGTCACCATCGTAATGATTTTGTTCTTTTTTCTCTAGTGGGTCCGAAGAACCCAGAGGCTCCTACCAAATGAATGGGATACTGAATGAAGCACATAATGGGAGGCATGCTTCGCTGTCTAAGGTTGTCGAATTTTGTGTGGCATTGGGCGGCAAAACACCAATTCACAGTGTATTAGTTGCGAACAATGGAATGGCAGCAGCTAAGTTCATGCGAAGTGTCCGAACATGGGCTAATGAAACATTTGGGTCAGAGAAGGCAATTCAGTTGATAGCTATGGCTACTCCAGAAGACATGAGGATAAATGCAGAGCACATTAGAATTGCTGATCAATTTGTTGAAGTACCCGGTGGAACAAACAATAACAACTATGCAAATGTCCAACTCATAGTGGAGGTTAGTATTGCTCATCCGTTGATGTGCAATCGATGCGCAAGTTGTTCATTTAGCATGGCATGACAATTTTGCTGTTGCAGATAGCAGTGAGAACCGGTGTTTCTGCTGTTTGGCCTGGTTGGGGCCATGCATCTGAGAATCCTGAACTTCCAGATGCACTAAATGCAAACGGAATTGTTTTTCTTGGGCCACCATCATCATCAATGAACGCACTAGGTGACAAGGTTGGTTCAGCTCTCATTGCTCAAGCAGCAGGGGTTCCGACTCTTCCTTGGAGTGGATCACAGGTGAACCTCACATTCTCTGATAACTTATCGTCTGATCTTGTACTGGACACATTTTATAACCGAAGGACACTATATTATAGGTGGAAATTCCATTAGAAGTTTGTTTGGACTCGATACCCGCGGAGATGTATAGGAAAGCTTGTGTTAGTACTACGGAGGAAGCACTTGCGAGTTGTCAGATGATTGGGTATCCCGCCATGATTAAAGCATCATGGGGTGGTGGTGGTAAAGGGATCCGAAAGGTACATCATTCATTTGATTGGACTATATTCAAACGATTGTGTGGGTTGTTGTGATATTTTATGCCCAGAGTTAGCTCTAACCTTTTCAACATATTAACTCAATATCTGTTGCAGGTTAATAATGACGATGATGTCAGAGCACTGTTTAAGCAAGTGCAAGGTGAAGTTCCTGGCTCCCCAATATTTATCATGAGACTTGCATCTCAGGTTAGACTTCTCTGCAAGTTGCATTTTTTCCAAGCATGTTGTTCCCGAGTTGTATATTATACGCCTGTAAGCTTCATATGTTATTCCTTGCAGGCTAGAAATGTATGCTGGAACATGTGCTCATATGGTATATTATGTTCCTTTTTCTTTTGTAGAGTCGACATCTTGAAGTTCAGTTGCTTTGTGATCAATATGGCAATGTAGCTGCGCTTCACAGTCGTGACTGCAGTGTGCAACGGCGACACCAAAAGGTAACGCTGGTCCAGATCTGAAAACATCACGTGTATTACATGTTCTACTTCATACTTGTAGTTGTTTATCAAAAGGACCAATTGCGTCCATTTTTTGTTTATACCAGATTATTGAGGAAGGACCAGTTACTGTTGCTCCTCGCGAGACAGTGAAAGAGCTAGAGCAAGCAGCAAGGAGGCTTGCTAAGGCTGTGGGTTATGTTGGTGCTGCTACTGTTGAATATCTCTACAGCATGGAGACTGGTGAATACTATTTTCTGGAACTTAATCCACGGTTGCAGGTATATTCTTTTGAACATTCCTCTGGACTTAATTTTTTGTCGTCAGTTATTTACATTGTTAAATGGCATACATCCAGGTTGAGCATCCAGTCACCGAGTGGATAGCTGAAGTAAACTTGCCTGCAGCTCAAGTTGCAGTTGGAATGGGTATACCCCTTTGGCAGGTTCCAGGTAATAATTATATTATTGTAAGTTTTTTAGTTACTTTCCCATGTTATTTCTGTGCCTAAATTTCTCCTTATACAGAGATCAGACGTTTCTATGGAATGGACAATGGAGGAGGCTATGACATTTGGAGGAAAACAGCAGCTCTTGCTACTCCATTTAACTTCGATGAAGTGGATTCTCAATGGCCAAAGGGTCATTGTGTAGCAGTTAGGATAACCAGTGAGGATCCAGATGACGGATTCAAGCCTACCGGTGGAAAAGTAAAGGTGAGATTTCATGATGCCGTCTATGGTTCTAGCACATTAGATTTGTAAACTAACCGGATCTTGATTTTCTTATAATTCAGGAGATCAGTTTTAAAAGCAAGCCAAATGTTTGGGCTTATTTCTCTGTTAAGGTAAGCTGTTCATGGCTCTGTTGCACTGTTATATTGTTGAGTTGGGCAGGAAATTGGGCTGCGTTTTTTTTGAGCTAGTTTTTCCATTTGGGCTTTGACCAAGTATTAACCAAATCGAACACATTTTTGTCCCCCCTTTTATCTGTTTTCAGTCCGGTGGAGGCATTCATGAATTTGCTGATTCTCAGTTTGGTATGCAAAATTTGACCCTGTGAATATTCCTCTTTGCTATTTGTATTGGTCCTTACGTTTGGAAGATTACTCTTTTCATTACAGGACATGTTTTTGCATATGGAGTGTCTAGAGCAGCAGCAATAACCAACATGTCTCTTGCGCTAAAAGAGATTCAAATTCGTGGAGAAATTCATTCAAATGTTGATTACACAGTTGATCTCTTGAATGTAAGAAATAACACCTGTATATTGAATCCCTGCTTTTGATGTAATACAACCATTTTACATCTGGCATTCCTTTAAAGTAATCCCATGCCTCAATTTTCTGTATATTTTAATCAGGCCTCAGACTTCAAAGAAAACAGGATTCATACTGGCTGGCTGGATAACAGAATAGCAATGCGAGTCCAAGCTGAGAGACCTCCCTGGTATATTTCAGTGGTTGGAGGAGCTCTATATGTAAGAAACTATGCCCCTCTTACTGCAGCTTTTGTCAAACCAATTGCGAAAAACACAATTAGTTGTTTAATGCAAATCACTGTCTTGTGCTGCAGAAAACAATAACAAGCAACACAGACACTGTTTCTGAATATGTTAGCTATCTCGTCAAGGGTCAGATTCCACCAAAGGTAGTGTTTTAATGGGCTTAAACTCTGGGTATTGCTTGAAGATGAATGTTGTTGAATGTTGACCAATTTCTTTTGTGCAGCATATATCCCTTGTCCATTCAACTGTTTCTTTGAATATAGAGGAAAGCAAATATACAGTAAGTCTTACATTCCTCTAAAAGTGAGTCGTTGTAATGAAGTAACAGCTATCGTTGACGCTCATCTACATCATGTCACAGATTGAAACTATAAGGAGCGGACAGGGTAGCTACAGATTGCGAATGAATGGATCAGTTATTGAAGCAAATGTCCAAACATTATGTGATGGTGGACTTTTAATGCAGGTGATTTTGTCTTGTTTTTATACCTGCCCATAAGTATGATATATAATGTGGTGAAGTACTGGTGAAAGAGTTCTGATTCAGTAGCTGTAATTTCTTCAGTTGGATGGAAACAGCCATGTAATTTATGCTGAAGAAGAGGCCGGTGGTACACGGCTTCTAATTGATGGAAAGACATGCTTGTTACAGGTAATAATTGTCTGTTTGTTCCTTTCCTTCTAACTAATCTTGGTGTTTGATTTGATATTTTCCAGCCCTATTTGTGGCTTTTTACGTCATTCGCTTCATTAGCATTCATTTCTTTCCACTTTCATTTAAAGATATTTAATTACGATGTTTATTTTTAGTCATGTGCCATAAGAAACCACAATTAAGTCATTATTATGGACTAATTGATGTCACAACAAGCTGCTATTGTGGTAAATGCGACTACCTAAGCAGCCAAACAAACCAGGTAATAATGATAAGCGTTATCAACGACATGTCTTGTGAAGTTGTGATGTAAAGACAAGTTACATAGCTGTAAAAAATTTAATAGGGCTCCAGTTTTTATATTGCTACTTCTGTTTCTTAATTTGAGCAACTGCCGACCACAATGCTTTGTGTTTATTACAAATTTACAATCAAGAATTTATTATAATCAAGCTGTAATAAACTATGTCATGAACCTTCTAAGGCATCATGTTACCGCATCAATTTTTTGGTGATAAAAAAGAACTATTAATAATTAATGATTCTTGATCATGCCACATTGTATCCTCGTGTAAATAAATGACACATCGTTCTTGCAGAATGATCACGATCCTTCAAGGTTATTAGCTGAGACACCCTGCAAACTTCTTCGTTTCTTGGTTGCCGATGGTGCTCATGTTGAAGCTGATGTACCATATGCGGAAGTTGAGGTTATGAAGATGTGCATGCCCCTCTTGTCACCTGCTGCTGGTGTCATTAATGTTTTGTTGTCTGAGGGCCAGCCTATGCAGGTTACATCACAACGTTTCCATTGCTTCTGCTGTACATAACAATTGCACGTAAAGTATCTGAACTTAATATATTTTGTCTAGGCTGGTGATCTTATAGCAAGACTTGATCTTGATGACCCTTCTGCTGTGAAGAGAGCTGAGCCATTTAACGGATCTTTCCCAGAAATGAGCCTTCCCATTGCTGCTTCTGGCCAAGTTCACAAAAGATGTGCCACAAGCTTGAATGCTGCTCGGATGGTCCTTGCAGGATATGATCACCCGATCAACAAAGTAAACATCAAGAACCTTGCAGTACCTATATTTCTGTTTTTTTGTCATGTGTTTCTTGTTCTCCTCAAACACCTTTTTTTTTATGTTACGAATTCTGGATTATCCCTAATTCCTCCTTGACTTTGGCTCCCTTATGCTACAAAACTGTTTGTAACCTATGGAAGTTTATTATGCCTGTCTTGGAAAATCTGAATTTGGGTGCTCTTTCTCTTATGTTAATCATGGTCACTACTTACTTTACAGATTGTTTTTATCCTTGTGCTATTTTTCTCTCTTTCAGCAATTTATGTTTTGGTTTGATTTTTAAAGATCATACCTATTTGTTCAGCATTTGTTTACCTTTTTCATTATACCCGGCTTTCTTTTCAGGTTGTACAAGATCTGGTATCCTGTCTAGATGCTCCTGAGCTTCCTTTCCTACAATGGGAAGAGCTTATGTCTGTTTTAGCAACCAGACTTCCAAGGCTTCTTAAGAGCGAGGTATGTGATAATAGACGTGATATGTAGCGTCTGGGTAGATTTCAATCTGCCATGTGGATTTCTAATTGGTGATATAGAAGGGTTGTATCACTTTGCATAAGCATCATGTCACTATATCTTATTAATTTTCATTTTACATTGTCCAATCACCGGTAATTTTCCGTAGCTTATTGTGTAACTTCTAAAATTGCCTTTTCCTAATAATGTAATCAAAACTTGAAATATTTCATTTTAATTCTTCTTAGCTTGGAACATTTGATACTTCATCTCATCAATTTGCACTGCAGCTCAGAAGTTCTCATTTGATTTTAACCCAGTTCTTGCTTATTGATCTTCATTTTTTTTTGTGTGATCTACCATAACGGTTTCAACTTTTTATGCAACCAGTTGGAGGGTAAATACAGTGAATATAAGTTAAATGTTGGCCATGGGAAGAGCAAGGATTTCCCTTCCAAGATGCTAAGAGAGATAATCGAGGTCAGCATTAGGTTTCTTTTATGATATCCTTGTCTAGAACTTCTACTGCTCTTTGTAACATGTTTTCTTGTAGGAAAATCTTGCACATGGTTCTGAGAAGGAAATTGCTACAAATGAGAGGCTTGTTGAGCCTCTTATGAGCCTACTGAAGTCATATGAGGGTGGCAGAGAAAGCCATGCACACTTTATTGTGAAGTCCCTTTTCGAGGACTATCTCTCGGTTGAGGAACTATTCAGTGATGGCATTCAGGTTATCTGACATTCCAAAACTCAGATCTACTAGATATCATTGTTTTAAAAGGATATTCCTTTTTCCCTTTTATTTACAAGAACATTATCAACTAATGTTCATGCACATATTATAGTTTGCACCAGAATCTATCAGTAATTAAGTAGCTAATGTTTTTAGGTGTAAAAAAGGTAGCAAATAGTTTGCATATGGCTTATGTCTTGTTTCCTTAGAAACGCTTTCTGCTTATTTGTTTCCTTCAACTGTCATGTTTTGTAGTCTGATGTGATTGAACGCCTGCGCCAACAACATAGTAAAGATCTCCAGAAGGTTGTAGACATTGTGTTGTCTCACCAGGTAAATGTTTTGTGATCTGATGGCTTAGTGCAAATGATTACTGAAGCAGTCTTCATTACTTACAATTCGATTTTGTTGTAGGGTGTGAGAAACAAAACTAAGCTGATACTAACACTCATGGAGAAACTGGTCTATCCAAACCCTGCTGCCTACAAGGATCAGTTGACTCGCTTTTCTTCCCTCAATCACAAAAGATATTATAAGGTGACAATGGCAACCTAAAATAATGGAAGCTTTCGAATCATACTTTTCTGATATCTTAGTCTAATGAATTACTTACATCTTAATAAATGCAGTTGGCCCTTAAAGCTAGCGAGCTTCTTGAACAAACCAAGCTTAGTGAGCTCCGCACAAGCATTGCAAGGAGCCTTTCAGAACTTGAGATGTTTACTGAAGAAAGGACGGCCATTAGTGAGATCATGGGAGATTTAGTGACTGCCCCACTGCCAGTTGAAGATGCACTGGTTTCTTTGTTTGATTGTAGTGATCAAACTCTTCAGCAGAGGGTGATCGAGACGTACATATCTCGATTATACCAGGTATTACATAAAATCATTTTTTGGACTTGATCATGCTCTCCCTTTGCATTTCTAGGAATCATACACTAAAGTTCCTATTGAAACAAGATGCTTATGCTTCTTTAAAATAAATCTGGCAGAATCTAGGTGTGGACATATTTGATTTTACTACATCTTACTGCTCTTCAAGTTGGCTAACACCAAAAACATTTTCAGCCTCATCTTGTCAAGGATAGTATCCAGCTGAAATATCAGGAATCTGGTGTTATTGCTTTATGGGAATTCGCTGAAGCGCATTCAGAGAAGAGATTGGGTGCTATGGTTATTGTGAAGTCGTTAGAATCTGTATCAGCAGCAATTGGAGCTGCACTAAAGGATACATCACGCTATGCAAGCTCTGAGGGTAACATAATGCATATTGCTTTATTGGGTGCTGATAATCAAATGCATGGAACTGAAGACAGGTATGTTCATGTGCAATATTAGTGCTAATGAGCTGTATCTGGTTGTTAATATTTGGTGGAATAATTCCTTTAATAATTAACTCATTCCTTTCAGTGGTGATAACGATCAAGCTCAAGTCAGGATAGACAAACTTTCTGCGACACTGGAACAAAATACTGTCACAGCTGATCTCCGTGCTGCTGGTGTGAAGGTTATTAGTTGCATTGTTCAAAGGGATGGAGCACTCATGCCTATGCGCCATACCTTCCTCTTGTCGGATGAAAAGCTTTGTTATGAGGAAGAGCCGGTTCTCCGGCATGTGGAGCCTCCTCTTTCTGCTCTTCTTGAGTTGGTATGTGACTATCAAAATGCCTGCGTGTTGTTTGATACACTCCATAACTCCATAGTCCATATGCTTTAATTATCCTGTTTGCTATTTGTATTTATTTAGCCTGTTGTGGTTACAGGGTAAGTTGAAAGTGAAAGGATACAATGAGGTGAAGTATACACCGTCACGTGATCGTCAGTGGAACATATACACACTTAGAAATACAGAAAACCCCAAAATGTTGCACAGGGTGTTTTTCCGAACTCTTGTCAGGCAACCCGGTGCTTCCAACAAATTCACATCAGGCCACATCAGTGATGTTGAAGTGGGAGGAGCTGAGGAATCTCTTTCATTTACATCGAGCAGCATATTAAGATCGCTGATGACTGCTATAGAAGAGTTGGAGCTTCACGCGATTCGGACAGGTCACTCTCATATGTTTTTGTGCATATTGAAAGAGCAAAAGCTTCTTGATCTTGTTCCTGTTTCAGGGTAAGCCTGCACACTCTTCATTTGGTGGCACATAATAGGTCTTGCTCTTGTGTTTTGCCTTCAATGAACTTTTCATCTTACTCAGGAACACAGTTGTGGATATTGGCCAAGATGAAGCTACTGCATGCTCGCTTCTGAAAGAAATGGCTCTACAGATACATGAACTTGTGGGTGCAAGGATGCATCATCTTTCTGTATGCCAATGGGAGGTGAAACTTAAGTTGGACAGCGATGGGCCTGCGAGTGGTACCTGGAGAGTTGTAACAACCAATGTTACTAGTCACACCTGCACTGTGGATGTAAGTTCCTTCCCCTTGCATCTTGTTTTTTCTGTGTGTAACCAATCAAACTAAATTGAGCTTGTAGCATTTATTCATAGAACTATTGTGATCATTTAGTTGTCATTTCCACCTAATTATGTTTGGAAGCTCATTGTGTTTTTAATGCTTTTAGATCTACCGTGAGGTTGAAGATACAGAATCACAGAAACTAGTATACCACTCTGCTCCATCGTCATCTGGTCCTTTGCATGGCGTTGCACTGAATACTCCATATCAGCCTTTGAGTGTTATTGATCTGAAACGTTGCTCCGCTAGAAACAACAGAACTACATACTGCTATGATTTTCCGTTGGTGAGTATCTCCCTCTCTGTCTCTATACATGTATCTATTGTGTTAGCAGATTCTTAGTGATATTATGTGTCCAAAAGCTGACAAGTACTCAAAAATGTAGGCATTTGAAACTGCAGTGCAGAAGTCATGGTCTAACATTTCTAGTGACAATAACCGATGTTATGTTAAAGCAACGGAGCTGGTGTTTGCTCACAAGAATGGGTCATGGGGCACTCCTGTAATTCCTATGGAGCGTCCTGCTGGGCTCAATGACATTGGTATGGTAGCTTGGATCTTGGACATGTCCACTCCTGAATATCCCAATGGCAGGCAGATTGTTGTCATCGCAAATGATATTACTTTTAGAGCTGGATCGTTTGGTCCAAGGGAAGATGCATTTTTTGAAACTGTTACCAACCTAGCTTGTGAGAGGAAGCTTCCTCTCATCTACTTGGCAGCAAACTCTGGTGCTCGGATCGGCATAGCAGATGAAGTAAAATCTTGCTTCCGTGTTGGATGGTCTGATGATGGCAGCCCTGAACGTGGGTTTCAGTACATTTATCTGACTGAAGAAGACCATGCTCGTATTAGCACTTCTGTTATAGCGCACAAGATGCAGCTTGATAATGGTGAAATTAGGTGGGTTATCGATTCTGTTGTGGGGAAGGAGGATGGGCTAGGTGTGGAGAACATACATGGAAGTGCTGCTATTGCCAGTGCCTATTCTAGGGCCTATGAGGAGACATTTACGCTTACATTTGTGACTGGACGGACTGTTGGAATAGGAGCATATCTTGCTCGACTTGGCATACGGTGCATACAGCGTACTGACCAGCCCATTATCCTAACTGGGTTCTCTGCCTTGAACAAGCTTCTTGGCCGGGAAGTTTACAGCTCCCACATGCAGTTGGGTGGCCCCAAAATTATGGCGACAAACGGTGTTGTCCATCTGACAGTTTCAGATGACCTTGAAGGTGTATCTAATATATTGAGGTGGCTCAGCTATGTTCCTGCCAACATTGGTGGACCTCTTCCTATTACAAAATCTTTGGACCCACCTGACAGACCCGTTGCTTACATCCCTGAGAATACATGCGATCCTCGTGCTGCCATCAGTGGCATTGATGATAGCCAAGGGAAATGGTTGGGGGGCATGTTCGACAAAGACAGTTTTGTGGAGACATTTGAAGGATGGGCGAAGTCAGTTGTTACTGGCAGAGCTAAACTCGGAGGGATTCCGGTGGGTGTTATAGCTGTGGAGACACAGACTATGATGCAGCTCATCCCTGCTGATCCAGGCCAGCTTGATTCCCATGAGCGGTCTGTTCCTCGTGCTGGGCAAGTCTGGTTTCCAGATTCAGCTACTAAGACAGCGCAGGCAATGCTGGACTTCAACCGTGAAGGATTACCTCTGTTCATCCTTGCTAACTGGAGAGGCTTCTCTGGTGGACAAAGAGATCTTTTTGAAGGAATCCTTCAGGCTGGGTCAACAATTGTTGAGAACCTTAGGACATACAATCAGCCTGCCTTTGTATATATCCCCAAGGCTGCAGAGCTACGTGGAGGGGCTTGGGTCGTGATTGATAGCAAGATAAATCCAGATCGCATTGAGTTCTATGCTGAGAGGACTGCAAAGGGCAATGTTCTCGAACCTCAAGGGTTGATCGAGATCAAGTTCAGGTCAGAGGAACTCCAAGAGTGCATGGGTAGGCTTGATCCAGAATTGATAAATCTGAAGGCAAAGCTCCAGGGAGTAAAGCATGAAAATGGAAGTCTACCTGAGTCAGAATCCCTTCAGAAGAGCATAGAAGCCCGGAAGAAACAGTTGTTGCCTTTGTATACTCAAATTGCGGTACGGTTCGCTGAATTGCATGACACTTCCCTTAGAATGGCTGCTAAGGGTGTGATTAAGAAGGTTGTAGACTGGGAAGATTCTAGGTCGTTCTTCTACAAGAGATTACGGAGGAGGATATCCGAGGATGTTCTTGCGAAGGAAATTAGAGGTGTAAGTGGCAAGCAGTTTTCTCACCAATCGGCAATCGAGCTGATCCAGAAATGGTACTTGGCCTCTAAGGGAGCTGAAACAGGAAGCACTGAATGGGATGATGACGATGCTTTTGTTGCCTGGAGGGAAAACCCTGAAAACTACCAGGAGTATATCAAAGAACTCAGGGCTCAAAGGGTATCTCAGTTGCTCTCAGATGTTGCAGACTCCAGTCCAGATCTAGAAGCCTTGCCACAGGGTCTTTCTATGCTACTAGAGAAGGTACACATACTTACTGTTTTATTTCTTGAAAGTAATTTATTGAGGTTGAGTGAAATGTTGCCATCTTATGTATATATAGTGTCTTAACAAATAATGATAATGCTTTTTCTTTGGTCACTCGCTTGTTCAGATGGATCCCTCAAGGAGAGCACAGTTTGTTGAGGAAGTCAAGAAAGTCCTTAAATGATCAGATGATACCAACGCATCCAATGCAGAATGTGCATGATATCGGTTTCTCTTGAAGTACATATATAGAAGGATACTATTCGGCTGTAACCGACCATAGCTGATCTGACTCAACCATTATTTTGTAAAACTTTTTCGCGGTCTTCTCTGTTATTCGAGGCAAAACTTGCTTTCGGACGCCTCCGAATGGTTGATGAGTGTAGTTGGATGTGTTAGTTCCGCTTCCAGAAGGTTTGAGATGAATGCCGGCGGTGCGTGGGGGCTGCTGTTGGCAAGAACACTGGCGATCTAGAGTTGTTGTTCTGTGGTGTTCCGGTTTCTCCAGTATGGCGATTGTGTTTCGCTGTAGTTCTGTGATGTACTATCGGTTGGTGATGTAATTCTAGTCTTTGTAGACTGTTTGAGTACGAGTGAGTCGTCCATTCAATTTTGAACTTGAATAAATGTGCTCTCTAGGCTTATGTGTATTACTACGTGGAAATAAATGATTGTTGAGTTAGCATTGAACTTGTGAATCTGTTTATGATGTACTCCCTTCATTCCAAAATACTTGTCGTGTTTTTAGTTCAAAATTTTCAAATTTGAACTAAAACCACGACAAGTATTTTGGAACGGAGGGAGTATGTTGGAACTGTTATCATGTTAGCTCTTGGATTGCCTGATGGCAGCTCGGCTTGTCGCAACATGCCATCTTTGGTGCGTGGTAGGACTTACTGAAGCAGTTCTCTGGTGGCAAATCTTATTTATATGATGTTTGTTCCTAGTTCATTTTGCACTTGGTGTTAGTCAGCTAAGGTTTCATTCTACGTGCACTTTGTGAAAAATTAGGATGTGAGCTAATCTTTGTCTCAAAACTAAATTGGCCAATGCTTTCTCATTCCACTCTAGGGTGAAACTAGGAAAAAAAAAAGCATTGGGTTTATTTGGTCACTGGAGCCTTATTCATTAGGGTTCTCGTTTTTATTAAAAAAATAAAATCAAAGGCAACAATTGTCATTCTTGTTGTAGTGTACTTTCCTCCTCCAAAACATTGCTCTACAGCTACCGTAAAGAAAGAGAAAAACCCGTGCTGAAGTTAGGCTACCAAACTGTCTGTCAAGCTCTACGTTGTTTCTGATGGGGGTGATAAGCGGTTTCACATGCCAATTTTGGAAGCAGCCCTTGATGCCATCCTCAAAGAGTCAAAGTGATGGGCAGACAGAGAGCCCGCCAACCAATGTTCACTCGCTACTTATGTGACCCGCTTTGGTAGCGCTTTACGCCGATGTAAGGGTTGTTCCCCTTTCAGAGCCCTGCACCCAATCCAGCTCCGGCCACTTGTGCCCATGTTCACTAAGTGCGTTGGGATCCTCTTCTTTCTGAATCTCCAACATACGCTCACTTGTCCATTTTCCCAACTTGGCTCTCAAATACTCCATCCGTCTTGAAATGTAAGCCCTTTTAGAGACTTCCATACGGATGCGGATGTATATACACGCATTTTAGAGTGTGGACTCACTCATTTTACTCCGTATGTAGTCCCTACTGAAATCTTTAAAAGGGCTTATATTTAGCAACGGAGGGAGTATATATTATGGCTTTCTTTGAGAATTTGGAGCGGATTGGATCAGCAGCCTACCAGTACCAAGCTGAAGCTGCCCTTAACAGCTGGGTTCATCCTCTTCTTCATGTGCCCTAGACTCTTGATCTCACACCGGTGCCCCAGCCATGCCCCTGATCCTTGTGGTTTATTACTAGACAATTTTTATTGAAATTCTAGCAACATCAACATATGTTGCTTACTTTGCAAATCTGTTGATTAAAATTGGCCCCTCTCTCTGCCACCAGGGCCGGCAAATGCCACCCTGTGAATCAGAAATAAATAACCTATATATCATTCTGGTTTATCTAACAATATGTGTTTTGCTGATTTAACTAGCTGGATCTGCACCAGCGCAGCAGGTGTGGCCGATATATAATAACCTGCATAATTTGATGAACCTGTGTGGCGGATTTCCTTCCACGGAAGCCGGAATATGCAATGAAAGGGAACATTGAAAAGACTGAATTTCTTTTTTGTTTTCTTGCATATGGCTTCCCGTTTCAAGCTAGCTGTGCCGTACCATTGACACGAAAAAACTGTTGACCTACTTATGTACTAATCCATTGCATAAGTGCAGTATTATACGGATCAGTGACCCAAGCTTTGGCACACGTGTCGGCTCCCTAAAGCGTGACCTTAGAACTGACTAGGACTGAACATAAATCCGATTTCGATTGCACAAAGTATAAACGAACTGGAGGAATTTATGTGTGTGACACCCACAACTCCACCACCCCAATGAACGGTAATCCTATGTTTTTTTTTGCAGAGAGAAGTTATTCGTGCTGCTTAAGAGCATCTCCAACGGCAACCCGCAAATTTCCTCCCGCTTCCGTCCACGGACAGGGGAGGACACGGATGCGGAGGCCGCCATTCAACCATAGCCGTATACATCAGCCTTTCTTTTTTTTTTCTTTTAAACTGAGAACAAGCTCCTCCGCACGCTCGACGTCTTCAAGGACCGCCCGCATCATCGCCATCTCATCGGAGTACTCCTCGCGGGACAACTCAACATACTGCTCGTACATGTACTTCAAATGAAAATCCATTGCCAGAAAGAAGAAGGGATTTTTTTAGCTGCAATAATTCATCGAACAATTGCCAACCATGGTGAGTATAACAATGTACGGTACCTGGCGGGGCGGTCAGAGGGTTGAACAGTGACGGAGGAGAAGTGGGGTGGAGTCCTGCTGAAGCGCTGGAGGTGAGGGAGACGTAGATTTTCGGCAGGGTTGTGGCGTGGCGGCCGGGATGGTCGAGCGGCGGTGAAGGCAAAAGAGAAAGAAGGAAGAAGACAAAATGGAAAGGATGGAGGCGCGGGGTCCGGGAAGGATTTTGGGCGGGCCAGGGGTGTCGAAGTCCTACGTGTCTGGTGTTCGGATTCCCGCACCCCCCCCCCCCCACTTTTGTCCCCGGTTTGCCGGAGAAAACGCGTCCGGACCGCCTCGCGAACTGATACAAACCCGCGTTGTATGGCTTCGGCGGTCCGTACAACCCGATCCGGATGGATGTGGGTGATTTGCGGATCCGCCTTAAAGATGCCCTAAGAATGAACGATGGGGGCGACGGCTCTGTGTCGGGCACTTTGGTTATGTAGAAATGATGTGGCTTTTGAACCGTCCTAACAGTTTTTACCATCTTGACATGACGATCGAAGCAATCAAATTCCTTTACTAGAAAAAGTACGACGCCATCCACAAAGTTTTACTTATGACAACATTCAATTTCCAAAAGACGAACTTGTAAAAAGTGAGCCAATAAAGTTACCAATGCCATGGCATATTATGATGCAACAATGTTTGGATCCACATGCTGCGAGACCTATATATCCAGACATGTCCCCCCGCCCTCGCCACAAATCGTCACTAATGCCCCATCCAGTACACACACACACACCACATTAATAATCAACAAATATATCATTGCACGCATAATAATCAAACGTGATTCGTGACACATCCATGTTAGGTGCGCTCTTGGACAGTTGTAGTTGGACCTTTGCCTCTCCACGGCCGGAGTCCCGCGTGCATGACTCACACCGGTCGTACAAACATATTTCAAATCGGTCGATCCATATATCAAATCCATCAGCGAAATATATATGGTGACGGTGACATGGACGGCGGCTGTCCCCGGGATAGAATAGGTGTGCATGCATGTGATCGAGTTGCGAGGAACAGATTCGTGGTGAAAAGCTCCCGGGAATAATACGTACTAGTAGGGCGGTAGGGGTCAACCTTCGTACGTGGTACACGACAAGTATACGTAACGCAATTATTGTGGCTGGTATATTTGTTTTGGGTTCCACTGTTGTTTATTTTGTGTGGGTGTGGCCACTGGGATGAAAGGAACATGTGTGACAGATCTTATCTAGATTAAGTTCTTGGTTAATTACTTCTTTTCTTGAAGTGAATCGTCACTCCCTACGCTCGAAAAAATGTAAGGAGGTTTAACTTTTCATGGTCTTTGGGGCACGATGCTGGCTATAATTTGTACTTGTAAGGGCATCTCCAGCTCTGACCCGCAAACCTCCCGCATGCGTTCGGACTACGCTGTTCGGACCACGGAAGCCATCTAACGCGGTCATGTATCGGTCCGTGGCGCGGTCCGGACGTATTATCTCCCTCAAACTGGAGACAAATGTGGGGGACTTTGCGGGAGTCTGGACACGAGAAACGTCGCTCTATACCCCTGGCCCACACAAAAGGAAGGCGGAGCCCACGCTTTATAGCATCTCACACTGTTTCCGCGCCAAAATCTCCCACTCTCTTCTTCCACCCCCCGCCGCTCTCCGCCCAATTCCCGCTCTTTTTCCCCACCCTCTCCTTCCTTCCTCCGCCAACGCTTGGAACCGTTGGAAAACTTGTCGAAGATGGAGCCGACGGACGTGCCGGAGGATCTAAGCATCACACTCTCCTGGAAGATCAGCTCGACGATGCAGCAAACTCGACGCGTCAAAGTGAAGGCCGCAAAGGAGGAGAAGCTCAAGAAGTGGTTGGCCGCCGGTGAGCCTGGTGGTGGCGATGGGCGTGGAGGTCGTGGC
The DNA here is from genome assembly GCF_018294505.1 of Triticum aestivum. NCBI lineage: Eukaryota > Viridiplantae > Streptophyta > Magnoliopsida > Poales > Poaceae > Triticum > Triticum aestivum. Next base: position 52,000,889 of record NC_057798.1, on the reverse strand, counting down.
GGGCGAGGCGGTCGGCATGGCCGTGGCGGACGCCGTCAGACGGCTACGCCCACAGTACGGACGACCCCATGGCCGGAGCCTTACAAGCCTCCATACTACTGCGCCGCCAAGCAGCTTGGAACCCCCACCGGTACGGTGCCTTACACCGTCGACGTTAACGCGGCGCCGCTCTTCTGCAAGTATTCTTCGCCGCAGGTCGTCTGGGCACATAAGACAGTTGGGGAGCAGATGGGTGCCCACGCTGTTCGCTGTAATGCCTAGAGCGGGGGAGCTGGCGTACGACACAGACAGGGAGATGCCCGACATCATCCACGACGAAGGCGAGAGAGGAGGAGTGGGCTATGAGGACGGGCAGGTGGAAGACTTGGATCCCACCCAACCCGGCAACTACCAGCAGCAACATTCCTACACCCAGACCGACGATGGCATACAACAACAACAACTTTAGGCCGCCGGAGAGCAACATCCAGATGAGGAGGAGGAGAAGGACGGCGACGACGATGGTTCGGATGATACAGCCGACGATCTAAAGAAGGGTAGAGGAGAAAGCTTCAACATGCAGGAGGACAAGCTGTCCTGCGACGCATGGTTGGCCACTAGCATTGATTATGGTTCCATGAACACAAGCATTTCACGCCCTACTCCGACGCGGTCATCCGCAACCATGAACGGAAGTCCTTCAACCATCCATGGTACACCATCCAAGAGGTTGTGTCCAAGTATTGTAGGCACTTGAAGCATCTCATATCGTACAGTGGCCTAGCTAGCGGTGCACAAATCACCGAGCAAGTAAGTTGATCACTAGCCGGATATGCTTTAGTTTTGTTGATCACTAGCCGGACATGTATTGTTTTGTTACTCACTAGACGGATATGCATTGTCGATATTGTTTCACTTTGTAGCCTACTGATGTCTACTACGCAACCTTCTTCTTGTAGACGTTGTTGGGCCTCCAAGTGCAGAGGTTTGTAGGATAGTAGCAAATTTCCCTCACGTGGATGACCTAAGGTTTATCAATCCGTGAGAGGCGTAGGATGAAGATGGTCTCTCTCAAACAACCCTGCAACCAAATAACAAAGAGCCTCTTGTGTCCCCAACACACCCAATACAATGGTAAATTGTATAGGTGCACTAGTTCGGCAAAGAGATGGTGATACAAGTGCAATATGGATGGTAGATATAGGTTTTTGTAATCTGAAATTATAAAAACAGCAAGGTAACAAGTAATAAAAGTGAGCGAAAACGGTATTGCAATGCTTCAAAACAAGGCCTATGATTCATACTTTCACTAACGTAAGTTCTCTCAACAATTATAAAATAATTAGATCATATAACAATCCATCAACATGCAACAAAGAGTCACTCCAAAGTCACTAATAGCGGAGAACAAACGAAGAGATTATGGTAGGGTACAAAACCACCTCAAAGTTACTCTTTCCGATCAATCCATTGGGCTATTCCTATAAGTGTCACAAACAACCCTAGAGTTCGTAGTAAAATAACTCCTTAAGACACACATCAACCAAAACCCTAATGTCACCTTGATACTCCAATGTCACCTCAAGTATCCGCGGGTATGATTATATGATATGCATCACACAATCTCAGATTCATCTATTCAAAGCAACACAAAGAACTTCAAAGAGTGCCCCAAAGTTTCTACCGGAGAGTCAAGACAAAAACGTGTGCCAATCCCTATGCATAAGTTCACAAGGTCACTGAACCCGCAAGTTGATCACCAAAACATACATCAAGTGAATCACGTGAATATCCCATTGTCACCATAGATAAGCACATGCAAGACATACATACTGTGTTCTCAAATCCTTAAAGACTCAATCCGATAAGATAACTTCAAAGGAAAAACTCAATCCATTACAAGAAGGTAGAGGGGGAGAAAAATCATAAGATCCAACGATAATAGCAAAGCTCGCGGTACATCAAGATCGTGCCATATCAAGAACACGAGAGAGAGAGAGATCGAACACATAGCTACTGGTACATACCCTCAGCCCCGAGAGTGAACTACTCCCTCCTTGTCATGGAGAGCGCCGGGATGATGAAGATGGCCACCGGTGATGGATCCCCCCTCCGACAGGGTGCCGGATTAGGGTCCCGATTGTTTTTTGGTGGCTACAGAGGCTTGCGGCGGCAGAACTCCTGATCTAGGTTTCTTTTCAGGGGTTTGTGTATTTATATGGATTTTTGGCGTCGGTTTCATGTTAGGGGGGGGGGTCTCCGAGTCAGCCACGAGGTAGGGGCATGCTACCAGGGGGTTAGGGCGCGCCCCCACCCTCGTGGATGACTCGAGACTCTTCTGGCCCAACTCTTTTGCTTCTGGGGCTTCTTCTGGTCCATAAAAATCTCCATAAATTGGCAGGTCAATTGAACTCCATTTGTTATTCCTTTTCTGTAAAACTCAAAAACAAGGAAAAACAGAAACTACCACTGGGCTCTAGGTTAATAGGTTAGTCCCAAAAATCATATAAAATAGCATATAAAACATCCAAGATGGATAATATGATAGCATGGAACAATAAAAAATTATAGATACGTTGGAGACGTATCACCTACTCGTACTTGTGTGGTGTACAAGAAGTTGGAGAAGAATGCCTTCACGATCGTGCATTGTTCTTTGAAGTTGAATGGGCAACCAAAGTGGGACCTTTTCATTGCCAAGACCACCACCAAAGCAAACAAGGAAGAAACTGGTGACCCTACCGACCCAACCCAAGAACCACGAAGAAGGTTAGAAGAAATTTATAGGGGAAGAAGTGGGAGGAGGAGAGGGCGAAGCGAAAAGGTGCAGTAACCAAGCTGACGAAGAGGTTTGAGGACATCTTGGTGAAGAAGGAGGAGGCATGCGTGAGGCACTCGGACATAAAGGAGAGAAGAAGGTGGAGAGGTTCAAGCTGTTGATGGACGTGGCAGACAAGAAGCTCAAGCTGGAAGAAAGGAGGACCATGATCGAAGCGAGGAAGGTCACACTCGAGGAAAAGAGGGTGAAGATCGTCGCCAATGTGGTGGACGCCAAAATGTTGATCTTGAATGTCATCTCTTTGGATGCCGACGCAATAATGATCGTGCAATCCGCCCGCTACCAGATGTTGCAGCAGCAGAAAGATGAGTTGGCAGCGACGGACTATGAGGACGCGGAGGCGGAGGCTGCCTACACGACGGCGACGACACCTCCTTGATCAGGGAGCAGCTGGCTGGGATTGCCGGTTCAGCAGGGAAAAAATGCACAGACTCGTGGACGGATGTTCTTTTGGATTTAGGCATGTAAACTAGCGATATTTTCATCATTTTAGTTGTGATTGGGCATCCAATCCGGCGCTGGTGTGATCGGGCGCGCTGTGTGGATCAGAGTAGTTTTGAACTTGAATTTACTGGCGGACATATACATGATGTGGTTGGACGGCGGTCTCCCGCATCCGTGCCCACAAACTGGTCCACTCGTTCGTGGACAGATGCAAGAGGAAATTTGTGGGTTGCCACTCGAGATGCCCAAATATACGTAAAAGACAGTAAAAACAATGATATCATGAGAAAGAATTTTGCAAGATAGATGCAATGATATTATTCTTGCAAGTCCAACCAGAAACCCTAGACAATCACTGCCGCTCCATCCACTCCCTACCGGCGAGGCCACAGGTCCGCTCCTCCTTCGCCCGTTGCTCTGGCGTCGGGAGGGGTTGGGGACCGTTGGTTTCCATTGTGGAGTTGTAGTTAGGTCTCTAAGGAATAGTGTTCCGTTCCTCAACAATGTTGCTGTGATGGTAATGGCAACACCATGCTGATCAAAAATAAGATTTCATCGACTCCTGGCCCACCTCATCGACGACATAGAGGAGGGAAAAGTATTGTCTGGTCTTGTGTATATCTCCTAATTCCCTCTCCCGGAGTGGTGGAATTGGTTGTGTCTTCATACTATGCTGGTGGTCTTTGAAGGTGTCTTTCGACAGAGTGGTTGGTCCTATGGCTCTTTCTTTGACCGGTAATGTTCTACTCGCTTTGGTGTCATTGGGAAGCTTGTGAGGGTAGGTCTCACTGAATCTATATGGCCAGTGGTGGTCGTTTAGCTCCCTTCGTTGCCTTCTTCTCTGGGAGGATGGTCTATCCCAGACCGATGTCGATGACGTTTTCTAGCTTCGACCGACGAGCTTTTTGGCTGATGCGCGGATAATGCTTCTGTCGGTGTTTTGGGAACCAGGGTATCCAAACTTGCCTGCCTACGGCCCATGGCGTGGCTCCATCGATGGCCTGGTACGGCCCATCTACGACACCACCAAGACAAGACCCTCGCGAGGGAAAGGACGCCAAGACCTCCTGAGGGAGCGGTCTCCTCCCCAGGTTGCTCCCGAGGAGCGGAGATTCCTATGTAGGTGCCCAACCTCATGAGGTTGCGGTGACGCAAGCCATGACGATCAAGGCCAGGCGGGCGCCAGCGGGTGCAGAGAAGACAATTTCCTCTTTGGTTCTAAGGAGGCAAGCGCAGGCGTGGGTTCCCGAGGAACTAGGCAAAGGTTTCCATTCCGGTGCAATGAGACCAAGGCCACCAGGACGGATGTCATCGCCGAGCCCACCGCGGCGTCACGACCAGAAGCTTTGCAGGAGAAGACCACCTTTTGTCAAGATAAGATGTACTACTTATCCCCTTTCAAATTGGCCATTGTGGGATCCCTTCCCGCCTATGTTTTGGGAGAAGAGGACCGAGGCCACTATAAGTATAGGTTAGCCACCACCGAGGGCCGGATCCGGATCCAGATCCACCGAACCCCTCGACTCTTTCCCTCACCATAGCAGACCTCGTGAGGTTATTCATCCCTTGTACTTGTTCATCCTCAGCCCCCCGTGAGGCAAATCCACCCGAAATCAGGAGTAGGGTCTTACATCGCAAGGTGGCCCGAACCTGGGTAAACTGTCGTATCATCTACTTCCTTGTTCATCGAGCTAGGCCGTGGGACGATGGGTCGGTTGGCCAGAGAGGTTGAGTTCTTTGCACATGCCCCAGAGTTCGAACCTTTCTTGGGTCTGCGGAGCCCTGAATCCGACATTTGGCACGCCAGGTAGGGGCGCGCCGAAGCCTCTCTTTACCTTTCGCTCCGCCGTCGTTCCGCCGCTCCTATGGCTGATGCTCGCCGTGTTCGTACCGAGCACCGGGCCGCTCGCGTCGCCCTAACGAAGCCCGCCGGCAACAATGCTCCTTGCCGCTCTGCTTCCCCCACGGCCAACACCGCCACCAGTCCTGCAGCTCATGAGCAGCAGGATTCATCACTGCCGCCTTCCGTGCGGCATGATGGCCGCACCGCCACTCCATCGCCTACCCCAGCCACTGCGTCGTCCTCTCATGATCGTCGGGGGCTGGCGAACGCGCAGGCTGTGCTGCTCATGGCGTGCAAACTCCTGTGCTATCATTCAGCCAACAACCTCTACGAAGACTGGCTACACCGCATCACCAAGCTCGTCAGCGCCGCTGGAGAGCCCCCCGCAATGTCATGCTCGCTGCCTCCCCCGCTGTCCCAGGCAGGAGACATGGCCGACGACGCACCTCCTCCTCCTCCTCCTCCTCCTCGGTGCGACGTTGTCCCCGAGCCCCAGCACGACCCGCCGTGCGGGGCGCTGACACGATATGAGGCAAGCTGCTAGGTTGTGCAGCGGCCGCTGGCCGCTGCACGTCCGCTCTTCGCGACTCAGCGCCACCACCAATACCTCGCATCACCAGCACCGGTGGCGCGTGGGCGTCAAGACCAAGCTCCTCCCATGTGACCCGCACCCATGAGTGCGGCTGGCTGCCGTGCCTTCACTCTGGAGCTGCACCGCGTCGTTTGGCCCGACAAGTTCAAACCGGATCTGCCTCCATGCTACGACAACACCCCTGACCCTGCCAAATTCCTCCAGCTCTATGAGCTGAGCATCGAGGTGGCGAACGGTGATGACAAGGTCATGGCGAACTATTTCCCCAGGGCCCTCAAGGATGGCACACGTTCTTGGCTCCTGAACCTCTCAGTGGGATCGATCTCCTCCCGAGACGAGCTGCGCGAGCGCGCAAACTTCCAGGGCACTCGAGACCGCGCTCCTACAGCAGGCGACCTGCAGCGTATAAAGCAGCAACCGGGCGATACCTTGCACAAGTACATACAATGCTTCACGAACGTTCGCCTCAAGATCCTGAAGCTGTCGGACGAGGCCATCATCTCAACATTATTTGATGGTGTCTGGGATGTCAAGATGAAGGAGGAGCTCGCCATCCACGAAGACTTGTGTTCGGCTCTGGAGATGTTCAACATGGCAACCAGATGCGCAAGCAGAGGAAGGTTGTCGTCCCTCCTGGAGCTTCCAGAGGCCGATCCTAAAGTCAAGAAGGCAAAGGCTAAGGAGGTGAAGCGCAAGGGCCCCGCTGTGCTCGTGGCTGAACCTGAGCTGAAGCGCGGTTGCGACCACGGCGAATCCTCCACAGGCAACTGATACGTCTCCAACGTATCTATAATTTTTGATTGTTCCATGCTATTATATTATCTATTTTGGATGTTTTATATGCATTTATATGCTATTTTATATTATTTTTGGGATTAACCTATTAACCTAGAGCCCAGTGCCAGTTTCTGTTTTTTTCCTTGTTTTTGAGCTTCGCAGAAAAGGAATACCAAACGGAGTCCAAATGGAATAAAACTTCACGATGATTTTTTATGGACCAAAAGAAGCCCACGGAGTATCGAAGATGGACTAGAGGAGCCACGAGGCATCCACAAGGGTGGAGGGCGCGCCCCCTTCCTTGTCTTTGCCTCGTGGACCCTCCTGACTCGTCCTCGATGCCAAAAACTCCTATAAATAGAGAAAACCCCAGAAAGAAACCTAGATCGGAAGTTCCACCTTCGCAAGCCTCTGTAGCCATGAAAAACCATTTGGGAGCCCGTTCCAGAACCCTGCCGGAGGGGGAAACCATCACCCATGGCCATCTTCATCATACCGGCGGTCTCCATGACGAGGAGGGAGTAGTTCACCCTCGGGGTTGAGGGTATGTACAAGTAGCTATGTGTTTGATCTCTCTCTCTCTCTCTCTCTCTCGTGTTCTTGATTTGGCTAGATCTTGATGTACCGCGAGCTTTGTTTCTATAGTTCGACCATATGGTGTTTCTCCCCCTCTATCTCCTTGTGATGAATTGAGTCTTTTCCTTTGAGGTTTTGTTATGTCGGATTGAATCTTTGGATGTGATAGCACTTGCTGTATGTCTTGTTATGGGATATCCATGGTGACAATGGGATGTTCTATTGATCCACTTGATGTATGTTTTGGTTATCTACTTGCGGATTCCCGTGGTGACATTGGGGTAATCTATGCATAGGGTTGGTACGCGTTTTCATATTCCTTTCTCCGATAGAAATCTTGGGATACTCTTGAAGTTCTTTATGTTGGATTGAATATTATGAATATGAAGTTGTTTGATGCATGTCGTATATTTGATCCACGGATACTTGTGGTGACATTGGAGTCATAGTTTCAAATAGCGGAGATAGCATTCGCTATTGCATCCGCAATAGCGCTAGCGCAATAGCGTCCGCTACTGTTAAAATTAAATGACATTACTTTTTATTAATGATATAGAAATATACACAATAATCTAGTGTTTTTACAAATCCGCTACACGGACATAGCGCCTGCAATATCGCTCGCTATCCGCATTCTGGTACGCAAACCCCAATATGCTACCAGCCTGCTATCTGCTATTTAAAACCATGATTGGAGTATCTAGGTGGCATTAGGGTTGATTGATGTGTGTCATATGGTGTTATTTTACAATGAACTCTAGGGCTGTTTGTGAACTTATAGGAATAGCCAATGGATTGATCGGAAAGAATAACTTTGAGGTGGTTTCGTACCCTACAAGCAATTTCATCTTATGTTCTCCGCGATAGGAAATTTGGAGTGAATTTTGTCGCACGTTGAGGGATTGTCATATGGTCTAATTATGTTATCATTGTTGAGAGAACTTGCACTAGTGAAATTATGAACCCTAGGGCTTGTTTTCAAGCATTGCAATACCATTTTTGCTTACTTTTGTTACTTGCTACCTTGCTGTTTTTATATTTTCAGATTACAAAAACCAATATCTACCATCCATATTACACTTGTATCACCATCTCTTCGCAAAACTAGTGCACCTATACAATTTACCATTCTATTGGGTGTGTTGGGGACACAAGAGACTCTTTGTTATTTGGTTGCAGAGTTGTTTGAGAGAGACCATCTTCATCCTACGCCTCCCATGGATTGATAAACCTTAGGTCATCCACTTGAGGGAAATTTGCTACTGTCCCACAAAACTCCGCGCTTGGAGCCCCAACACGAGTCTACAAGAAGAAGGTTGCGTAGCAGACATCAGCAACCGCTCATTCTGCGTCTTCCACAACGTCCACAGCCACAACACCAACGACTGCCAAGAGCTCAGGGCAATCCACGACAGGCGCCTTGGCCGCAGTCCCGAGCGCAACGACAGTGGCTACGACCGTGGAGGGGGCCGCTGGGACAACCGCGACCCCTGCCAGGGCTAGCACGATCAGCCTCGTGAGGACTGCTGGCAGGGCCAGTCTCATGATAGCCCCTGGCATGACCAGCCCCGTGAGGACCGTCCTTAGGGCAATGCTGGCCTTCCTCAGCCGCCGCCGCCGCCGAGAAGTAACGACGACAACTGCCAAGATGATGGGGCTGGGGGCTTCCAGGAGCCGCGCGCGATTGCGTGCATCCTAGGTGGTGCTTGATGTCTACTACGCAACCTTCTTCTTGTAGACGTTGTTGGGCCTCCAAGTGCTGATGTTTGTAGGACAGTAGAAAATTTCCCTCAAGTGGATGACCTAAGGTATTTCAATCCGTGGGAGGCATAGGATGAAGATGGTCTCTCTCAAACAACCCTGCAACCAAATAACAAAGAGTCTCTTGTGTCCCCACCACACCCAATACAATGGTAAATTGTATAGGTGCACTAGTTCGGTGAAGAGATGGTGATACAAGTGCAATATGGATGGTAGATATATGTTTTTGTAATCTGAAAATATAAAAATAGCAAGGTAGCAAGTAACAAAAGTGAGAGAAAATGGTATTGCAATGCTTCAAAACAAGGCCTAGGGTTCATACTTTCACTATGCAAGTTCCCTCAACAAAGGTAACATGATTAGATCATATAACAATCCCTCAAGTGCAACAAAGAGTCACTCCAAAGTTACTAATAGCGGAGATCAAATGAAGCGATTATTGTAGGGTATGAAACCACCTCAAAGCTATTCTTTCCGATCAATCAATTCGACTATTCCTATAAGTGTCACAAACAGCCCTAGAGTTTGTAGTAAAATAACACCTTAAGACACACACCAACCAAAACCCTAATGTCACCTAGATACTCCAATGTCACCTCAAGTATTCGCGGGAATGATTATACGATATGCATCACACAATCTCAGATTCATCTATTCAAACCAACACAAAGAACTTCAAAGAGTGCCCCAAAGTTTCTACCGGAGAGTCAAGATGAAAACGTGTGCCAACCCCTATGCATAGATTCCCAAGGTCACGGAACCCGCAAGTTGATCACCAAAACATACATCAAGTGAATCAATAGAATACCCCATTGTCACCACTGGTATCCCACGCAAGACATACATCAAGTGTTCTCAAATCCTTAAAGACTCAATCCGATAAGATAACTTCAAAGGGAAAACTCAATCCGTTACAAGAAGGTAGAGGGGGAGAAACATCATAAGATCCAACTATAATAGCAAAGCTCACGGTACAGCAAGATCATGCCATATCAAGAACACGAGATAGAGAGAGATCAAACACATAGCTACTGGTACATACCCTCAGCCCCGAGGGTGAAATACTCCCTCCTCGTCATGGAGAGCGCCGGGATGATGAAGATGGCCACCAGTGATGGATTTCCCCTCCGACAGGGTGCCAGAACAGGGTCCCAATTGTTTTTTGGTGGCTACAGAGGCTTGCGGCGGCGGAACTCCCGATCTAGGTTATGTTCTAGAGGTTTGGGGATTTATAGGAGAGGTTGGTGTCGAGAATAAGTTAGGGGGCCCCACGGAGAGTCCATGAGGGAGGGAGTGCTCCCTAGGGGGGGCCCTCCACCCTTGTGGGGCCCACGGGACTCCCCTCCGGTAACTCTTCATTCCAGTATTTTTTATATTTTCCAGAAAAAATCTCCATTGATTTTCAGCATATTCTGAGAACTTTTATTTCTGCACAAAAACAACACCATGGTAGTTCTGCTGAAAACAGCGTCAGTCCGGGTTAGTTCTAACTAAATCATACCAAAATCATGTAAACATATTATAAACATGGCATGAATACATCAAAAATTATAGATAAGTTGGAGACGTATCAATCATCTCCAAGCTTAATTCCTGCTCGTCCTCGAGTAGGTAAATGATAAAAACAGAATTTTTGATGTGGAATGCTACCTAACATATTTATCAATATAATCTCTCTTTATTGTGGCAAGAATACTCAGATCCATAAGATTCAAAATAAAAGTTTAATATTGACATGAAAATAATAATACTTCAAGCATACTGACAAAGCAATCATGTCTTCTCAAAATAACATGGCCAAAGAAAGCTATCCCTACAAAATCATATAGTCTGGCTATGCTCTATCTTCATCACACAAAATATTTAAATCATGCACAGCCCAGGTTTCAGCCAAGCAAGTGTTTCATACTTTAGTATTTTCAAACTTTTTCAATCTTCACGCAATACATGAGCGTGATCCATGGACATAGCACTATAGGTGGAATAGAATGGTGGTTGTGGAGAAGACAAAAAGGAGGAAGATAGTCTCACATCAACTAGGCGTATCAACGGGTTATGGAGATGCCCATCAATAGATATCAATGTGAGTGAGTAGGGATTGCCATGCAACGGATGCACTAGAGCTTTAAGTTTATGAAAGCTCAAAAAGAAACTAAATGGGTGTGCATCCAACTTGCTTGCTCATGAAGACCTAGGGCATTTGAGGAAGCCCATCATTGGAATATACAAGCCAAGTTCTATATAATGAAAAATTCCCACTAGTATATGAAAGTGACAACATAGGAGACTCTCTATCATGAAGATCATGGTGTTACTTTGAAGCACAAGTGTGGTAAAAGGATAGTAGCATTGCCCCTTCTCTCTTTTTCTCTCATTATTTTTTATTTTTTATTTGGGCCTTCTCTTTTTATGGCCTCTTTTATTTTATTTTATTTTTATCTTTCGTTCGGAGTCTCATCCCGACTTGTGGGGGAATGATAGCCTCCATCATCCTTTTCTCACTGGGACAATGCTCTAATAATGATGGTCATCACACTTTTATTTACTTTACAACTCAAGAATTACAACTCGATACTTAGAACAAAATATGACTCTATGTGAATGCCTCTGGCGGTGTACCGGGATGTGCAGTGAATCCAGAGTGACATGTATGAAAGAATTAAGAAAGGTGGCTTTGCCACAAATACGATGTCAACTACATGATCATGCAAAGCAATATGACAATGATGAAGCATGTCATAATAAACAGAACATTGGAAAGTTGCATGGAAATAATATCTCAGAATGGCTATGGAAATGCCATAATAGGTAGGTATGGTGGCTATTTTGAGGAAGGTAATGGTGGGTGTTATGGTACAGTCGAAAGTTGCGCGGCACAAGAGAGGCTAGCAATGGTGGAAGGGTGAGAGTGCGTATAATCCATGGACTCAACATTAGTCATAAAGAACTCACATACTTATTGCAAAAATCTTTTAGTCATAAAAAAGTACTACGCGCATGCTCCTAGGGGAAGGGTTGGTAGGAGTTAACCATCGCAAGATCCCGACCTCCACACATAAGGAAGGCAATCAATAAATAAATCATGCTCCGACTTCATCACATAATTAACGGTTCACCATACGTGCATGCTATGAGAATCATAAACTTTAACACAAGTATCTCTCAAATTCACAAATACTCCACTAGCATGACTCTAATATCACCATCTTCATATCTCAAACAATCATAAGGAATCAAACTTCTCATAGTATTCAATGCACTTTATATGAAAGTTTTTATTATATCCCTCTTGGATGCCCATCATATTAGGACTAAATTCATAACCTAAGCAAATTACCATGCTATTTAAGACTCTCAAACTAATATGAGTGAAGCACGAGAGTTCATCAATTTCTTCAAAATAAAACCACCATCGTGCTCTAAAAAGATATAAGTGAAGCACTAGAGCAAATGACAAACTACTCCGAAAGATATAAGTGAAGATCAATGAGTAGTTGAACAATTATGTAACTATGTGAAGACTCTCTAACATTTAAGAATTTCAGATCTTGGGATATTATTCAAACAACAAGCAAAACAAAACAAAATAAAATGATGCTCCAAGCAAAACACATATCATGTGGTGAATAAAAATATAGCTCCAAGTAAAGTTACCGATGAACGAAGACGAAAGAGGGGATTCCATCCGGGGCATCCCCAAGCTTAGTATCTTGGTTGTCCTTTAATATTACCTTGGAGTGCCTTGAGCATCCCCAATCTTAGGCTCTTTCCACTCCTTATTCCATAGACCATCGAATCTTTACCCAAAACTTGAAAACTTCACAACACAAAACTCAACAGAAAACTTGTAAGCCCCGTTAGATTAAGAAAATAAAATCACCACTTAGGTAATGTTGTGAACTCATTCTAAATTCATATTGGTGTAATATATACTGTATTCCAACTGCTCTATGGTTCATACCCTCCGATATTACTCATAGATTCATCAAAATAAGCAAACACACATAGAAAACAGAATCTGCCAAAAACAGAACAGTCTGTAGTTATCTGTAACTCTCGAATACTTATGTGACTTCAAAAATCCAGAAAAATTAGGAAAACCTGAGAAATTTGTGTACCAATCCAGAGCAAAATGAATAAGATCAAAATGACGTTTATGTGAATTTTCAAAACTAATTTACTAGGCGCAAAAGTTTCCAATTTTCAGCAGGATCAACACAACTATCACCGTAAGCTATCCTAAAGGTCTTACTTGGCACTTTATTGAAACGAAATCTATAAAACATGATTACTACATTAGCTTAATCATGTGAAAACACAAAAACAATAGGGGTAAATATTGGATTTTCTCCCAACAAGCAGTTTTCTTTAATGCCTTTCTAGCTAGGCATGTCGATGTCAATGATGCTCGTATAAAAGATAAGAATTGAAACATAATGGGAGCACCATAAATAATATGACTAGCACATTTAAGCCTAACCCACTTCCTATGCATAGGTATTTTGTGAGCAAACAACTTATGGGAACAATAATCAACTAGCATAGGAAAGCAAAACAAGCATAACTTCAAGATTTTCAACAAATAGAGAGGAAACTTGATATTATTGCAATTCCTAAAAGCAGATATTCCTCCCTCATAATAATTTTTAGTAGCATCATGAATGAATTCAACAATATAACCATCACATAGATCATTCTCTTCATGAGCCACAAGCATAGAATTTTTATTACTCTCCACATAAGCAAAACTCTTCTCAATCAGAATAGTGGGAGCAAACTCAACAAAATAACTATCATGTGAGGCATAATCCAATTGAAAATTAAAGTCAAGATGACAAGTTTCATGGTTATAATTATTCTTTATAGCATACATGTCATCACAATAATCATCATAGATAGCAACTTTATTCTCATAATCAATTGGAACCTCTTCTAAAATAGTGGATTCATCACTAAATAAAGTCATGACCTCTCCAAATCCACTTTCATTGTTATAATAAGATTCAACACCCTCCAAAATAGTGGGATCATTACTTCCTAAAGTTGACACTCTTACAAACCCGCTTTCAACAATACAATAATCATAAATAGGAGGCATGCTATCATTAAAATAAATTTTCTCATCCAAACTTGGGGGAGTAAAACTATCATATTCATTAAACATAGCATCCCCAAGCTTGTGGCTTTGCATATCATTAGCATCATGGATATTCAAGGAATTCATACTAACAACATTGCAGTCATGCTCATCATTCAAAGATTTAGTGCCAAACATTTTAGTGCATTTTTCTTCTAACACTTCGGCACAATTTTCCGATCCATCATTTTCAAGAAAGACATGATAAAGATGAAGCATATGAGCCAACCTCAATTCCATTTTTTTGTAGTTTTATTTTATATACTAAACTAGTGATAAAACAACTAAAAGATTCGATTGCAACATCTAAATATATACCATCAAGCACTAACCTCCCCGACAACGATGCCAGAAAAGAGCTTGATGTCTACTATGCAACCTTCTTCTTGTAGGTGTTGTTGGGCCTCCAATTGCAGAGGTTTGTAGGACAGTAGCAAATTTCCCTCAAGTGGATGACCTAAGGTTTATCAATCCATGGGAGGCGTAGGATGAAGATGGTCTCTCTCAAACAACCCTGCAACCAAATAACAAAGAGTCCCTTGTGTCCCCAACACACCCAATACAATGGTAAATTTTATAGGTGCACTAGTTCGGCGAAGAGATGGTGATACAAGTGCAATATGGATGGTAGATATAGGTTTTTGTAATCTGAAAATATAAAAACAGCAAGGTAGCAAGTAACAAAAGTGAGAGAAAACGGTATTGCAATGCTTCGAAACAAGGCCTAGGGTTCATACTTTCACTAGTGCAAGTTCCCTCAACAAAGATAACATAATTAGATCATATAACAATCCCTCAAAGTGCAACAAAGAGTCACTCCAAAGTCACTAATAGCGGAGAACAAACGAAGAGATTATTGTAGGGTACGAAACCACCTCAAAGTTATTCATTCCGATCAATACATTGGGCTATTCCTATAAGTGTTAGAAACAACCCTAGAGTTTGTAGTAAAATAACACCTTAGGACACACATCAACCAAAACCCTAATGTCACCTAGATATTCCAATGTACCTCAAGTATCCGCGGGTATGATTATACGATATGCATCACACAATCTCAGATTCATCTATTCAAACGAACACAAAGAACTTCAAAGAGTGCCCCAAAGTTTCTACCGGGGAGTCAAGATGAAAACGTGTGCCAACCCCTATTCATAGATTCCCAAGGTCACGGAACACGCAAGTTGATCACCAAAACATACATCAAGTGAATCGATAGAATACCCCATTGTCACCACGGGTATCCCACGCAAGACATACATCAAGTGTTCTCAAATCCTGAAAGACTCAATCCGATAAGATAACTTCAAAGGGATAACTCAATCCATTACAAGAAGGTAGAGGGGGAGAAACATCATAAGATCCAACTATAATAGCAAAGCTCATGGTACATCAAGATCGTGCCATATCAAGAACACAAGAGAGAGAGAGAGAGAGAGAGAGAGAGAGATCAAACACATAGCTAGTGGTACATACCCTCAGCCCGAGGGTGAACTACTCCCTCCTTGTCATGGAGAGCACCGGGATGATGAAGATGGCCACCGGTGATGGATTCCCCCTCCGGCAGGGTGCCGGAACAGGGTCCCGATTGGTTTTTGGTGGCTATAGAGGATTGCGGCGGCGGAACTCCTAATCTAGGTTATGTTATGGAGGTTTGGGGATTTATAGGAGAGGTTGGTGTTGAGAACAAGTTAGGGGGCCCCACGGAGAGTCCATGAGGCAGGGGGTGTGCCCTAGGGGGTGGGGTGCCCTCCACCCTCGTGGGGCCCATGGGACTCCCCTCCGGTAACTCTTCGTTCTAGTATTGTTTATATTTTCCAGAAGAATCTTCGTTGATTTTTAGCGCATTCTGAGAACTTTTATTTCTGCACAAAAACAACACCACAGTAGTTCTGCTGAAAATAGCATCAGTCTGGGTTAGTTCTAACCAAATTATACCAAAATCATGTAAAAATATTATAAACATGGCATGAATACATCAAAAATTATAGATACATTGGAGATGTATCAGTGCTCAGGCCCCCGCTTCTCATCGCATCTTCAAGAAGTTCACTCGTGAGGTGAACACGGCCCTCCCCAAGCTCGAGGCGTTGCGCCCCCTCAGGTGGTCCAAGCACACCATCACCTTTGACTCTATGGACTAGCTCAAGTTCTTGGCCGTTGCTGGCGCGCTCTCGATGCTCTACACAGCCACAATCAGCAACGTCCCCATCACCAAGACCCTCATCTGCGGTGGTGCGGGGCTCAACGTCCTCTCCGTCGAGATGTTTGACACGCTCCAGGTGCCATACGACCAGCTTCTGCTCACCAAGCCTTTCTTAGGGGTGACCGATGGCTCCATGATGTCGCTTGAAGCTACGTCAGTATTTCCCCAAAGAGGAAGGGATGATACAACACATCGGCGGTAGGTATTTCCCTCAGATATGAAACCAAGGTTATCAGACTAGTAGGAGAACCAAGCAACATAACGTAAACAGCCCCTATACACAAATAACAACACCTCGCAACCCGGCATGTTAAAGGGGTTGTCAATCCCTTTCGGGGTACGACGCCTCAAGATAGGCAAAGGGCGTGAGGTAAATTTGTAGTAGATTGATAGATCGAACGCAAAATAAAATAAATAAGAATAAATTGAAGCAAGGTATTTTGGTATTTTTGGTTTAATAGATCTGAAAATAAACGCAAGGAAAAAGTAGATCGCAAGGCAAATATATGAGAAAGAAGTCCCGGGGGCCGTAGGTTTCACTAGTGGCTTCTCTTGAGAAAGATAGCAAACGGTGGGTGAACAAATTACTGTTGGGAAATTGATAGAACTTCAAATAATTATGATGATATCCAGGGAATGATCATTACATAGGCATCACGTCCAAGATTAGTAGACCGACTCCTGCCTGCATCTACTACTATTACTCCACACATCGACCGCTATCCAGCATGCATCTAGTGTATTAAGTTCATGGAAAAATGGAGTAATGCAATAAGAACGATGACATGATGTAGACAAGATTCATTTATCTATTGCGGCGGATATGGATCCCATCTTTTTATCCTTAGTAGCAACGATACATACGTGTCGGTTCCCTTTCTGTCACTGCGATCAAGCACCGTAAGATCGAACCTACTACCAAGCACCTCTTCCCATTGCAAGATAAATAGATCAAGTTGGCCAAACAAAACCCTATCGGAGAAGAAATATGAGTCTATAAGAGATCACGCATATAAGAGATCAAAGAAACTCAAATAACTTTCATGGATATAAAAAGATATAACTGATCATAAACTCGAAGTTCATTGGATCCCAACAAACACACCGCCAAAAGACTTACATCATATGGATCTCCAAGAGACCATTGTATTGATAATCAAGAGAGAGAGAGAGAGAGAGGAATCCATCTAGCTACTAACTATGGACCCAAAGGTCTACAAGGAACTACTCACGCATCATCGGAGAGGCACCAATAGAAGTGGTGAACCCCTCCGTGATGGTGTCTAGATTGGATCTGGTGGTTCTGGCCTCTACGGCGGCTGGATGAATATTTCTTCGACTCCCCTAGGTATTCTATAATATTGGGTTATTTATAGAGTAAAGAGGCGGGCGGGGGGGGGGGGTACCCGAGGTGGCACGACCCACCAGGGCGCGCCTGGGCCTCCTGGCATGCCCTGGTGGATTGTCCCCTCCTCGGGGCTCCCCCCAGGTGCAACCAGGGCCCATCTTCTTCCTTTTGGTCCATAGAAAATCATTGTAAATTGGTGTGGCATTTGGACTTCGTCTGATATTGATTTCCTGCAATGTAAAAAACATGCAGAAAACAACAACTGACACTTGGCACTATGTCAATAGGTTAGTAACAAAAAATGATATAAAATGACTATAAAATGATTATGAAACATCCAATATTGATAATAAAACAACATGGAATAATCAAAAATTATAGATACGTTGGAGACGTATCAGCATCCCCAAGTTTAACTCCTGCTCGTCCTCGAGTAGGTAAGTGATAAAAACAAATTTTTTGATGTGGAGTGCTGTTTATCATGTCATATCATATTCTTTTCTTTATAGCATGGACATTTGGACTTTTATGTGATTCAAAGTAATAGTCTAGTTTTGACATAATAATTTAGATACTCAAGCATATCAACAAGCAACCATGTCTTTTAAAATATCAATGCTAAAACAAGTTATCCCTAGCCCATCATGCTCAAACATTGATCCATTCATGAACCACACTCAAATATTAGCTACACTCAATACTTAACTACGATCATATTGCCTCCTAGTTGGTGCTTTTATAAGAGAAGATGGAGACTCAATTTCAAAAATAAAAATTGCATAAAGTAACAGAGAGGCCCTTCACAGAGGGAAGTAGGGATTTGTAGAGGTGCCAAAGCTCAAAGCGAAAAAATAGAGATAAAAACATTTTGGGAGGTGTATCCATCCCACCAACGAAAACGACTCAGAGCATCCCGACACTTTCCATGCTAGATATATCATAGGCGGTTCCCAAACAGAAAATAAAGTTTATTCCTTTTTCCACCATACTTTCACTTTCCATGGCTAGCCGTATCGCCCTCCATACCAACACTTTCCAAAGAATTTATTATTTGACAACATAAAGTAAATTCATTTTTGCATTTCGGGACTGGGCATCCCTAAACCTTTGCCTTACTCTCGTGCAATGACAAGTGAATAAACACTCGTCATGCGAATAACACATCTAGCATGGAAAATATTTGCTACCCTTTACCGTTCCACGAGTGAAACAAACACACAAAAGAGAAGTTTATTTTGAAAATTAGAGATGACACTTGCAAATTTGCTTAGAACAGCTAAAGAATACTGCATATAGGTAGATATAGTGGACTCATGTGGCAAAAATGGTTTAAAGGATTTTGGATGCACAAGTGGAGGTCATACTTGGTGCAAAATGAAGGCTAGCAAAAAGATTGAGAAGCGACCAACCAAGAAATGAATAATCTCATAAGCATGCATTAAGCATAATTTACACCGAATAATGCACCACAAGAAGGATATAATTTTTATTGCATGATTATTGACTTTCATGCATGCATAGGGAATCACAAACCTTAACACCAATATTCTTACTAGAGCACAATTACTCATCAACATAACTCACATATCACATCATCATATCTCAAAACTATTACTAAGAATTAAGTTTATTTTATCCAATGATCTTCATGACATATATTTTCTTTCTTTCTTTATCCTTCTTGGATATCTATCACTTTGGGACTAATTTTCATGTGTTGCTTTTCATAAGCTCAAACAAATATAAGTGAAGATCATGAGCATAACATATTTTCTTTCTCTCAAAATAATTTAGGTGAAGCAAGAGAGAATTTCTTCAAAATTTTAATAACTCCCATATAATTCTAAGTGAAGCAAGAGAGCATTTCTTCAAAAATACTAAGCACACCGTGCTCAAAAAGATATAAGTGAAGCACTAGAGCAAGTCCATTGCTCATAAAAATTTAAGTGAAGCATAGAGAGCAATTCTAACAAGTCATGACATAATTTTGGCTCTCTCAAATAGGTGTGTCCAACAAGGATTGATGACTTAAAACACAAAATAAAACAAGCAAAGACACATATCATACAAGACACTCCAAGCAAAACACATATCATGTGACGAATAAAAATATAGCCTCGAGTAAAATACCGATGGCCGTTGGGAGAAAGAGGGGATGCCACTCGGGGGCATCCCCAAGCTTAGTTGGTTGCTCATTCTTGGATAATAGCTTGGGATGCCGTGGCATCCCCAAGCTTAGGCTGTTCTATCCTTCTTTCATCCATCGTAAGATAACCCAAAACTTGAGAACTTCAATCACACAAAACTCAATAAAACCCTTGTGAGATCCGTCAGTAAAAGAAAGCAAACCACTACTATAAGTGCTGTGTCAAACCAATTATTATTTTGTTTTTTTATTATATATACTATATTCCAACTTTTCTATGGCAAAAACTCATCAAAGAAAACCATAGAGCCATCAAAATAAGCACACAACACAAAGAAAACAGAATCTGTCAAAACAGAACAGTCTGTAGTAATATGGAACTTTCGAATACTTCTGTAACTCCAACAATTCTACCAAATTAGGAAGACCAACATAGTTTGTATATTAATCTTATGAAAAAATAATCTGGGCAAAATCTCTTTTATGTGATTTATGAGAATTATTTTCGTGAGTGCAAAGTTTCTGTGTTTTTCAGCAAGATCAAACAACTATCACCCAAGAAGATCCTAAAGGATTTACTTGGCACAAACACTAATTAAAACAAAAAAAAACACAATCATACCAGTAGCATAATTGTGTTAACACACAAGAACAGAAATCAAAAATAAAAATAAATTTTATTCATTGGGTTGCCTCCCAACAAGCGCTATAGTTTTACGCCCTTAGCTAGGCATAAAGGAAGGATCTAGGTTTTGTCATCTTTTTTCTTCTTAATTTTCTTAGAGGTATTTTCACCATGGGGTTTTTTAAACACAACATAAAACATATTATCCATGGAAACTTTAGCATTTCTTAGTTGGTTTCCATCATAACCCTTTTGATTACCCGCAACAATCCAAGAGTAGTGTTGATTAACATTATTAAAAACTTGTTGGATTATATCTAGAACGTGGACTTCTTTTTTAAGATTCTGATCAAAGATCTTATTATCCCCAAGCAAATGCCTTAGTGCATAATCACTATTGTAAATAATTTCATCTATCACGGGTTTTTCATGATTCATACCATAAGAATCAAAGATTTCCCTAGCTTCCCATATTATGTAGTCAAATTCATTTATAAGAACGAGAGTGGCAAACTTTTTTGCCCTAGGATTCTTTATGTCAGGGAGCTCAAAAAACAATCTTTGCAAAATAGGATGGGTGCGAATAAATTTACTTTCAAGTTTCAGAACTAGTGCTGAAATAGCATCCGCATAAGATCTAGTAGTTTTAAGTATAGGAGCATCATCAAGACTTAGATTCCCAACACAATTAAAAAATCTTGAATACGTTCTTTTCCCATAACATTCCCTTGCCCCAAGATAAAAGTTTTAGCATCAAGATTGCCCGTATGTCCAAATTTAGGAGTTAGGCCATCATCTGTTGGTGCCATACCGAAATCACTCATGATTGATCTAACAAGAAAATGGCGAATGGACAAAGAGAGGCGAATAAAACGGCAAATTTTTGTGAAGTGGGGGAGAGGAAAACGAGAGGCAAATGGAAAATAATGTAAACTGCAAGGAGATGAGATTTGTGATTAGGAACTTGGTTATGTTGAAGATCCTCCTCGACAACAGCGCCAGAAATTCCTTTTGATGTCGCTTGAAGCTACGTCAGTATTTCCCCAAAGAGGAAGGGATGATGCAGCACAATGGTGGTAGGTATTTCCCTTAGATATGAAACCAAGGTTATCGAACCAGTAGGAGAACCAAGCAACACAATGTAAACAGCCCCTACACACAAATACCAACACCTCGCAACCCGATGTGTTAAAGGGGTTGTCAATCCCTTTCAGGGTACGACGCTGATACATCCATTTTGCATCATGCTTTTATATCAATATTTATTGCATTATTGGCTGTTATTACATGTTATGTC
Source organism: Triticum aestivum (assembly GCF_018294505.1). Lineage (NCBI taxonomy): Eukaryota > Viridiplantae > Streptophyta > Magnoliopsida > Poales > Poaceae > Triticum > Triticum aestivum. The sequence goes on along the minus strand of NC_057798.1, from coordinate 51,979,319 downwards.
ACAATACTTATGGCTATTCTCTCTTATTTTACAAGGTTTATAATGAAGAGGGAGAATGCCGGCAGCTGGGATTCTGGGCTGGAAAAGGATCAAATATTGGAGACCTATTCTGCACAGCTCCAAAAGTCCTGAAACTCCACGAAAGTCATTTTTGGAATTAATAAGAATTATTTAGCGAAATAAGTACCAGAGGGGGCCCTCACCCTGGCCACGAGGGTGGGGGGCGCGCCCACCCCTACTAGGCGCGCCCCCTTGCCTCGTGGGCCCCCTGGTGGCCCTCCGGTACCCATCTTCTGCTATATGAAGTCTTCTACCCTGGAAAAAAAATCATAAGCAAGCTTACAGGACGAAACTCTGCCGCCACGAGGCGGAACCTTGGCGGAATCAATCTAGGGCTCCGGTGGAGCTGTTCTGTCGGGGAAACTTCCCTTCGGGAGGGGGAAATCATCACCATCATCATCACCAACGATCCTCTCATCGGGAGGGGTTTAATCTCCATCAACATCTTCACCAGTACCATCTCCTCTCAAACCCTAGTTCATCTCTTGTATCCAGTCTTTGTATCCAAACCTCAGATTCGTACCTGTGGGTTGCTAGTAGTGTTGATTACTCCTTGTAGTTGATGCTAGTTGGTTTATCCGGTGGAAGATTATTTGTTCAAATCCTTAATGCATATTAATACTGCTCTAATCATGAACATGAATATGCTTTGTGAGTAGTTACGTTTGTTCCTGAGGACATGGGTGAAGTCTTGCTATTAGTAGTCATGTGAATTTGGTATTCGTTCGATATTTTGATGAGATGTATGTTGTCTCTCCTATAGTGGTGTTATGTGAACATCGACTACATGACACTTCACCATTATTTGGGCCTAGAGGAAGGCATTGGGAAGTAATAAGTAGATGATGGGTTGCTAGAGTGACACAAGCTTAAACCCTAGTTTATGCGTTGCTTCATAAGGGGCTGATTTGGATCCATATGTTTCATGCTATGGTTAGGTTTACCTTAATACTTCTTTTGTAGTTGCGGATGCTTTCAATAGGGGTTAATCATAAGTGGGATGCTTGTCCAAGAAAGGGAAGTATCCAAGCACCGGTCCACCCACATATCAAATTATCAAAGTAACGAACATGAATCATATGAGCGTGATGAAAACTAGCTTGACAAAAATTCCCATGTGTCCTCGGGAGCGCTTTTCTCATTTGAAGAATTTGTCCAGGCTTGTCCTTTGCTACAAAAAGGATTGGGCCACCTTTCTGCACTTTATTTACTTTTGTTGCTTGTTACCCGTTATAAATTATCCTATCACAAAACTATCTGTTACCTACAATTTCAGTGCTTGCAGAGAATACCTTACTGAAAACCGCTTTTCATTTCCTTCGCTCCTTGTTGGGTTCGACACTCTTACTTAGCGAAAGGACTACAATAGATCCCCTATACTTGTGGGTCATCAAGACTCTTTTTTGGCGCCGTTGCCAGGGAGTGAAGCGCCTTTGGTGAGTGGAACTTGGTAAGGAAACATTTATATAGTGTGCTGAAATTTACTGTCACTTGTTACTATGGAAACTAATCCTTTGAGGGGCTTGTTCGGGGCATCTTCGCCCCGACTAGTAGAGCAAAGAGTTGCTCCTCAACCTACTGAACCTACTGAAAATGCTTACTTTGAAATTCCTTCGGGTATGATAGAGAAACTGCTAGCTAATCCATTTGCAGGAGATGGAACATTGCATCCCGATTTACACCTTATCTATGTGGATGAAGTTTGTGGATTATTTAAGCTTGTAGGTATACCCGATGATGTTGTTAAGAGGAAGGTCTTCCCTTTATCTTTTAAGGGAGATGCATTGACATGGTATAGGCTATGTGATGATACGGGATCTTGGGACTATAAACGATTGAAGCTGGAATTTCACCAGAAGTTTTATCCTATGCATCTTGTTCATCATGATCGTAATTATATATATAATTTTTGGCCTCGCAAAGGATAAAGCATTGCTCTAGCTTGGAGGAGGCTTAAGTCAATGTTATATTCATTCCCCAATCATGAGCTCTCAAGAGAAATGATTATTAAAAAAATTTATGCTCGACTTTCTCTCAATGATCGCACCATGCTCGATACTTCTTGTGCTGGTTCTTATATGCCGAAGACTATTGAATTGAAGTGGGACTTATTGGAAAGAATTAAACACAACTCTGAAGATTGGGATTCCGACGATGGTAAGGAGTCAGGTATGACACCTAAGTTTGATTGTGTTAAGTCTTTTATGGATATCGATGCTTTTCGTGGATTTAGCACTAAATATGGACTTGACTCTGAGATAGTAGCTTCTTTCTGTGAATCATTTGCTACTCACATTGATCTCCCTAAGGAGAAGTGGTTTAAATATAATCCTCCCATTGAAGTAAAAGTAGTTTCACCTGTTACAGTTGAAGAAAAGATTATCACTTATAATGATCCTATTGTTCCTACTACTTATGTTGAGAAACCACCTTTCCCTGTTAGGATAAAGGATCATGCTAAAGCTTCAAATGTTTTTCGTAAGAGTAATACTAGAACATATACACCTCCTGAGCAAGTTAAATTTGAACCTAGTATTGCTATGGTTAAAGATCTCTTGGCTGATGATATAGATGGGCATGTTATTTACTTCTGCAAGGAAGTTGCTAATATTGCTAGACCCGACACTAAGATACATAGACCTGTCGTAGGCATGCCTGTTATTTCTATTAAAATAGGAGATCATTGTTATCATGGCCTATGTGATATGGGTGCTAGTGCTAGTGCAATACATATTTCCTTATACAAAGAAATTATGCATGATATTGCACCCGCTAAGTTAGAAGATATTGATGTTACTATTAAGCTTGCAAATAGAGATACTATTTCACCAATTGGGATTGTTAGAGATGTTGAAGTCTTGTGTGGGAAAGTTAAATACCCTCCTAATTTTCTTGTTCTAGGTTCCCCACAAGATAGCTTTTGCCCCATTATATTTGGTAGACCCTTCTTGAATACTGTTAATGCTAGGATTGATTGTGAAAAGGATGTTGTTACTATTGGTCTAGGGAATACAACACATGAGTTTAATTTTGCTAAGTTCCGTAGACAGCCCCATGATAAAGAATTGCCTAGTAAGGATGAAATTATTGGTCTTGCTTCTATTGCTGTGCCTCCTACTGATCTGTTAGAACAATATTTGCTAGACCATGAAAATGATATGTTTATGAATGAAAGAAGGGAAATAGATGAAGTATTCCTTAAACATGTTCCTATTTTGAAACACAACTTGCCTGTTGAAATCCTAGGGGATCCTCCTCCACCCAAGGGTGATCTCGTGTTTGAGCTTAAACCATTACCTGATAATCTTAAATATGCTTATCTTGATGAACAGAAGATATATCATGTTATTATTTGTGCAAACCTTTCAGAGCAGGAAGAGGAAAGATTATTGAAAACTCTGAAGAAGCACCGTGCTGCTATTGGATATACTCTGGATGATCTTAAGGGCATTAGCCCCACTCTATGCCAACACAAAATTAAATTGGAAGAAGACGCCAAACCAGTATGAGATCATCAACGACGGTTAAATCCTAAGTTGAAAGAAGTGGTAAGAAAGGAGATACTAAAGCTCCTTGAGGCAGGTATAATTTATCCCGTTGCTGATAGTTAGTGGGTAAGTCCTGTTCATTGTGTCCCTAAGAAGGGAGGTATTACTGTCGTTCCTAATGATAAAGATGAATTGATCCCGCAAAGAATCATTACAGGTTATAGGATGGTAATTGATTTCCGCAAATTAAATAAAGCTACTAAGAAAGATCATTACCCTTTACCTTTTATTAATCAAATGCTAGAAAGACTATCCAAACATACACATTTCTGCTTTCTAGATGGTTATTCTGGTTTCTCTCAAATACCTGTGTCAGCGGACGATCAAGCAAAGACTACTTTTGCTTGCCCTTTCGATACTTTTGCTTATAGACGTATGCCTTTTGGTTTATGTAATGCACCTGCTACCTTTCAAAGATGCATGATGGCTATATTCTTTGACTTTTGTGAAAAGATTTGTGAGGTATTCATGGATGATTTCTTCGGTTACGGATCCTCTTTTGATGATTGCTTGAGCAACCTTGATCGAGTTTTGCAGAGATGTGAAGACACTAGTCTCGTCTTGAATTGGGAGAAGTGCCACTTTATGGTTAATGAAGGCATTGTCTTGGGGCATAAAATTTCTGAAAGAGGTATTGAAGTTGATAAAGCTAAAGTTGATGCTATTGAAAAGATGCCATGTCCCAAGGACATTAAAGGTATACGAAGTTTCCTTGGTCATGCCGATTTTTATAGGAGGTTCATTAAGGACTTCTCTAAAATCTCTAGGCCTCTGACTAATTTATTACAAAAAGATATTCCTTTTGTCTTTGATGATGATTGTGTAGAAGCATTTGAAATACTTAACAGAGCTTTGATTTCTGCACCTGTTGTTCAACCACCTGATTGGAATTTACCCTTTGAAATTATGTGTGATGCTAGCGGTTATGTTGTAGGTGCTGTTCTAGGGCAGAGAGTTGATAAGAAATTTAATGTTATTCAATATGCTAGTAAAACTCTAGACACTGCTCAGAGAAATTATGGTACTACTGAAAAAGAATTCTTAGCAGTTGTATTTGCATGTGATAATTTCAGACCTTATATTGTTGATTCTAAAGTAACTATTCATACTGATCATGCTGCTATTAAATATCTCATGGAAAATAAAGATGCTAAACCTAGACTTATTAGATGGGTTCTCTTGCTACAAGAATTTGACTTGCATATTATTGATAGAAAGGGAGCTGAGAACCCCGTTGCAGACAACTTGTCTACGCTAGAGAATGTTCTTGATGACCCACTACCTATTGATGATAGCTTTCCTGATGAAAAATTAGCGGTCATAAATGCTTCTCGTACTGCTCCATGGTATGCTGATTATGCTAATTACATTGTTGCTAAATTTATACCACCTAGTTTCACATACCAGCAAAAGAAAAAGTTCTTTTATGATTTAAGACATTACTTCTGGGATGACCCACACCTTTATAAAGAAGGAGTAGATGGTGTTATTAGATGTTGTGTACCTGAGCATGAACAGGAACAAATCTTATGCAAGTGTCACTCTGAACCATATGGAGGACACCACGCTAGAGATAGAACTGCACATAAGGTATTGCAATCCAGTTTTTATTGGCCTACTCTCTTCAAAGATGCCCGTAAGTTTGTCTTGTCTTGTGATGAATGTCAAAGAATTGGTAATATTAGTAGACGTCAAGAAATGCCTATGAATTATTCTCTTGTTATTGAACCTTTTGATGTTTGGGGCTTTGATTATATGGGACCTTTTCCTGCCACTAATGGATATACACATATTTTAGTTGATGTTGATTACGTTACTAAGTGGGTAGAAGCTATTCCAACTAGTAGTGCTGATCATAACACCTCTATTAAGATGCTTAAAGAAGTTATTTTTCCGAGGTTTGGAGTCCCTAGATATTTAATGACTGATGGTGGTTCACATTTTATTCATGGTGCTTTTTGTAAAATGCTTGCTAAGTATGATGTTAATCATAGAATTGCATCTCCTTATCACCCACAGTCTAGTGGTCAAGTAGAGTTGAGTAATAGAGAGCTCAAATTAATTTTGCAAAAGACTGTTAATAGATCTAGAAAGAATTGGTCCAAGAAACTTGATGATGCATTATGGGCCTATAGAACTGCATATAAGAATCCTATGGGTATGTCTCCGTATAAGATGGTTTATGGAAAAGCATGTCACGTACCTCTCGAACTTGAACATAAGGCGTATTGGGCTATTAAAGAGCTCAATTATGATTTCAAACTTGCTGGTGAGAAGAGGTTATTTGACATTAGCTCAGTTGAGGAATGGAGAACCCAAGCCTACGAGAATGCCAAGCTGTTTAAAGAAAAGGTTAAAAGATGGCATGACAAAAGGATACAAAAGCGTGAGTTTAAAATAGGTGATTATGTGTTGTTATTCAACTCTCATTTAAGATTTTTTGCAGGAAAACTTCTCTCTAAATGGGAAGGTCCTTACGTTATCGAGGAGGTCTATCGTTCCGGTGCCATAAAAATCAACAAGTCCGAGGGTGGTGAACGGTTAAAGAATCAAACATTATATCTCAGGTAATCCGATAAATGTTGAAACTAATATTATTGAAACCGTAACCCTGGAGGAATACATAAGGGACACTTTCCAGAATGTTTCAGACTCCGAAAAGGAATAGGTATGTGGTACGGTAAGTAAAACTGAATCCAAAACAATCCTAATAGCAATTTTTATCCGTTTTGGAATATTTAAGAAAATAGGAAAATAAGAAGTAGTCCGGGAAGGACACGAGGCCTCCACGAGGGTGGAGGGCACGCCTACCCATACTGGGCGCGCCCCCTGCCTCGTGGGCACCTCGTGTGCTCTCCGGACTCCGTTTTATTGCACGATACTTCTCTTGGTCGGTAAAAATTCACTATATAGTCTCCCGAAGGTTTTGACCGCCCTATCACGTAAAAGTCTTCTATTTTTGTTTCGAGCTGTTTCTTTTACAGGTTTAGAGCAAGATGTCTTCTCAAGAGTCAGTCGGGGAGAGTCGGGTGTCTCACCCGACACCAGGTCCAGTAGCAAACATCGATGCTTATCACTTTGGGCCATCAACGAATGACGAGATGGAGGCCGACTTGAAAATGATAGATTCCATGGAGGAGGATCAAGAAGTTACCTCTCGCTTCCAAGCAGGATTCATGATGGGGGAACTACAGAGCTCAGCAATTCCAAACTCGATCATCCCTTCCAATGTTAAATTTCTTTCTTATGAAAATATGAAAAAGAGTGTCACTTGTTCTCCAGAAGCTATGCAGCATCCTTGGGTAAAAGGAGCCTTAGCCGTCTCAGGCAAGCTCCGCAAGGAAAATATGGACCTCAAGCAACAAGTCAATAAGCTCGAGGAGGAGAATCTTATCCTCAGGGGCATCATCGCCAAGAAGATCACAACACCAACTCTAAAGAAGGAGACATAATCACATGGGTATGAGCACTCCCCTTGGCGACTGCCAAGCTTGGGGGAGGTGCCCCGGTATCGTATCACCATCACACTCCTATCTTTACCGTTTTACTTAGTTCGATCCCTTTAGTATTATCTTGATCTAGTAGAATAAAGTTTTGGTATGATTTAGATTTGAGTTTTGCTTTGTAATCCCTCTATGTAATCGAGTCCGTGAGCTATATATAATAAAGATTAGTGTTGAGTCAAGGGCTTTGCTATCTTGCTATGATCTTGAGAAAATAGAAAGAATAAAAGGAAATGAAAGAGTTCATATTGATCTTATGGATACTAATGACTTCACATATAAAGAGTATGAGGCTTAAAAGTTGTTGAGAGTTGACAAACATAGTTTTGGTCATCATTGCAATTAATAGGAAGTAATAAAGAAAGAGAGGTTTTCACATATAAATATACAATCTTGGACATCTTTTATGATTGTGAGCACTCATTAAAGTATGACATGCTAAAGAGTTGATGTTGGACAAGGAAGACAACATAATGGGTTATGTTTTCTCACATCTCAGTTAAAGTATATTGTCATGGATCATCCAACATATTGAGCTTGCCTTTCCCCCTCATGCTAGCCAAATTCCTTGCACCCAGTAGAGATACTACTTGTGCTTCCAAATATCCTTAAACCCAGTTTTGCCATGAGAGTCCACCATACCTACCTATGGATTGCGTAAGATCCTTCAAGTAGGTTGTCATGTTGCAAGCAATAAAAATTGCTCTCTAAATATGTATGACTTATTAGTGCAGAGAAAATAAGCTTTATACGATCGTGTGATATGGAAGTAATAAAAGCGACAGACTGCATAATAAAGGTTCATATCACAAGTGGCAATATAAAGTGATGTTCTTTGCATTAAGATTTTGTGCATCCAACCCTAAAAGCACATGACAACCTCTGCTTCCCTCTGCGAAGGGCCTATCTTTTACATTATGTCTTTTACATTATGCAAGAGTCAAGGTGTTCCTCACCTTTCCCTTTTTCATTTTATCCTTTGGCAAGCACCTCGTGTTGGAATGATCCTGATATATATATATCCAATTGGATGTAAGTTAGCATGAACTATTATTGTTGACATTACCCTTGAGGTAAAACATTGGGAGGCAACACTATAAGCCCCTATCTTTCTCTGTGTCCGATTAAAACTCTAGAACCATAAGTATTGCGTGAGTGTTAGCAATTGTAGAAGACTATATGATAGTTGAGTATGTGGACTTGCTGAAAATCTCTATTTTTGACTCTTTCCGATGTTATGATAAATTGCAATTGCTTCAATGACTGAGATTATAGTTTGTTAGTTCCTAATGAAGTTTATGATGCATACTTGACATTGTGGATAGATTGTTACTTGAGCATAAGAAATCATATGATAAAATCTATATATGTTGTTGTTATAAGAATGATCATGATGCCCTCATGTCCATATTTTATTTTTATCGACACCTCTATCTCTAAACATGTGGACATATTTTTTGATATCGGCTTCCGCTTGAGGACAAGCGAGGTCTAAGCTTGGGGGAGTTGATACGTCCATTTTGCATCATGCTTTTATATCAATATTTATTGCATTATGGGCTGTTATTACACGTTATGTCACAATACTTATGGCTATTCTCTCTTATTTTACAAGGTTTATCATGAAGAGGGAGAATGCCGGCAGCTGGGATTCTGGGCTGGAAAAGGAGCAAATATTGGAAACCTATTCTGCACAGCTCCAAAAATCCTGAAACTCCACTAAATTCATTTTTGGAATTAATAAGAATTATTGAGCGAAAGAAGTACCAGAGGGGGCCCACACCCTGGCCACGAGGGTGGGGGGCACGCCCACCCCTACTGGGCGCGCCTCCTGCCTCGTGGGCCCCATGGTGGCCCTCCGGTGCCCATCTTCTGCTATATGAAGTCTTCTACCCTGAAAAAAAATCATAAGCAAGCTTACGGGACGAAACTCCGCCGCCACGAGGCGGAACCTTGGCGGAACCAATCTAGGGCTCCGGCGGAGCTGTTCTGTCGGGGAAACTTCCCTCTGGGAGGGGGAAATCATCACCATCATCATCACCAACGATCCTCTCATCAAGAGGGGGTCAATCTCCATCAACATCTTCACCAACACCATCTCCTCTCAAACCCTAGTTCATCTCTTGTATCCAATCTTTGTATCCAAACCTCAGATTGGTACATGTGGGTTGCTAGTAGTGTTGATTACTCCTTGTAGTTGATGCTAGTTGGTTTATCCGGTGGAAGATTATTTGTTCAAATCCTTAATGCATATTAATACTGCTCTAATCATGAACATGAATATGCTTTGTGAGTAGTTACGTTTGTTCCTGAGGACATGGGTGAAGTCTTGCTATTAGTAGTCATGTGAATTTGGTATTCGTTTGATATTTTGATGAGATGTATGTTGTCTCTCCTCTAGTGGTGTTATGTGAATGTCGACTACATGACACTTAACCATTATTTGGGCCTAGAGGAAGGCATTGGGAAGTAATAAGTAGATGATGGGTTGCTAGAGTGACAGAAGCTTAAACCCTACTTTATGTGTTGCTTCGTAAGGGGCTGATTTGGATCCATATGTTTCATGCTATGGTTAGGTTTACCTTAATACTTCTTTTGTAGTTGCAGATGCTTTCAATAGGGGTTAATCATAAGTGGGATGCTTGTCCAAGAAAGGGCAGTATCCAAGCACCGGTCCACCCACATATCAAATTATCAAAGTAACGAACGCGAATCATATGAGCGTGATGAAAACTAGCTTGACGATAATTCCCATGTGTCCTCGGGAGCGCTTTTCTCATTATAAAAATTTGTGCAGGCTTGTCCTTTGCTACAAAAAGGATTGGGCCACCTTGATTCACTCTTTTTACTTTTATTGCTTGTTACCCATTACAAATTATCCTATCATAAAACTATCTGTTACCTACAATTTCAGTGCTTGCAGAGAATACCTTACTGAAAAACTCTTATCATTTCCTTCTGCTCCTCATTGGGTTCGACACTCTTACTTATCGAAAGGACTACGATAGATCCCATATACTTGTGGGTCATCAGGCGCCTCAAGATAGGCAAAGGATGTGAGGTAAATTTGTAGTAGATTGATAGATTGAACGCCAAATAAAATAAATAAGAATAAATTGCAGTAAGGTATTTTTGTATTTTTGGTTTAATAGATTTGAAAATAAACGCAAGGAAAAAGTAGATCGCAAGGCAAATATATGAGAAAGAAGACACGAGGGTCGTAGGTTTCACTAGTGGCTTCTCTCGAGAAAGATAGCAAATGTTGGGTGAAAACAAATTATTGTTAGGCAATTGATAGAACTTCAAATAATTATGACGATATCCAGGGAATGATCATTACATAGGCATCACGTCCAAGATTAGTAGACCGACTCCTGCCTGCATCTACCACTATTACTCCACACATCGACCGCTATCCAGCATGCATATAGTGTATTAAGTTCATGAAAAATGAGAGTAATGCAATAAGAACGATGACATGATGTAGACAATATCCGTTTATCTATTGTGGCATATATGGATCCCATCTTTTTATCCTAAGTAGCAATGATACATACGTGTCAGTTCCCTTTCTGTCACTGGGATCAAGCACCGAAGATCGAACCCACTACCGGGCACCTCTTCCCATTGCAACACAAATAGATCAAGTTAGCCAAACAAAATCCAGATATCGGAGAAGAAATACGAGGCTATAAGAGATCATGTATATAAGAAATCAAAGAAACTCAAATAACTTTCATGGATATAAAAAGATATAACTGATCATAAACTCGAAGTTCATCAGATCCCAACAAACACACGCCAAAAGACTTACATCATATGGATCTCCAAGAGACCATTGTATTGATAGTCAAGAGAGAGAGAGAGAGAGAGAGGAAGCCATCTAGATACTAACTACGGACCTGAAGGTCTACAAAGAACTACTCACGCACCATCGGAGAGGCACCAATGGAAGTGGTGAACCCCTCCGTGATGGTGTCTAGATTGGATCTGGTGGTTCTGGACTCTGCGGCAGCTGGATGAATATTTCGTCAATTCCCCTAGGGTTTTTGGAATATTGGGGTATTTATAGAGCAAAGGGGCGGTCAGGGGGGTGCCCAAGGTGGGCACAACTCACCAGGGCGTGCCTGGGCCTCCTGGCGTGCCCTGGTGGGTTGTCCACTCCTCGGGGCTCCCCCAGGTGCAACCAGGGCTCATCTTCTTCCTTTTGATCCATAAAAAAGCATTTTAAATTGGTGTGGCATTTGGAGTCCGTCTGATATTGATCTCCTGCGATGTAAAAAACATGCAGAAAACAGCAACTGGCACTTGGCACTATGTCAATAGGTTAGTACCATAAAATGATATAAAATGACTATAAAATGATTATAAAACATCCAAGGTTGATAATAAAACAACATGGAATAATAAAATATTATAGATATGTTGGAGACGTATCAGCATCCCCAAGCTTAACTCCTGCTCGTCCTCGAGTAGGTAAGTGATAAAAACAGAAATTTTGATGTGGAGTGCTGTTTATCATGTCATATCATATTATTTTCTTTATAACATGGACATCTGGACTTTTATGCGACTCAAAGCAATAGTCTAGTTTTGACATAATAATTTAGATACTCAAGCATATTAACAAGCAACCATGTCTTTTAAAATATCAATGCTAAAACAAGTTATCCCTAGCCCATCATGCTCAAACATTGATCCATTCATGAAACACACTCGAATATTAGCTACACCCAATACTTAACTACGATCATATTGCCTCCTAGTTGGTGCTTTTATAAGAGGGGATGGAGACTCAATTTCAAAAATAAAAATTGCATAAAGTAAAAGAGAGGCCCTTCGCAGAGGGAAGTAGGGATTTGTAGAGGTGCCAGAGCTCAAAGCAAAAAATAGAGATAAAAACATTTTGGGAGGTGTATCCATCGCTCCAACGAAAATGACTCAGAGCATCCCAACACTTTCCATGCTAGATATATCATAGGCGGTTCCCAAACAGAAAAAAAGTTTATTCCTTTTTCCACCATACTTTCACTTTCCATGGCTAGCCGTATCCAAAGGTGCCCTCCATACCAACACTTTCCAAGGAATTTATTATTTGACAACATAAAGTAAATTCATTTTTGCATTTCGGGACTGGGCATCCCTAAAACCTTTGCCTTACTCTCGTTCAATGGCAACTGAATAAAGACTCGCCGTGAGAATAACACATCTAGCATGGAAAATATTAGCTACCCCTTACCGTTCCGCGAGCGAAACAAACTCACAAAAGAGAAGTTTATTTTGAAAATTAGAGATGGCACATGCAAATTTTCTTAGAACGGCAAAAGAATACCGCTTATAGGTAGATATAGTGGACTCATATGGAAAAACTGGTTTAAAGGATTTTGGATGCACAAGTAGAGATCATACTTGGTGCAAAAGGAAGGCTAGCAAAAAGATTGAGAAGCGACCAACCAAGAAACAAATAATCTTGACAGAGTAGGTACCAGAACCACGCGAGCCCCCCGGACCTCCGGAGCCCCTCGGGGGTTAGGAGTCGGCTGGCCCATGAGGAGCGACCTCTGCAGCACGTGTCTTCAGCTACTTCGACGTTCTACAACAATGGTGCCAGGTGACTTTTTGGTTTGTTCAGTTGAGGGCGCCCCTCGGGCTGCATTATCATCTGGCTGCCAGGGCCTGCCCCTGCAGCTGCGTCATTTTGATTCATGTACTCCGAACCAGTTATGCATGCTCAAGTCATTATGGTTTTTAATGTTACGCCTGTCGTCTCGTTATCTACGGAGTTTCCCTTCGCAGCCTCCGCGCATTGCTAACCCGCCTTTCGCTCACCCCGCAACGGGGGCTGCTGGCACGACGCCTATGCTCGGTTCCGTCCCTGCAGAGTTGACAAATCCTGCTCGGGTCCGCTCCGGCTCGCGGCTGGCCCACACACGTCACCTCACCGGGTCCTTAGTGCCTTCGTCTCCTCGCGGGAAGATCATGGGCAGGATAGCAAGCACGACTGCTTGTTGTGTTTTTTGGCTAACCTGCAGGAACCCCCGGAGGAAGGTCCGTGGGTGGCTTCACAAGTGCCACACAGCGTGCCAAGGGGCCTGGCCCCTCTCAGGCACCCCCGCAGGGCACACCGCTCCTCTCTCGCACAGATCGCTGGCATGTTAAAGGGGCCCTCAAGCACCGTGCCTCAGGGGCTCCTACCGGCCCTCGAGCCCTCACCCCTGCCCTTGACCACAGCATCGCGACCTGGCATATCGGCGGCGGCTGAGCCTCGCTTGAGAGCTAGGTCTGGATGACGTAGAGCACCCTAACGAGCGGGAGAGATGGAGACGGCAGGGGCCCTGCAAGAGAGGGGGCACCGTCGGGAGAAAGGCGTAGCCAACGTCGCACAAGAAGCTCACCTTAGCAGCAAACGAATCACCATAGGCTCTCCAAGATAAGTTAACTCGCACGCACAGACATGAACCTCATGATCAGTGCTTTGTCTCGGCGATCTCGCTCGGGAAAGGAAACTTCCCTCTTAGTCCTTCCAGAGCCGCTTGTGCCCCAAAGGAGACCTCTTGAGCATCGTGCCTCGAGGGCTCTTACCGAACCTCGGGCCGCTCACCTCCTGGCCTTGACCACGACATCACGACCTGGCATACCAGCGACGGCCAAAGCTTGCCTAGGGACTGGGTCCTGCCGACATAGAGCACTAAGCTACCGTGAGTATGAAAGGGGGAAGCCAGAGCGAGAGGCACAAACGCAACATTGATTGGAAATGATAACATTAAAGCGTGATTGTCACCATTTTTTCATACCCCACAGGGCCCATCGTGATTTTCGCGTAGGAATGAAGCAAAGGGAAAAACCTCCCGAGAACCATGGCCTCGGCAACATCACCAGCGACGTAAGGATGGCGCCACTCCTCCCTTAGTCCCGGGCACGGTGGCGCGGCAGCTCGTAGCTGTCGTCATCGCTCGAGCCTGGTCTGGAGGAAGCGCTGCTGCTGTCAGAGGAGTCGCGAGAAAGGCCAATGGCCAGTTCACCGCCAGAGGCCTCGCCGCCTCGTAGGCCTGGAAGGGAGCCACCGTCTTGTTCGCCTCCCCCGAGGCAGCACTCCAGACGTTGGCCATCCTCCCCGAAGACCTCGAAGAAGGTCGTCGACGCCCCGTCGTCCTCAAAGTGGATGGCGTGCCTCCCCTCCAAGTTGCAGGCGCAGGCGATCGCAACCCATCCCCGAGTCATGAAGACGTCGCCGGAGGCGACGACCTCGACCTCCGCCTCCGAGGCTTGGTCGCAGCAGCCGTTGTGCTGCAGCCACAGCTCGACGGCCCCCCTCGGCGGTATCTCCCTCGCCAAGGACCGCGGGAGCTGGATCCATGTGCGCGGCGGCATTGCCGCCCACACCACAAACTCACAGTTTGTGCCCTCGGCATGGGCCTGCGGGCAAGGTGGCCGCACGTGAAGGAAATATGCCCTATAGGCAATAAAAAGTTATTTAATATTTCCTTATTCACGATAAAGGTTTATTATCCATGCTAGAATTGTATTGATCAGAAACCTTAATACATGTGTGAATACATAAACAAATAACGTGTCCCTAGTGAGCCTCTACTAGACTAGCTTATTGATCAAAGATGGTTAAGGTTTCCTAACCATGGACAAGACCCATCCGTTAGCTTAGCATAATGATCATTCAGTTTTATTGCTATTGCTTTCTTCATGTAAAATACATATTCCTTCGACTATGAGATTATGCAACTCCCAGATACTGGACGAATGCCTTGTGTGCAATCAAATGTCACAACGTAACTGGATGATTATAAAGATGCTCTACAGGTATCTCCGAAGGTGTTTGTTGAGTTGGCATATATCGAGATTAGGATTTGTCACTCTAAGTATCGGAGAGGTATCTCTGGGCCCTCTCAATAATACACATCATAAAGCTTGCAAGAAAACGACTAAGGAGTTAGTTGTATTATGGAATGAGTAAAGAGACTTGCCAGTAACAAGATTGAACTAGTTACGAAGATGTCGACGATCGTATCTCGGGCAAGTAACATACCGATGGGCAAAGGGAATTACGTATGTTGTCATTACGGTTCGACCGATAAAGATCTTCATAGAATATGTAGGAGCCAATATGTACATCCAGGTTCCGCTATTGGTTATTGACCGGAGAGGTGTCTCGGTCATGTCTACATAGTTCTCGAACCCGTAGGGTCAGCATGCTTAACGTTCGATGACGATATAGTATTATATGAGTTATGTGATTTGGTGACCGAATGTTGTTCGGAGTCCCGGATGAGATCACGGACATGTCGAGGAGTCTCTAAATGGTCGAGAGGTAAAGATTGATATATAGGACGATGGTATTCGGACACCGGAAGTGTCCTGAAGGGTACCGGGTACATATCGGGTCACCGGAAGGGGTTCCGGGCACCCCCGATAAAAGATATGTGCCTTATGGGCCAAGAGGGGAAACACACCAACCACAAGGGACTGGTAAAGAAAGGGGAGAAGGGAAAGGAAAGTGTGGATTAGGATTCCCGCTTCCTTCCCTCTCCCCCCTCTTTCCTTCTCCCTTGGTTAAATATGGCAGGGGGGCGCCACTTGGGGAGGACCCCAATTAGGATTCGGCTACTTGGGGCGCCTCCTGGCAGCCTCCCCTCTCTCTCCCACCTATACACACACACACACACACACACACACACACATATATATATATATATATATGTGTGTGTGGGGGGGGGGGAGGGGGGGAGGGGGGCGAGCAGCCCCTAGACAATTGCCTAGGCCTGTACAGTGCCCCCTCCACCGTTTACACCCCCAGTCATATTTCGTAGTGTTTAGGCGAAGCCCTACGGAGATCACTGTCACTACGCCGTCGTCCTAACGAAACTCATCTACTACCTAGACATCTTGCTAGATCGAGAAGGCGAGGGACGTCACCGAGCTGAACGTGTGCAGAACGCAGAGGTGCCGTGCATTGTGAAAGAAGTGCGTTGTGAAACGCGAAGAAGTTTGATTGGTTGAAGCGCGAAGAAGTTTGACTACATCAACCGCGTTGTGAAACGCTTCCGCTTACGCTCTACAAGGGAATGTAGACACACTCTCCCCCTTGTTGTTATGCATCTCCATGGATAGATCATTGCGTGTGCATAGATTCCCAATAGCGCGACCATCGCTTGTCCTTCCTTATGACTCCGCCCCCCGCAACTTCTGCAGCTGCTCCCATGGACAGGGCTATGCGCGCGAGCGTACGTGCGGATGGGGAAACCCGGCGGTGCACGTTCGTGCCAAGGCCGCGCTCCCATGGGATCCGTGAAGGACTCGCGGGGGTAGCCATGCCTCTTTCGGCTGGAGCAGCTCTAGTTCTTGTCACGACCGGTTTTTCAATAAAATAATTATTGAGAAAATCGATCTTTAGATCCCAGTATAGGAAAAATTCATCCTCACTGGTAGACAAATACTTGATAAACAGAGGACCAGTAGCATTAATATATTACAGGGTTGAGCTGAGGCTGCTCAACAAATTATTACAAACTCGCCAATATCTTACATAAGGGCGGTTATGACACAGGGGTGTGGTGATATGCTACTAGCTCGAGATAAAAAGTGGTGGTGGATAACTTGACTCCTAACTGGCAGCTCATTGAGTGTCGAGGTGAGGCTCGATGAATTTATTTCTAGGGTGGCGGAAGCGGATATGTTACAGTGACCAAATGCAGGATCGCACGGGACTGACTGGAACTCCTACGGAACGGCCGTACGGTACGTCGATGGCAGAGAGCGCGTTCTGCGCGTGCCAGGCCACGGCGACGGTGCTGCATGCATGCGCTGGCAAGGAGATGGCCACGCAGAGCTCTCAGGAGGTTTGGGTGGTGCCGAACGGCGTTATGCCGCAGTGTGTCCCCCTGTCGGCCGCCACGGGGTTTCTGCCGCCGTGGAACACGCCGGCGCAGACGGGCCAGGGCGCCACCGACGCCAGGAACGAGCCAAGCGCGCGTGTGGTGCTCCGGACAAGGAGGAGGAGCTGCGAGCAACGTGCCAAGTGCACAGTCGACATGTGACTGAATCCCTGACGAAGAAACGACACTGAAATCTGAATTTTACTGAAGAAGCACAGTAACAGTGTAGGCCAGGTGTTCGATAGAATGATTCTGGCATGTAGGGATTTTTCCTTGAGCTGGTTTTTGGTGGAGTGGTCTCTCATTGCAACTGGGGGTTGCCTGAAATTTTGGTGGAATTTTTGGAGAAGTGTAGATATGAATTTCACCAAATTTGACAAATCTGGTCCAAACTTGCAGAGGGTGAAATTCGAAAATTTTGAAAGGGAGAAGAGTGGATCTTGATGGTTCCAGGTTGTGGGTGGTAAGGACCATCCAGGGGAGTTGTGTTGAGATCAAAAATCAAAGGCATTAAGGTACTTGCTTTGCAAAATACCTAGGCTCAAAATAAAGGACAAAATTGTTTTTGGAAAAGAAACAAATGAGATAAAATCCAAAAATGGATTTTATTAGTTGGGACAGAATGTTTGGGTTGATCCAAAGTGGAAGAAGGGTTTTTGGGATTTTTTTTACCATAGGAGGCATGGTAAAAACAAGAGGGATCAAAACCAAAGAAGAGCCCCAAAACCAAAAAGGTTTTCTTTTTAGAAGAAAATAAATCCAAGAAAAGATTTTTAGAGGGAAAACTCAGGTGAGAGGTTTTTAAGAAGGGTTTAAAAGACCTTCTTTAAACCAAGCAAGACTCTTGCTGAAAACAAAACCACAAATTTTTTTGGAGTGTCACAGTTCTACCTGCAGGTTTTTCCCTTCTCCGCGGCAGATAACCTCCTCACTGGCGCCATGGGTGCCTTGGCAAGACGGCGGCGCGGTGAAGCAGAAGAAGGAGCAAGCAGCGAGAAGATGAAGATGAGCTGGGGGGCTCCGCTCCCTCTCCCATTTATAGCTGGAGGAAGGCTAACTGCCGGCCTCTCACGTCCCAGGCAATGATGGCCTTTCTGCATGCGACAGGCAGTTGTCAAGTCGGGCAGTTGCCGAGACGGCATGGGGAAGTGTAGACGCCCACATCCCATCAAGCGCCACGCGTCAGCCTGGCCCGTAGGCGATTGGGGCCCGTGGCACTTCGCCCTTGCCCTCTGGCTTCGCTTCGAAGCCAAGTTCGAGCGCGCCTTGGGCCCCGGGGCTACGAGATGTCGGATTCAGGGCTCCGCAGACCCAAGAAAGGTTCGAACTCTCGGACGTGTGCGAAGAACTCAACTCTGCGGCCAACTGACCCGTCGCCCCATGACCTAGCTCGATGAACAAGGAAGTAGATGACGCGGCAGTTTACCCAGGTTCGGGCCACCTTGCAGTGTAAGGGGCTGTTTGGATTGATGCCGTGGAGTGCCCAGCCAAAAGATTGGCGTTGACTGTGCCCTGCGCAGCTGTTTGGATGGACACCAAAAATTTGGTGCACCCAGCCCTCCCCACCTCTGCTAGTTCACTTCTGCGCCAACTTTTTGGCAAGATGGGGGCGGCCAAATTGTCCGCCAATTATTTGGCGTGCCAACGATTGGTAGGGCCAGCTCGGGCGCAAGCCAAACAACCCTTAAGACCCTACTCCTACTTTGGGGTGGACTTGCCTTCCGGGGGGCTGAGGATGAACAAGTACAAGGGATGAACAACCTAGCGTGGTCTACTCTGGTGAGGGAAAGAGTCGAGGGGTTCGGTGGATCTGGCCCTCGGTGGCGGCTAACCTATACTTATAGTGGCCTCGGTCCTCTTCCCCTAAAACGAAGGAGGGAAGGGATCCCACAATGGCCCATTTGAAAGGGGACAAAGTAGTACATCTTATCCTGACAAAAGGTGGTCTTCTCCTGCAAAGCTTCTGGTCGTCACGCCGCTGTGGGCTCGGCGATGCCATCCGTCCTGCCGTCCTGGTAGTCTTGGTCTCGTTGCACCAGAATGGAAACCTTTGCCTGATTCCTCGGGAACCCACGCCTGTGCTTGCCTCCTTAGCACCAAGAGGAAAATGTCTTCTCTGCGCCCGCTGGCGCCCGCCTGGCCTTGATCATCATGGCTTGCGTCATCGCAACCTCATGAGGTTGGGCACCTGCATAGGAATCTCCGCTCGTCAGGAGCAGCCTGGGGAGGAGGCCGCTCCCTCAGGAGGTCCTGGCGTCGTTTCCCTCGCGAGGCTTGGCCCCTCGCGAGGGTCTTGTCTTGGTGGTGTCGTAGATGGGCCGTACCAGATCGTCGATGGAGCCACGCCGTGGACCACAGACAGGCAAGTTTGGGCATCCTGGTTCCCAGAACGCTGACAGCTTTCGTGGTGGCTGAGGTGGTGTTTTGGACGTTCAGAGGAGGCAACGGGCTTGGTACATGGCGCGCAGTCTGTAAGAGCGAGAAGAAAATATTGTTGATTTCTCCAAGGACCTATGTGTAATTTTTAGTTTCTATAAGGATGGCCTTGTAAGGGTTGGTCTGACTTTAATATAGAACTCCACTAGAAATGTAATGTCAGATTTTCGAGCATGGCAAATCGAACGTTTTTCATGGCAAATTATGTTCGTCGAGGATGAGAAGTTTAGTTGGCGAGCATGGCAAATCCATGTTAGTTCATTTTTCTGCCAAAAAATTGCCGTGCTTGCAAACTAAATTTGCCATCATCGTGCCAATATAAATTGCCATGAAAAACATCAGATTTGCCATGCATAAAAAACCGATGTCAGATTTTTAGCGTTTCTGTTAATACATATGGCAAATTGCAGTGTTCACACAAAAAAGTCCAACCAAATAATTTCACACGCACAAGTGGTCATAAATCTGAAAAGTTAACTGCAAGCATGGTTTTTACTCGCCGAAGCTCTTTCTAGCTAACGTTGCTCGCTCGTCCTCGTGTATAGTCCTCTGGATCTCAAATTTCCCGACTTAATTAATTAGAGGGTCCATTGCCGACCTGTGAACACGACGAGACAAAGACTCTGTGTTCCCGCACCCCATGGAGAAACCAAGCTTAATTAACCGTCCTTGCGCACACATCTTGCCAAAAGAAGACCTTTACTTTACCTCGTCCGTGCATGGACGCGTCCAACGGCACATGCATGCATGCACAAACGAGGTAGTACTCCTCATGCTCCTTTGTAGTGCAGCGTGCGTAAGCCCGTGTAAATGCACGAAGATTACACACGACAAATTAGGCAGGTACGGGCCTGCCGAGATTAGCTATCACTTTCAGGACAATGGAGCCTTGCTAGGCTGCTAAATGTTTGCGAGAACTTTTCTCATGCATAACGCGTGAGAGCGAGAGGTACGTACGTAGGAGTACTATATACGTATGAGGTATGACCACTTGTCTCATTGTCTCCTGCCCGCGTTTAATTTGCTGGGTTTTTAGTCTGCCGTCCATGCAGGAAAAAACGCACAGGGCGGCCAGGGTTTTCAGAGCCTGCTACCTACCTGCTGCCCACTGATGATTTGCACCACCAGGCTGTTCATTACTTTGCCCAGGTCGGATGATCTTGATTTTTGTTTACGGCTTGAGAATAAATCACCTTGGATTTTACAAAAATATCGAGTACGTAAGCAATGTACTTTGGATTGATTAGTTTACCCCTCTTTTTTTCTGCTGCCATGAAAGAAAAACTCGTTGGAATCTCAAGAATTAATGCCGCAACTGTGTGGACATATTTGTTAACCCTGGAGATTTAGTTGGCATAAAAAAGGCCACTCATTCATGCTGCAACTGCGTGGACATATTTGTATACTTTCGCTCTTTGATTATATTCACTCATGATTTTCTATACTTTTTTTGCTCACACGTTTGCAGCATGAATCAGTGGCCTTATTACCGAAGAAAAAATTTGGACCATTTTGCACTATAAAGAGGTCTATTGTGCAATTTGTAGGCGCAAGGGTCTACAATTTTGCTGATGGTTCAACAAAAATTCTGAAGTTACGGGGCAATTTTACAATCTTTTTTATCTAAAAACATTTGATTAACTCGTTACATATATTTACAAACTAATCTTACAATTTCTTTTAATCATAACTGAACGTTTCTCCCCAGTGGATGTCTCACAAATTTTGAAATCAATTTGCACTCTCCTTGTTTTACTATATTTATTTTCAACCGAGCATACGCATAGGGACAGTGGAGCACTAAATATAGGAACAATTTAATTAAAAATAATTTTAAATAAGTTATCAAAATCAGTAGTTATACCAAAAAATTAGATAAGGGAAAACTTTGGAAATATTTACGATGTTAACTTTCTCAATATATTAATTTATCATAACTGAATTTCTCGAGTCTAAGAAAAATTAAACTATTGAAGCAGTTAATTAATAATAGTAAAATATAAATTAATTAATAAAATTGAAATATTAAATATCTCTCATCATGATTAAAATGTTTAATGTTAAGCTTTGTTTAGATAATTGACAATTTTAACATTTCATAACCAACATCAACATGTTGGAGCAAATATCTACTGTGTATTTTACCACTGTCTTTAGCACGTTTGCCAAAATGAAATATGATTAAAATTTCTTTTTCAACATTGCGTAAAATATTTTCAATCACGACCCATAATAAAAGGACTAATGTACAATCCGAACATATTATTGGACGAATTGCGAAAACATAAATTTTTATACTAAAATTTAATACTTTATTAAACTTATTTTTTATTTAAATTAAACCGTAAACTATAAAATTTAATTATTTAGTTGATACATTTATTAAAAAATTAGCACAACATTATTGGTAAACATTACTAAAAACTGTTTTGCCAAATTTAAGTTATACGTAACAAGAGATTATTTTTTAATTATATTTTGACAATTGCATAAGTTATATATGTTGTACATATATGTTTCTGGTGTGACTAGTTTATTTAACCTATCATAATAGATATTTGTAAAATGTATTGTGTAACTAATATATCTTAATTGTAGTTCTAGACATTCTAGTGTATTACTTCCTATCTGTTCCCTATTAGTTGACGCTCAGACAGATGTATCAGATATACAATCGTTTTTTCTCTTAAAAAAAGATGTACATCCGTTTGATCATTAATTAATATGGAATGGAGGGTGTATTAGGTAAGTATATATATATATATATATATATATGGAAATTTACACCATGTAAATTTAACTTTTGGTAAATAGGTCTTGCGAGTTAGTTCAGTAATAGGTTGACAACATGTGCATATTATTTGGTACTCCCTCCGTCCCAAAATTCTTGTTGTAGCTTTGTCTAGATACGGATGTATCTAATACAAAAACGTGACTTGATACATTCGTCTTTAGACAAATTTAAGACAAGAATTTCAGGACGGAGCGAGTACTATAGTAGTTTTGCTTATGAGAACATAGAAATAATGGCAATTGTACTTTTTTCTTTGCATGTATGATTTTTTATTTGATATGACTATGCTTGGAATTATCTGTTGTATACATTAGCTCCTATTAGTCTCTCAAATAAAAAGTTCTGCATGAAATTTAGACTTATAAATCTAGTTAATATAGATTTCCATACAACTTGTAAGAAGATGTCCAACGGAAGAGAGACTACATCCTAACCATACCCAATGATGCCGATTTGATTGGATTGTTTCTAGATGATACATGCTACAAATTTAGTTAACCCGAACGAACGATGAAATATAAATGATATTTCTACAATTTATTGATATTGACCGTCTACTAGCTAGTAGTGATCTTCTCCGCGATTTACTACGTTGGTGTGAAAATTTCCATGGCACTACTAGACCAAAACATACAAATGTTGTTACGAAGAAGCTACCTAGCTACAACAACTCTCCTCTTAAACAATTTTCCACAATCAGTTACTATTTACTTTACGCGTGCAGGAGCTGGAGCTGGACTAGCACATCAAAGTAATCAACGAGCAGGCACGAAGGATTCCATGTGCAAGTGTACTTTGTTTACAGAAAGGGAGAGGCGGTGTGGGGGCAGCAGTACCCCGCTAGGCTACGAAATTTCGATTTGAAGCGGCCAACCAGCAAAGCGGAGGTGATTGAAACCAAACAAGCGCAAGCCAACACTTTGACTTCTTAGAGCATCCACATCGTCGTCTCTCTCATCTCTCTCTGATCGATCAACTGTCTGCTGTCAGTGTTATATATTTTTCTGCCCTCCTTTGTTGCCTTGTGCTGGCTTAGCTCTGGCCTCTCTTCCCCTCCCCTCAAGCTTAGCCATAGCCACAGCCATAGCCCTCCTCTCCCCCTTGCTTTCTGTGCCCTCCAACAATATATCTTCTCTCAGAGGCAGTGTTGCTCTGTCTTCTAGCTAGCCAAAGCTCAGAGCTGCCTGCCTCGACGCTTCGGCTGCTAGCTAGCTCAGGCTCGGAGAGTGTTTAACAAAGGACGGTTAGGAGGAGCAGCTAGCTAGCAGCAGTGGGATTCGGTAGCGCGCGGCTGCTAGGTGTCGCCGCTGCCTTGTATCTACCTTTGTTTCTTCCTCCTCATCTTCTTCTTCTTCGATATATCAATCGATCTCACCTGATGGGGAGGGCGCCGTGCTGCGACAAGAACAACGTGAAGAAAGGGCCATGGTCGCCGGAGGAGGACGCCAAGCTCAAGGAGTTCATGGACAAGCACGGCACCGGCGGCAACTGGATCGCCCTCCCGCAGAAAGCAGGTGTGTATGATCGAGCTTCCTGCCTTGTAGATTTATGATGCATGTGTGTGCTGGTTTTGGTACTTTGGTTTGTGTAAGGATATGGGTCTGGCCTGTCTTAACTTCTTTTGATTTATTTGCAGATGAGATTTCTTCTTCCTCTCTTGAATTTGTCCTTGATTTGCTTCCGTC
Source organism: Triticum aestivum (assembly GCF_018294505.1). Classification (NCBI taxonomy): domain Eukaryota; kingdom Viridiplantae; phylum Streptophyta; class Magnoliopsida; order Poales; family Poaceae; genus Triticum; species Triticum aestivum. The sequence continues at coordinate 51,955,406 of NC_057798.1, read as the reverse complement.
TATTTTTCTTGACTTGGGGATGATCAGTTGAAATTTGGATGGATTTTTTTCTCACGCGTCTAGAACAAATGGTCCCTAATTAAGCATGTCATCATTGTCATGACCCATGAGTCTCTCTACTCTAGTAGTCTGGATAGAGACATCTCTCTCTAAGTCGAAATGCCGTCGTCTTTTGTGGCAACTTCTTCTTATCCAATGTATTCGACTTATCATTTCCCCCCTTAATCAATTAGAAGTGCATTCACTACATAATAGGATCACCAAACACTTGTTCCATGCTTGAGGAACCAAACAGGCATGAGTTAATCATTCTTTCTCTTTGTTTGTCTCTCCCACAAAACCGAGTTCTCCTTGAACTAATTAGCATACAATTTGCCAATTTGATGCACCTACAACAACTAATGCTATGACTCGCTGGATTCCCTTCCTCACACGCCTAATTTTATGTTCTTCCTGATATCTCTGGCTAATCATATGCTACCTATTGTTTCTTTTCCCCATTTTTCTAGTATTGAACAATGAACTTCTAGTTCAATTAGATATTTCCAATGGCCTTAATTTGTTATCACAATTAGGGTTGAGAAGATGTGGCAAAAGTTGTAGGCTTAGATGGCTAAACTACCTGAGGCCTAACATTAAGCATGGGGAGTTCACTGAGCATGAAGATAGGGTCATCTGCAGCATGTATGCAAGCATTGGAAGCAGGTACCCGAGACTGTTCTTCTTCTCTCTCTTAAGGGCGTGCATGTTCTCTCACATTGTTATGAGGCACACCCAATTTGGAAAACAATTATGAGAAAATCATGAATATAAAGCTATGCTAGTCCTCAAATTTTCAGCCGAAAATATGAATATCCATGGCCTGCTTAAAAGAATTGTTCCTGTCAATGTTTTCTTTTGTGCAGGAGGCAACAAAATGTTTTCTGGATGAAATTTTGCAGATTTGCATGTTAGAGGAAAAAATTATTTACCAAAATGTCCCTAACACATGCATGGCAGTTTCTGCTCCCTAGAAGAATCTTCCACAAAAAGGATATGTTTTCCCTATCTTGTGCTCAGAGCTGAAGATCCAAAACTACCATAGATCTAGGTAGAAGCATATACCCATTAACACTAGTAATGTGCGTCCTGTATGGAGAGAAGTAACCTCTTCCATTATCCTCAAGAAAGAAAGAAAACCTAGCACAGCTCATGCACGCAGCCACAAGCATTACTCATCATGTTAATGTGATTCAATTTCAGGTGGTCGATCATCGCGTCGCAGCTCCCCGGCCGGACTGACAATGACATCAAGAACTACTGGAACACCAAGCTGAAGAAGAAGCTCATGGGCTCCACCACCATGGCCGGTGCCGGCCCTCCGCCGCGCGCGCCACGGCAGAACCACCACCAACACCGGCCGGTCCTGCTGCCCTACTCATCGTCGCCCCACTCCAACTACAGCAACTTCTTCCCCGGCGCCAGGGCCCTCCTCCAGCAGTCCGCGGAACCTCTAACCTTACAACCACAGGACCACTACATGCTCGGTAGCTCAGGCTCCCTGAATCCCATGGCTAACAACAACGGCGCCTCCGCGGTACAGCTACAGATGCTGCACGCAACGGCGGCCCACCGGCAGCTGCAGGTGAAGGAGGAATGCGGCAGCGGCGGCGCCATGATCGCGTTCGGCTGCGGCGACCAGCAGAGCTGCAGCTCGTCGGACGCGACGCAGTACGCCGGCGGCCATTACGTGCACGGCGGCCGCCACCACGGGAAGGAGATGAGCTTCGACAACAACAACGGGTACAGCGCGTACGGAATGTACGGCGCCGGCGCCGGCGCCGTGGAGCAGGAGCACAAGCTGTCGTTTCAGCTTCAGCACCAGCAGGAGCAGCAGCAGCAGGCGCAGCTGGACTACAGCTACGAGGAGATCAAGCAGCTGCTCATGACAGCGGCGGCGAGCGGTGGCGACGGGAGCGGCGGCCTGATCCACGACCCGGAGCTGATCGGCGCCCACGCGGCGGCCGCCGCCGGGAAGCTGACGATGATGTAAAAACCAGAGTAATTAAGGATCAGGACGTACGTACGCACGTAAAGAAGGTCATCAATCAATCAAGATCGAATTGAAGAAGGTGTGTGTTAATTTCTACTGCCGCGCGCGCGATCTTTTTTCCTCGTTTCTTTTATGTTTTGCTTTGATCTGTGTAGTGAAGTGGATTAAAACGCTCCCGTGTCACGGCTGCATGCATGCAGATGCACGTGGCTGACAGCCTAGCTGCGCTGTGCCGCTGTGTGTGTATGTGGGTGTGACATGGGATCAAGATTCTCTCTCTCTCTCTATCTCTCTCCTTTCTCAATCTCTCTCTTACTTGCTGTTACTGTTGTTGTACCTCTCTCTCTCTCTCTCATCTTTGTCAGCAAAAGGTATAGTGTTATGAAGTTCATAAAAGTACTGTGAAAAACTGACAGTGTTTGTTTGGCCAGACCTTGACTCTCATAGCTTGGTGTGGTACCAACCTAGCTACTCCATCATGTGTGTGTCCATTTCTTCTCCATGCATGCATCCATGTGTGTGTGATAGCTTCGATGTGATGTGTCTGACACCCTGAATGTACTATATGACACGATCTCCCCCGGTCTCTCTCATTCACTCACTCACTCACTCACACACACTTGTTTGATGCTGCAATGCAATGCATAGGAGTACGTAGGAGTAGGACAGCGAGAGCGCATCTGAAGGCTCACAAGCTGCAAAGCATACACCGATTAAAGTTTGTCGAGAACGTCGGTTTGTGGTCTCGTGGAGTTTTCTTCTCTTACCGTTCGTCTTGTAGCCAAGATTCCATCAAACTTTGCCATGAATGTGGCAGTGCTTACTTGTTTCGTTTCACAGTGTTTGTTTGGCCATGAATATGGAACATCCATATTTTGTTCTAGCATCTTCTCTGACCTAGACATGTTTTTTCTAGTACCTCCGTTCCTAAATATAAGTCTTTTTAGAGATTCCATTATGAACTACATACGGAGCAAGATGAGTGAATCTACACTCTAAAATATGTCTATATACATCTGTATGTAGTTTGTAATGAAATTTCTAGAAAGACTTATATTTAGGAACGGAGGGAGTAGTTATTATAAAAAGGCTACATGAAATCACATGTTACTCGGTCGGTGGATTATGGTCCACCGCATATATAGAGTTTATACACAAGATTTTGGGATGTTGCCGCGAGAGACATCCTATGTGGATGCCACTTGGATCTGGAACCTACATGCTGATGCTCACGATTTCGATAGTCATACTGGCGATTTGGAGGAGATTTCTCGAAAATACTTTAGTGCTCATTTCAGGCAACTTTCCATTATCTTTCTTTGGTTGGGTGGCATGTTCATGTACTTTCATGGCACCCTTTTTCCAATTATGAAGCATGGCTAAGTGATCCTACTCACAGTCTTGGGTTTTTCTTTTCTATTTTTTGATTAAAGACGAAATGGCCACAAGAAGGTATCTATTGCCAAACCGGAGACAGCGGGAGCAGCCAATCGAACTAGATAGTGACAAAAACTCAGCGCAAAGTTTTCGCCTGTTCTAAAAAATTATGGAGATGCCATGAAAAATATGAAAATGAAAATTTACAAAACGGGAGCGGATTCAGAAAGTTTTTGTTTAAGTAGCACACGCCAAATCCACCCATATACACCTTTGGACCTACTCAGTCCTATCACCCAAAAACATAATCTTTCCCCAGCTCTGACTTCTCGAGATCCAGTTCTTCCCTAACAATTTTCTTTATTATGTTCAAAAAACTGGAAATATATGCACAATACTAACTCATTATATACCCATGATATATCATAGTATTTGTAGTCGTAAGTATTAGCATTGGAATCTGTTGGTTGGTTTTATTTTATTTTTGGTTCAAGAGGTTTTTGAGTTCCGACGAATTTAATTTGTTTCATATTTATTTGCACATCATATTCTTTTCCGCCACTACCCGCTTCCCTATTTTATCTGGGACTTTAGTGTTCTTTTCCAGCTCCGCTCAAAATGTGGAAGCAAATGTGGCAACACACAATTACATCTGTTTCTGCTCTCATTTTCATCCCGAAGTCATCCCATCGAATTTACCATGTGAAGCTAAAAAAGAAGACAAGTGTAGAAGAGAAAATAAAATAAGGAAAACACTCCCAAAGCTCTAGGAGAATGGGAGGGCTCCAGTTTTAGATGTCCTTTTGAGTTTTGTTAGGTTTGTGTCCTGCTTAGGAGGACGAGGCGGTGACGCCTCCCTTAAGATGGAATAAGATTTTTCTCACCTAGCCCCCGTCCCAATGGTGCGGCTAACATCCTCGATGGGCGTGTGGAGTGGTGTATCTGGTGGATCCATCCTTGGTGGATTTGCTCGGATTTGGTCATTGTTCATCTACGTCCGTGTGTCTTTAGGTTGGATCCTTCTAATCTACGCTGCTCTTCAACAATGGTGGTTGTTGTTCTGGTGTGCTAGTCCTCTGGAGCCTTAGCAAGACGACTTTCTGACGGTCTACTACAACAAGTTTTGCCCGGCTCCGGCAAGGGAAGGGCGATGATGATGGCGCGCCTTTGGCTCGTTTCAGTGCTTGTGGTCGTCGCTGGATGGTCTATGGATCTAGATGTATTTTTATTATTTCTGGTGTTTGTTGTACCGCTATTATTGAATTTGAATATCCCTGAAAATCCGTTTTTACTGCTCCTCACATACTGCAAGGACAAACTCTTTTGCCACGTTCTTTTATGCTGTCGTCACTGTTCTCTAGGGAGTACCTACCTATAGCGGAATAGCGCGCGCGTGGACCGGGCCGTACGTGGACAGGGCAGCGAAAGGCGTCTCCTATAGACTGTAGTAGTACTCGTATACTGTCTATCTGAAGCCTGGACTACTCGCCGCGAGAAACACGGCTGGGTGTGTCGTGTAAGCGTACGTCAGTGTCAGTGTCAGGCAGGCGCCCCATTGTTTTGTGGCACTTGCAGGCGCAGAAGCTGGCATGCATGGGCGCATGGCCATGCGAGCCTATTGCTTGCTTGCTTGCTAGGGCAGAGCGATCGATGAAAGATTCCGCGTGAGATCGGAGGCGGAAAAGATTCCCCATGCGTGAATGTTTGATTAGTATGCGCGCGCGGACAGGGTGACAGACATCGCGGAACGACGCGAGGGATATCCGCCTCACTGTCGTCGTCGTCGGTTCATGTGAATAAAACGTTTCTTATGGTTGAAACCTGTGTATAAAATTGTGTAAATCTCTTCACTCTGGCTGTCACTGTAATAGGTTCCCTATAATATCATGTCCACTTGTGATGTGTATGCTGGTTACCTCTGTCTGGAATTGATTTTTCCATGTCGATCAGGGCAGCAAAATACTCCAATGATTTCGGGTCCAGTGTACTCTCTTAGACTACCCATAGTGGGGAGTACCTTAGACTAGTAACATGCATATGTTACTAGTCTATGTTACTGCCTCTATAGTGGGGAGTAACATATGTGACTCATTTTGTTTTGATTTGTGTGATGTTACCCATAGTATGAGTGACTAGCCATGTTACTCAATTCGTCGATCTCCCTCCTCATTAAATCATTGTCACATAAGCAAATTTGCTGACTTGGACCATATATATTACCGCTGAAGTTGTTTCCACTATGGATAGTCTTACTAAAATATAGCAAAAAAAACCCGCATTTCTAGGTTTTATAAAATTTCATACTTACCAATATAAAATTCATGAAAAATATGCCAATCTGTGACCTGTGTAAAAATAGTGATATAGTTCATTCTCATCTTTTCATTTTGATACGGGTCATAAATGGTCATATGATTTCATGGAATTTTTTTAGATGGGCTTATGGAATTTACACAAGTACATTGCTAAGCAATACATATGTGCATGATTTTTTTTCCTGGAGCTTTTCCCAACACTTAACCTGCTTCCCCTCTCAAGGGTGCCCTTGACACACATCAAGTACCCTCCACAAGCCGACACACACGTCTCCCGTGAAGCGAGTGGTCGAGGTATGCCGATAGAAATATCCATGGTGATAGAGAGAGATTATATGTGTGGAAATTGATAGAGCTCAAAGCTCTTCTAGTCATGATCCTACCATGGTCTGGCTGGGGTCCTATCCAGCAAAACTTGAGCCGGCCAAATTATACTGGTTCATCCCACCTAGTCTGCCAAACTTCATAAAGGGGGTGTACCCAAGCAAACTAAACATCTCTATTTCCCCTAACAAAAACTAAAACAATAATTGCACATGACATCTCTAAGTAAGTCTTCCGAACAGCTATTACATGAAATTTTCCATGGGTACCACTGAAAACGTACGTTTTGCTGTCAAAAGCCATGCATGCAGAAACCAAGAAGGATCCGTAGGCACATGCTTGCAAGCGAGCCAATCAATCATTCCAAGAAGAAGGCATCAACTTTGCTAGTGCTACGGATGTAAAAGAGATCCCTGTCATTTGTCGGGTACGATCGAGCTGTGGGACGGAAGAGCACGTAATAACATTTTATAAAAAGGTTGGCACTGACAGTTCATGAATTGGATATAGCTGGTGTCGTCGTGCATCGTCCTAGCAGTCTCAAATTGGTCAACTTGCACATCAGTCATTCTAGAGTATCTTATCCATTGGAAAAAGGTCCCCTGTGATATAGTAGTAGCAAAGTTTGGTGAAAGGAAGAACTGTCGTCTTGGTAACTGAGCACTATTTTACTTGGTAGTACTAGATCTAGGTAAATATATTGAAAATAGTTTGAAAAAGTGCTATACTAGGCTAGTAGGCAAAGTTTGAAAATGGTAGTACTCCCTCCGGTTTTTATTTACTTCGCATATTAGCTTTGTTTCAAGTCAAACTTTGTAAACTTTGATCAAGTTTATACAAAAAATTATTAACATCCACAATACCTAATCAATACCATTAGAATCATCATTCAATATATTTTCATACCATATATATTTGTTATTGTGAAAGTTTAGATTGTTTTCGATAAACTTGGGCAAACTTTATAAAGTTTGACTTAGATCAAAGCTAATACACGGAGTAAATAAAAACGGACTAGTAACATTGGCAGTGTTTATAGAAAGAATCACTCATATCCACAACATCAAATATATATATAGGATGAAAATATATGCTATGATAAATATATTGAAACTCATTTGGCGTTTTAGATGATGGCATATTTTCTTATAGATATGGTCAAACTTAAAATAGCTTGACCAAGGACAAACCTAAAACTCAAGAATTTTAGAATGGAGGGAATATCAAGCAAATGTCTCATCTTATTTGAAAATGATAGTATTGAATAGTGCAGGTGTACATAATTTTATCCAATTGCCGCAATAAAATAAACTAATCCAAACTATAGTACAACTGTAAATCGGATCTATTTGGTCAAAAGGAAAATTGTAAATCGGATCTCACGTTTTGGGTCCCTACTATTGCATCTCTGATAAATATGTACCTCTTTTCCTTATTAACGAGACTAGAATAACTTCTCACAAGCTAATCAACAACATTTTTACAAATGTCTTGTAGGAGTAGGACTTAATAAGAGCCGTGAAATGGATTATTGTCAATCCAGGACCTTAGCTATTTCAAAATGTTAAACGCTCCAAAAGTAAATGATAGTACAATAATTTATACTCTAATTTTTATAGACTAAGTTGGACATTCATTTATCAGATCGTAGCAAACCATGTGCCATATGGGCTGCTAATTAAACTTCCTTCGTCGTGGCAATTACTAAATCACAGCTGCAATGGGCACGTGCTATACCAGTTCATCGCTGTCGCGTGTTTCCTCATTATCAATTTATCATGCTGCGTAAGTACGCTCTCTGACTGCTAGGCACAAACAAAGGTCACGTACAAGAGGTACAAAATGATGACTATCACTAGCTAGTTCTGGCCGTCTTGATGTTCCTTGGCTTCAATACCAACGTGGTACAACGCATGCATGTAAGGTAACTAAAGCTATGACACATGGGAAGAGAGGGAACCAGGGATTCTTGATACTAATATGGATGGAAGTCTTTTTGCCTGCTGTGGTACGTGACAATTCGAAGTCACTAGAGTGCAACTAATGATGCTCTGGCTCACATTTTCGAGGGTCGGGTGGCGAGGGGGACACCAATATATAGCTTTTACCTAATTGGGTCATAGTTTTTACCTCTCACAATATAATGCAACCTCGTGTAATACAAACTAGGCATATTACCGCGTAAAAAGAAAACTAGGCATATTGTTGACATGCCATAATATTAATTAATTGATAAAAGAGAATATACTAGTATCATATCATGGTACCGTAAATAAATAAGGTATTATATTCCATACAAAATTTTGAGAGATTTTACCTTCTGGAAAAATGTATGTACCTCTACAGATCGCGTGCAGATAATTATTGTTCCTATATCCAAGGAATAACCAACAAAACTCCAACGTTCCATAAATTTTTGGCTTTTTACTGTGTTGCATGTTAGCTAATTGCCTAATATGCTTACATGCGGATGCCGCAGGTTAAACTCTATTGCAATTGTATCATCCTAATGCAACGAGATTAGACAAATAAAAGCTTAATTATCTAGAAATAATGCGGTATTGAGTGCCAAAAATTTCATGAACAATGGCACCGATGCACTCCCAGATATGTTTTCCTTTCCTGGGAAATTCTTATGTTCCTTTACTTTTTCTGAAATCGAGTCAAAAGAAAACATTTTAGAAGAATGTGAAAGCTAGCTGCCTAGTTAATTAGGGAAAAACCGGATGAAACTGTTACAAACTCATCCACATGTACATCGCTGCCATGGATTACAACAGCAAAACAGGGCACCATCGGCCAACCTGACTGCCGAGAGGGACACCACAAAGTTGTTGAGAAGAAAAAAAGACCCGCCAAACATGTTTCCTTACCCACGCCCGAACAAACGGCTTCAGCTTCAAGGAAGTGCTCCCGGCAAACAACTACACGAAGCCCATGACTGCCCATGCCAGCAGCCGGCCACACACGCCAACAAGAGACATCTTCGACTTTGACACTGATCTTTGCTAGAGAGATAAGCAGGACCTGCGCCGACCGAGCCTGCTTCCACAAACGACCACCGAGAGCAATGCCATCATCACTGCATGGACTCACTCCTCCGCAGCTCCGACTCGCTCCACCGGCAGTATGTTCCTCTAAATGTATGAAAATAATAGGATTGCAATATACGGTGGCTGATGCTCTGATGTACACTCGCTCGAAGAGTTTGTTACAGGTTCCACCTAACCTAAATTTAGTTTGGCGGTGTGTTGCCGTCAGATACCAACCATACATATTCAGCCCGAACATGCACAAGCTTCTGTGAGCAACGCCGCATGTACGAACAGGTCAATATGCGTTGGCATATTGGAACCATCCAACTTAGACATCGGTGATTTTCAATGTGAACTGGTTTATATGCTTGTTTAGGACGACAGCCAACGGCAAACGATAGGTAATGTGCTTAATTAAGTTGTTAGATTAGACTGAGATCGCATTAAGAAGCTAAGTAACGACGACAAATTCCGAACAAATGAAAACAAAAAGATTATGATGACACGGCTACTCTACCTATACAACATACTGTAGTTGTTGGACAACTCTAATCCTCGAAAGAGACCCGGCTCAACGACGCATATGCATGAACCCATTCATGCCAATTTGCCAACAACATGATTACTAGCTAGTTGCACAACACACTTACATAGCCAGGTTCGTGCTTTAATTACATTTTTGTATATTAGACTGTGTATTTTTTCTTCCCATATTTTCATTTTTGCATGGTTGATCTTCTGACTTGGAGCAAGAGTCAAGGCATCTGGCCAAGGGCTTATACACAGCAACGAATGCAGCTAACCAAGCACTCCTCATGGCATAGGACAATGAGCAGATCTATTTGTGAAATTTTGTGCGAAACCATGCATGTTGGCTTTTGGCATTATTGTTGTGGGTGTCACCAATATACTCAGTTCCAAATTAAGGAAGAAGGAGAGAAGAACCTTGTGGTTGTTGCAGCGACAGCGACAGTGTTTTTGCAAGAGAAACCAAATAATATTTTACAAATGCTGTTTGCATTGACCTCTGACCTTTCCACATGTGCTTCGAGACTGTTGCCGGCCGTCAGCATTTGATTTAGTCTATGATCGATCAGCACTACTGTACATTATGCAACATCAAGTCCTGTCCAGAGGATTACTCAATTGATTCGATTCTCGGATGAATAGCTGATGACATCATAATAATATGATGTAGTCCCTGGTTTGGCATTTGTAGACGAAAAAAAACAGTCGCATGCAGAGCGTAAACATAAATCGTAGGCTTTTCTCCAAATTTGTGCTTCATGAGGATTCTTGCAATGGACATGCATATGCAATTCGGGGTTGGGGTTATTGCATCATACAGGTGCCAACTTTGTTTGACCATCCTTGAAACCGCAACCCACCTATGCAAGGATTGTTTTTTCCTCATATGCACTAAAGGGTTAGGTTTTTGCTTGGTCAACTGATATGACCTTCGGGAGCTCGTTATCCGCGTTGTTCCTGATTGTCTCTAACTTGCGTTGTTCCTGATTGTCTCCAACTGATGTGTGCCAACATGCTCAAGGCTACCACAAAGATTATGAGGCATCGACGAGGTGGTCTTTTTTTTTTGAAACGGAGGCAAAAAACTTTGCGCCGTCTCATTAACTAAGGAGTAAGACATAGTTTTAAGGTTACAGAACAACCCAGGCCCGAAAAAAAGGGATCACTCTCCCAGAATTAAGTTTCCCAATAATCTAGCCCCTGCGATAACCCAAGTTTTTGCCTCATCCTTAATCGTCGCAACCACCCTGGAAGGAAGTGTTGCTTTGGAGCGAAAGACCGTAGCATTCCTTTCGTTCCAAATTTCCCAGCATATGAGCATCTACAGAGAATTGTTGGCCTTCCTGGAGTTCCTTAGCATTCCATCATTTGGGATTACTCCAGCCCGGAGTCGCCGATTGTATTCCCAACCAGTCAAAGACCATGTTCCAAACTCTAATAGTGGGCATTCCTTGCCATTTTAAGACATCAACCAATGCAATTCAGCTTATAGCGGTGTGGGTTGGAGTTTTGTCCATGTTATTCTACATATAGTAAATCAAAAATTTATACAAGAGACACATCCACCACATTGAAGTTTCATTCGGGTTGCATGGACGTTGGATACATTCTCTTCTTTATATAAATAGCAACATATTAATATAAGCTAATATCCACACATTTGGACTCTACAATAACACAATGTCGAGAGTCCATTAAGACATAAATAATGCATATAATGAAATCCTAAATACCTAAAGAGTGATTCCCACTATTCTATTTATCTTGACAATGCAGTTTATCCACATCATTAAATAGGTCACTGATACATCCATTTTGCATCATGTTTTCCTACTAATATTTATAATGTTTTTGATCATTATTACATTTTGTGATGCAATTTGTAACATCCCAATTTTCGATTTGGATGTTTATAAATAGATCATTCATATGCAATCCATGATTTATGCATTTTTGCCTTCATTTGTTTTATTTGAATTTGGATCCAAGGAACTTTGAGCAACTCAAGGACCAAAAGAGAGAGTTGGAAGTTTCCCTAAAATCCATTTTGATATTTTCAAAGTTGGGAATTTGGATCAAATTTGGTTTCACCAAAGTTCATTGCAACTATTTCAAAAAAAATAAGAAAAATAAAGAGGGAAGATAAAATGACTTCTTCAAAAACAGAGGGGAAATATCAGAAATTGAATATGAAATGAAAATATTTGTATTGGGATTTATTTGCAAAATTATTTTGATGCAAATTTTATTAGCATAGCAAAAATGCTTGTTTTAAAAATTGCATTTTAGGCCATAAAAGTTCACAAGGTCATATATAAGACCATATAGCAATGTGATTTTTTCTGGGATTTTTAGAATTTATTTTTATTGTATTTTTTGCCTTAATGCTTCTGTAGAAAAAGGCAAAAACAATAGAAAACATTTGTATATATTAAAAAAGCCACGGGCCGCCAACTCCCGCCGAGGCCACGGCCCATCCCCGCCAAAGCGGTACGCCCCACCGCGTCTCTCTCTCTCGCCCGCCCCACAGCCACCAACGGGTGGGACCCACCTGTTCGGTTCTTCATTCCCAAGCCGACGCCGAGTCCTGCTCCAGTACGCCGACGCCGAGTCCGCTCGGGACTCTCTTCTTTCCTTGCCCCTCCTCCACGAAGCCCCTCTTTATATAGCCCTCAACCCCGGCCTCTTTTTCCCTCAAACACCATCGCCCGAAACGCACCGCAGCTACCGCACGAGCATCGCCGGAGATCCGCCGCCTTGTTCCATCCATCCTCGACACCCTCAACCGACGCAGCCTCCACCATCGGACGCGCCACCCTGCGCCACACCTCCCCATCTACTCAGACGTTGTCATCGACCCCGGAGCAGCCGTCGCCCTCGACGTCCGAGCCGCCGCGTCCATCTTCTCCGCCGTCATCGACTTCCACCGCCGCAGTATGTCATCCGGTCGACCCCATCTGTCCGGTCTCACTTCTACGGTTTGCATTAGACTAGTTTCGTTATTTTATTTTGAAACGGTACTCCGTTTTTTTGTCCGGTTCAACTAAATAGAGTCGCCTTGGTTTTTCTCGCCTAGCCGCCGCAGCCGCAGAAATCGCTACGGATCGTCCATCCGCCCACAGCAGTCAGCTGTAGCCTCTCTCAGCACACCACGTGGCACCTCAGCCACGGTTGGCCGAGACCTAATTTTTTTAGTTTTTCTTTTATTTTCAAATTTGTCCTGATTTATTTTTATCATATCTTTAAATCTATATATCCAATTTAATTGGTTCTTTTTCCTACAATTTCATGAAAATCCCATCTAACCAGAGTACCAAACAAAAAATATTTTTTGAAAATTTTCAAATTTGAATTCAAATAGATTTGTTTTCAAACTTTCATAATTTGAGTTTCATAACTCCCTTTTGAGTGATTCTTTTTGCAAATCGAAGCACATGACGTCTACTTTCTGTTAAGATCAAAATCACACGATTTTACTACTGTTAAAATTCCGTTCTGTACAAAAGTTTTATTTGGTTGTTTTTGGAGTTTTCTGAAGTCTTTTCTTCATTTTCTTTTGATCTGTTGCTTGATTACTTATGTGTGTCAATGTTTGCTTCGTTAGATCATCCGGAGTGCGAAGCTTGCTACTACAAATCCCTAGAGTTTAACGAGCGTCAGCAAGGCAAGTTCACACTTTGATCATACTTTTCTATACCCAGTTTTTACTATGCATTAGTTTCACCCTTACAAATTTGCATGAGTAGGATTGGGGGGGGGGGGCATTGCTATGTAGTTCATGAGGTAGGAACTTATGACTTTTGATCACCCCGGGAATATTCGTTATGTCATATATTGCTTAGCCATGCTCGTAGATGGGGATTGGTATGTGTGATTCATGCAAGTTATGAGAGACAAATAATAATTTTGGGTTAACCTTAAGGTGGCAACATTAGCACAACTCTGGGTGGAATGGTTTGGGTACCTGGAGAATCCAGTGCTTTCCCTTGGGGATCTCGGAGGACCCATTTGATCACCCTATGGAATGCCACCCAGGCTCAAAGGGATCATACGATACTTCATGCCTAGAAACTTCCGTGTGCAGCCACAAGCCAATATGGTCTCTGGCATAGTTGAGTAAGTTTGTGTGATCCTTTCCGGGTAGGCTAGCAGATGTAGGGGAAAGTAGGTGTACCGGCCTATCCAGGGTTAAGGGGAACACATTCAGAAAGACTATTTCTCGATCTTCCGATCATGGAGGTGGTTGAGTCTTGTGGGGAAAAGTATGTGCAAACCTCTGCAGAGTGTATAAACTAATCATGACTAGCCGTGTCCCCGGTTAGGGACAAATTTGAGTATCTAAAAGTGAATTATTGGTTGATCTCATCACTTTATTCCATTAATGCATTGGGTTATTAATAACATGGGAATTTTGGGATTGAGTTGTAGGAACCTTCTCAATAATGGCATGAACTTGGTACTAAATAAAGAAATTATTCTTTTGTTGTAGGGAACAATTAGTTTTATGCAAAATTAAACTTAGATCCTCCACTAGCCAAAATTTGCATATGGAGATAGCTATTTTCATTATTCTTCTATAGTGTAACATTGCTAGCATATTCCATGTGCTGACCTACACGGTTGCAACATCTCATGTTGAAGAGTTTTCCGACGAGGATTAAGGTGCGATAGGTCATTGTTCTGCACTCAGTTTTGTCGTGGAGTCAAATGGATTCATTTACCTTTGAAGCTTCCGCAGTTATTTTATTTAGATGACCTTCATCCATATTTATGTAATAAATACTCTTCTGAGGACCTCGATGTAATAAAGTGTGTGATTGAACTCTTTATAACTCCCCGAGTACTGTGTTTATCAGCATACCGATCCGGGGATGACACTTAAGCATAGAGACTGCGATCAGATTGCTACACAATCCTAATGCATTTTCTCTCTTAATTTGCAAGATTTACATGGAGAGGGAGATTACATGCAACTGGAATTCTGGACGTAAAAATGCTACAACAGATATACATATTCTACATAGCTCCAAATGACTTGAAACTTCATGGAGATTTTTTTTAAATATATAGAAAATACATGAGCAAAGAAATACCAGAGGAGACCCACCAGTTACCCACAAGGCAACAGAGCGCGCCCCCCTGGCGCGCCCTGATGCCTTGTGGGGCCCATAGCTGGTCTCCGGTGCCCATCTTCTGCTATATCAGATGTTCTGACCTAGAAAAAAAGGAGATAAGAATTTCAAGATGAAGTGCCGCCATCTCGAGATGAAACCTGGGCATGCAGGAGCACTTTTGCTCTCCGGCAGAGCGATTCTGTCAAAGATACTTCCCTTCGAGAGGGTGAAATCGAAGCCATTGACATCACCAACGATATTCTCATCGTGGGAGGACCAATCTTCACCAACATCTTCACCAGCACCATCTCATCTCAAACACTACTCCATCTCTTGTATTCAATCATTGTATTAAAATCTCAGATTGGTACCCGTGGATTGCTAGTAGCGTTGATTACATCTCGTGGTTTATGCTAATTGATTTATTTGGTGGAAGATTATATGTTCAGATCCTTAGTGATATTCAATACTTCTTTGATCTTGAACATGAATATGATTTGTGAGTAGTTACTTTTGTTCTTGAGGACATGGGAGAAGTCTTGTTATAAGTAATCATGTGAATTTGGTATTTGTTTGATATTTTGAAGATATGTATGTTGTTGCTTCCTTTAGTGGTGTCATGTGAACGTCCACTACATGACACTTCACCATACTTGGGCTTAAGGAAGACATTGTGGACTCATAAGTCTAGAGTGACAGAAGCTTAAAGCTTAGTTTATGCGTTATTCTGTAAGGGGCTGATTTGGATCTTTATGTTTCATGCTATGGTTAGATTTATCTTAATTCTTCTTTCATAGTTGCAGATGCTTGCGAGAGGGGGTAATCATAAGTGGGATGCTTGTTCAAGTTAGAACAACACCTAAGCACCGGTCCACCCACATATCAAATTATGAAAGTAACGAATGCTAATCAACTAAACATGATGAACGTGACTAGATGATAATTCTCATGTATCCTCAAGAACACTTTGCTTATTATAATAGAACGTTCCGGCTTATGCTTTGCTATAAAAGGGATTGGGCCACCTTGCTGCACCTTTGTTACTATTGCTACTTTTTACGTGCTATGAACTATCTTGCTACCAAACTATCTGCCGCCGCTATTTTTAGTACTTGCAGAGGTTACCTTGCTGAAAACCACTTATTGTTTCTTTCTGCTCCTCGTTGAGCTCGACACCCTTACTTATCGAAAGGACTGCAATTGATCCCTATACTTGTGGGTCATCAGTCACGCATGTAAAAAATCCTCCCACTAATCCTTCATGCCCATGCAACTTGCCACAACATCAGTTTTATTTTCGTTTTAACCACCATTTAAATCTCCTAGTTTACCACATAATAACATATACTTTTCAGGTCTAAGTGTGTAATTCCACATGCAGCCCAGGCGTCCCTAATAATCGATGAATTGCATGCGTCATCAAACCTTCCACATGCAACCCAAGCATCCCTATGCACCAACAGAATTGCATGCCTCCTAGCCTCCTCAGGCCTCTTCCAATGCACATGTGCTAAGATGGGGTACTAGATGCATTAAAAAGTTTAGCAACTAAAGTCTCCAATGCGTAGTTGCTTAGTTTATTGTTGCTAAGCTTCCTACATTTAATTGTCTAGCAACTAAACTCTTTCATGCATAGGCCAAACTTCTTTCATTTAAGTGTTTTGCATAGGTCCATGTGCTTGGCATTGGTTCTTCGTAGGGTAATCACACTCTTCTCTCACTTCTTAGTTACCTTGTCACATCAAAAAAATTGTCTATGTGGCATGTTTAGTACCTATACACCATGGAACATTGGGAAGAGCCTCAATATTCACTACATATTCTCCTCTTAATGAAAGTATTAAGTGCTCCTTTTGGCTTTTTTCGGAAACACGTAAGCTTTATTCATTGGAAATAACAGTTACACCATTAATGAGGATGGGTACAATTTTGATCACGGGCCCCTCAAAACAATCAAAAGTCAAAGAAACTCTAGCCAACCTAGCAAGTCGATGAGCAACTTTATTTGCTTCTCAATAACAATGTTCAAACCTACAAATAGGAAAATCACAAGCAATATGATAACAATGGTCGAACATTGCCGTCGGCCCGCCGCTGCTCCTGCCGATTGTCCATAGCCGCCGCCTCCATCTCTTCTCCATAGCTGCGGCCTCCGTCATCACCATAATCATCCATCTTTAACTAGTCATACTTGTAACCGGTGTATCGAATTCGACAACTATTGTAAGACATATATCAATCAATCGTTCATCTTTATATTCTCTTCAATGAGTTCATCTTGCGATCCGATCCCCATGTGTGAGTAATTCAGTAAGGCAGTGGGTTGAGGCACTGCCTTGCAACCCGCACTAGTGCAGAACCGGGCAATAGCACCGGTTCGTAAGGCCCTGTAGTGCCGGTTCCATAACCGGCACTAAATTGTGGTCACTAAAGGCCCCTCCCCTTTAGTACCGGTTCAGCACGAACCGGTGCTAAAGGGCAACCACGTGGCACGGGCCAGCTCCGGGGGCCTGGAGCCCTTTAGTACCGGTTGGTAAGACCAACCGGTACTATAACGTTTGGGGGGTTTTTAGTTTTATGATTTCTTTTTCATTTAATTTTGTGTTTCCATTTTAATTCTTTTTCGTTTGCTGGTATTTTACGATACTACACATTGTACACGTTATGCATATATATATATATATATATATATATATATATATATATATATATATATATATAGAATTTCTAGTAGAACCAATCATGCATATATATATCATCAATGTCTCACAAACCACCATATTAATTAATTCACACATACACACATGTATAGCTATATACAATTTCTCCTACATATGCATGTTGCCTTCGGAGCCAGTGGCATTAGCCTAATTGGTGCCTTCGGAGCACGATGACAATTGGAAGTGGTTTTCATGGGGGCGGTAGCGGGTAATAGAATTCTCCCTTCGGATTTATGACCTGGTCGAGCAAAAATCCCGCTATTTCCTCTTGAAGTGCTTCTACGCGCTCCGTTTCTAGGAGCTTCTTCCGCACCTCTTTGAACTGTTAAGAAGGAGATCAATATGCATGTGTATTAGTTGTGTGACTAGATATCGATAATGGTGTAAAAATTGTGAATAGTGTTCTGACAAGCATACCCATTCCTGTCTTTGAGATCTGCTTCTTTCGGACGCCATCATGCGAATGTTCTCGCAAACGCAGAATGCACACAGATCAGTCCCCTGCGCCTGCTTCGGGGCCTTTACGAGAATGGAATTTGATTAGATAATAATTAATCAAGCATGATAATTAAAGAGATGGCAGCTAGCTAGCTAGCTAGTACTACTTAATTACTTACCTTGGGTCGAAACCATTTAAGCTTTTTTTCCATTCGCCGGGTGTGACGCTGATGAACCTTGCCCAAGCCCTGCCCGCCGACAAAGAAAATGAATAAAGGGGTTATTAAATAGTTCATATCATGAAATGACGAACTAAATATAGGCTGAGATATATAGTTAATAATGATTGAAATTACCTGTTGACTATCCCAAACAAGATGTTATAGTCAGTTTTTTCTGAGAGTAGTGAGTCCAGTACTTCAACTGTTCCGGCGTCAACTTTAATGATACACAAGACCCAGTGAAATCTGCATGCACACACGTTTGCATGTCTTAATTAAGCAGGCATATGTAAGCAAAAACATGTAGCTAGCTAGTAGGCAAAAATAGAGAATTTGTAGTACAAGACAGTGTGACTCACTGGAAGTTGTAAGGAAGTAGCATATCTTTATTGTATTTGAGGCGCTTCAAGAACTCTAGCATGTTGTCCTCTACGTTCTTTTGTTGACGTTGATTTATCTTCCATGTGTATTCATTAACGGTGTTTGGGTCAATGAACCCAATGCCAAAGCGTCCACCTTTTCTCATTTCATACATCTTCATCCTGCATAATACCATAGAAAAGAATATAGTGAGGATAATTACAGGTAATGATTGATCAAAAGGATCACTACAGCTAGCTTGAGACTTAAATTACAGAAAGAAATCACTTACAGACAATAGAAACTGACGATAGATTTGTCGAGTGCGTCTTGATTGTATAACTGAAACAGTTCTAAATACTCAACGGACACAGCTTTCTCATGGAAGTAATGATCCTCCTTGACATTCACCATGAGGGACAATCGATCTGAAATCTTGGTAATGTTCATGTACCATTGATGCAATTCATACATTCTCGTTAGGAGGTTCTTGACCTTGTCTGGCTCGACCAAAGGTTGGCCCCGGACATATTTTCGTTTTATTTCATCCTCTCTAAGCAAAGGCATGGGCTCGATCTCGAGGAGTTGTCCAACAGTGATGTTGAGAACTTCAGCCTGCACTATATGCTCCTCCATTATTACCACATTGCCCACCTCAGGAACGTGCACTGTTTGCCTACAATAATATTGGGCGCGCGTACTGTCATGTGTTGTTGGCACAACAAGCGAGGGGATCGATTGCGCCGCCTATTCTCCCAGCTGGGGAATGGTTTTCCCGCATTTTTTTGCAGCTGCTTCTTGTTTGCTCGATCCCGATGTAGACGTGCTCGCCTCCCTTTGTAGACGTGCTCGATTTAACTTCCTGATGTGGCGCTCATAGCCTGTGTCAACAGGCTTGGGAGCTGGTGGTTGAGCCATACGAATGAAGTGGTCAATCGTTTCCTCAGGCACTTTCTCCCTTGGCGGCGGTGGCGGTTTCAGTGCAAAATGGGCTTCCACCTCGGCCTTCGATATGGCTGCGATTTCCTCCTCGGACCTGTCATAAGACCTCTACGGAAGAGGCGTGAGGCTTGGACCATATTTATATCGATTGCCTCTTCCTGTACTTCCTGTACTACCTCGACTCGTTTCTCTTCTGCGATTGCTGAGGCGGCGGAGACGGCTGACGGGGCTGAGTTGGACGAGGAGGTGTGGCCTGAGGTTGTGCCGGACTTGGAGGAGGAGTGGACGTCCGACGCTGTGGCGGACTTGGAGGAGGAGGAGTGGCCTGAAACTTTGCCGGACTTGGAGGAGGAGTGGCCTGACACTTTGCCGGACTTGGTGGACTTGCAGGAGCGGGAGTCTGCTGACTCGGTGGCGGACTTTGACGAGGAGTCGGCTGACGCGGTGTCGGTGGCCTTCGAAAGATGATGCAATCCTTTTTCCATAGGATGATACGATGTTTGGCCTCTCCGAGAAAGCGCTCGCCGTCACCTCCAGCAATGTCAAGCTGTAGCTCCGAATATGGTGGGTCCACCACCTCATCAACCAAGACACGAGCATAGCCCGCTGGAATCGGGTTGCAATGGAAGGTTGCCTCGGGGGGATTTGTAAAAGCAAAGCCGTCCGCCACCTTCATGGATATGTTCTTCATTTTGACGTGTAGCTCGCAGTTAGTGTTCTCCGTGATGTCATCCACGGGGTATCTACCCAGCATTGCGTCGTCCGGGACGGAACCCACGCTGTTTCTTGGCATGGATGGGCCGGTGCTATCCAATGTTGGATCATCCGCTAGCTGCCGCAGCTGTTGAGACCCCCTTTGCTGGGTAAGTGAGTCGATCTGCTCCTGCTGCCGCTGGAATTTGACTGCCAATTCCGCTTGACTTGCTTCTAGGCCTTGAAGGCGTTCATAGTCCTGCTTCCTCTGCTCCTCCTCCATCTTCCTCTTCTTCTCCTCCGCAATCTTCTTTCTCGCACGGGTTCTGTAGTCGGTGTTCCATTCTGAAAACCCCTCATACGACGGAATAGCGCCCTTGCCTCATGTTCTTCCCGGGTTTTCAGGATTTCCCAGGGTACGCGTAAGCTCGTCGTTCTCTCTGTTGGGCTAGAACACCCCCGATCGTGCCTCTTCTATTGCAACAAGTATCGCATCGTCGGCTCCCTTCAGACTTGCCCTCGTCGAAGCATTGCCTGTCTCCGGGTCCAACTCCCCCCCATGCGCATAGAACCAAGTCCTGACCCTGGGGAGCCAGCTCTTAGTAACCGGAGTGACACCTGCATCCTCCATCTCTTTCTCAGGCTTATCCCACTTAGGCATTGCCACCGCATAGCCACCTGGCCCCAGCTTATGGAACTTATCCTTTTTTCGGCATTCTTCTTGTTTATTCTCGACCATTCCTTAGCTAATTCTGAATCCTTGAATTTCACGAAATCGTCCCAATGAGCACGTTGGTTCTCTAGTGTTCCCTCGAATACTGGAGTCTTCCTTCCTCCCTTGATGTACTTGTTCCATTCACGATTCTTGTGGTTCTTGAATGCAATCGCCATCTTTCTAAGAGCTGCCTCCTTGACTTTCTGAACATCTGCTTCTGTGAAATGATCTGGTAGGGTGAAATGTTCCATGAGAGTATCCCAAAGCAGATATTTTTGATTCTTGTCGACAAAAGTAACATCTGGATGTGGCTTTGCTGGCTCTCTCCATTCTTGAAGTTTGATCAGGAGTTGGTCCTTCACAAGAACTCCGCACTGACGAACGAACTTGTCCGCAATCTTCTTAGGTGCTAATGGTTCGCCAGTGGGGCTGCATGCCTCGATATTGTACTTTACGCACTAGTTCAACTTTTTGTTCGGGCCTCGTTTCGTCATTTTGCCTGAAGATTTGCTCGATCCGGATGGCTGAAAGAACAAAGATCGATTCGTTAATATATCTTCAAGTCATTTAAAACATGTGATGATCGATCACCAGATGCCTGCTTATATAAATACATATACCTCGCCGGTCTTTGTTGTTTCAGGATCAACATGTTCTTCGTCATCGTCATAATCGTAGTTCATGACTTCATCAATTCGGTCGTCCCGATCGAATATCATATCACCCTCTCCGGTGTTGTTTAGAAATTCGAAGCCGTCATATTCTTGTTCATTCTGATCATCATCTGGCCCGCGTATCATATCGAACATGGTCTGTTCTCCCTCTCTATCGGTATTGTCTGTCATAGCTTTTATTGAACTAATCCAAAAGAAATTTAAAACAATTTAGTATTCAAATTACATCGTCTCGAATAATAGATATAATCTCGAATACATCGTCTAGAATAATAGATATAATCTCGAATACATCGTCTCGAATAATATATAATATTGAATAGTACATCACTGGCTAGGTAGCTAATAAAGATCGAATACTACAAAAGAATCTAGGACACTCGCGGTTCCTGCGGCGCGGGCAGTGGACACCCAAAGAGAAGGAACCCTCACAGAATCATAGCTGAAGTGAGATCCCCGAAGAAACTGTCAGGTATTGGAGAACCTGCCGCCCTCTAACGCAACCATGTAGCGATGGACGTGCTCGTCCTCCTCCCTGACACGGCGACGTACCACCTCCAGCGGGGCCGGGTCCCTCCACACCGAAACTGGCCCACGCGAACGCCACCAAACGAGATCAGGGTCGACGACGGGACCCGGGGCCGGGTTCCTCATCAAGCGGCGCGCCCCTCCAGGCAGCACCTCCCAGTGCCAGCCCGGCGGAGCCCAGTCCCGGACATGGGTCGGCTGGACGTCGTCGCGGACGGGTCGACGGTGAGGATGCGTGCCGGGCATCGTCGAGAACAAATACTAGCTATATGCCCGCAAAAAGTAACATTTTTTAATGATTGGATTTGGATAACTAAAATTTCTAACATTTCTATATAACACAAATTATGCTATCATTGCATATGTCAAAAATCTATATATTATTTCATACTAATTAAGCATCTCACACTAAAAACAGAAAACACAACTTCTATACATCCATTAAAAAACTGAAAAACAACATTATATAAAAAAATTCCATACTAATTAAACACTAATTATATCCATCTAACA
The DNA here is from genome assembly GCF_018294505.1 of Triticum aestivum. Lineage (NCBI taxonomy): Eukaryota > Viridiplantae > Streptophyta > Magnoliopsida > Poales > Poaceae > Triticum > Triticum aestivum. The sequence goes on along the minus strand of NC_057798.1, from coordinate 51,932,877 downwards.
TGCATTCATACATATATAATAGTGAAAAAATAATAATCTAAATAATCTAAACTAATTAAACATACAAAATACGTGTGTGTGTACTAATTAAACACTAATTATCTAAACTAATTAAACATACAAAATAATAATCTAAATAATCTAAACTAATTAAACACTAATTATATCCATCTAACATGCATGCTTGTGTGTGTGTGTGTATGGGCTCGGGGACGGGCGGCGCCCATGGTGGCCGCCGGGGGCGAGGGAGAGGGGTTAGAGGGGGAGAGCTCACAGCAGGCGACGGCGACGGCGAGGCGACGGCGGGAACGGCGCAACGGGGACGGGTACGGCGCGACGGGGATGGGGACGGCGTGACGGGGACGGGCCCGGGGCGGCGACGGAGACGAGGGCGGCGACGGGGACGGGGGCGGCGACGGAGACGAGCGGTGACGGAGACGATCGAGGGCGGCGGCGACGGCGACGGAGACGGAAACAGAGGAATGAACAGAGAGGGAAAACAAAATTTTCGCACTCTAGCATATATAGAGGGCACCTTTAGTACCGGTTGGAGCCACCAACCGGTACTAAAGGCCTGTTTTGGCCAGGCCAAGCGGCGGGAAGCGACCCCCTTTAGTACCGGGTGGTGGCACAAACCGGTACTAAAGGCCCCCCCTTTAGTACCGGTTTGTGCCACGACCCGGTACTAAAGAGGGTGCGCTGGCGCAGGTGCGGTGCGGTAAGTTTAGTCCCACCTCGCTAGTCGAGGGGCTACCGCACTGGTTTATAAGCCCCAGTGCGGTAGCTCTCTCGAGCTCCTCTCCTAACCAGGCCTACTGGGCCTACCTGTCCTCTTCGCCTAGTGGGCCTACTGGGCCATTGCGGGCCTGCATCCTGGCCCAACGAAAGGTTGTGTCGCTAGTCATATGCAGGCCGCTTTGGCCCAGTAGGCGGGCTTTTTTTTCTTAATTTTTTCGCTTTATTTATTTTTTATTTTATTTATTTTGAGTTGTTTTTTGCTACATTTAGAGTTTCTTTGTGAATATTTTTGCTTTAGGTATAAAAAATTACAAACTTTCTGTTAGTGCCGGTAGATTTCAAACTTGAATAGTTTAAATTTTGAATTGTTTGAAATTTGTGTGAATCACTAGTTTGTGAATAACTTAACTTTGAAAAAAGTTTTTTCAGTGATTCTTTTTTCTTATGTTTAATATTAGTGTGTTTTATCATTATATTCAATTTAGTAATGCTTAGGTTATTTAAAAAAATGAAATGCCTTTGTAACAGTTCAGTTTTCGTCGGAAACCCTGATACTTCGAAAGAGATTGTCCATTTTGTATACGAAGTGCATCCAGTTTTTGCCGTGACCCTTTCTACTTTCTTGCACATGTTATTTGTATGAAATTATGATACCATGCCAACTTTCAATCTTTTCTGAGTTCATTTGAATTGCTTTTCAATTTCAGGGTCATTTAGCTGGAAAAAAATCAGTAAATGCATGAAAAGAATTTGTTTGCACATAAAATTTCTTCGCGTTTCAAATGCCAAAACACATAACTACCCTAACTATTACAGACATTCCCTCCTGGATGTGAAACACAGAAGAAAGTGATGATAGTGAAGCCGATCACATCCTAGATCTTTGGGTGTGAAACTTTTTCTTCGCGTGTGTCCCTTTGCGCCGTAACCATGGAAAATCTTCATATTTAACGGGATGCTCGGGTCAATATTGACTATGAATGGAGCAATTTCATCAAACTTTTCATAATCTTCTGACTTGTCTGTCTTGTCATCCACTCCCACGATGTTTCTCTTCCCAGAAAGAACTATGTGCCGCTTTGGCTCATCGTACGATGCATTCGCTTCCTTATCTTTTCTTTTTCTTGGCTTGGTAGACATGTCCTTCACATAGAAAACCTGTGCCACATCATTGGCTAGGACGAATGGTTCGTCTGCATACGCAAGATTGTTGAGATCCACTGTTGTCATTCCGTACTGCGGGTCTTCCGTTACCCCGCCTCGTGTCATATTGACCCATTTGCACCGAAACAAAGGGACCTTTAAACCACGTCGATAGTCAAGTTCCCATATGTCCTGTATATAACCATAATATGTTTCCTTTCCCGTCTTGGTTTCTGCATCAAAGCGGACACCACTGTTTTGGTTGGTGCTCTTCTTATCTTGGGCGATCGTGTAAAATGTATTACCATTTATCTCGTACCCTTTGAAAGTCATTATATTCGAAGATGGTAACTGGGACAGCAAGTACAGGTCATCTTCAATAGAGGTGTCATGCATGGTACGTGTCTGCAACCAGCTGGCGAAACTCCTGGTTTGTTCACGTGTAATCCAGTCATCAGACCGCTCCGGGTGTTTGGAGCGTAGCAAATTCTTGTGTTCATCCATATACGGAGCCACCAAGGTGGAATTCTGTAGAACTGTGTAGTGTGCTTCAGTGAGAGAATGTCCGTCCATACATATTATTTGTTCCCCTCCGAGCGTGCCTTTTCCATCCAGTCTGCCCTTATGCCGCGATTTAGGAACACCAATCGACTTAAGGTCAGGAATAAAGTCAATACAAAACTCAATGACCTCCTCATTTTGATGGCCCTTGGAGATGCTTTCTTCTGGCCTAGCACGGTTATGAACATATTTCTTTAAGACTCCCATGAACCTCTCAAAGGGGAACATATTGTGTAGAAGTACAGGACCCAAAATGTTAATCTCTTCGCATAGGTGAACTAGGACGTGCGTCATGATGTTGAAGAAGGATGGTGGGAACACCAACTCGAAACTGACAAGACATTGCACCAAATCATTCTGTAACCTTGGTATGATTTCTGGATTGATTACCTTCTGAGAGATTGCATTGAGAAATGCACATAGCTTCACAACGGCTAATCGAACGTTTTCCGGTAGAAGCCCCTTCAATGCAACCGGAAGCAGTTGCGTCATAATCACGTGGCAATCATGAGACTTTAGGTTCTGGAACTTTTTCTCTGCCATGTTTATTATTCCCTTTATATTCGACGAGAAGCCAAACGGTACCTTAATACTGAGCAGGCATTCAAAGAAGATTTCCTTCTCTTCTTTGGTAAGAGCGTAGCTTGCATGACCCTGATGTATGTTGTCTTCTCCGTGCATACGTTGCTGGTCCTCCCATGCCTCAGGTGTATCTTTTGTCTTCCCATACACGCCCAAGAAGCCAAGCAGGGTCACGCAAAGATTCTTCATCACGTGCATCACGTCGATTTCGGAGCGGACCTCTAGGTCTTTCCAATATGGCAGGTCCCAAAATATAGATTTCTTCTTCCACATGGGTGCGCGTCCGTCAGCGTCCTTCGGAACAGGTTGTCCGCCAGGACCCTTTCCAAATATCACCTTCAAATCCTTGACCATATCATGTACATCAGCACCAGTACGGTGGCGAGGCTTCGTTCGGTGATCCGCCTCACCTTTGAAATGCTTGCCTTTCTTTCTTACGGGATGCCTGCTCGTAAGAAATCGACAATGTCCCAGGTACACATTCTTCTTACAACTATTCAAATATATACTGTCGGTATCATCCAAACAGTGCGTGCATCCGCGTTATCCCTTGTTTGTCTGTCCTGAAAGGTTACTGAGAGCAGGCCAATCATTGATGGTCACGAATAGCAACGCCTTTAGGTCAAATTCTTCCCCCATGTGCTCATCCCACGCACGTACACCTGTTCCATTCCACAGTTGTAAGAGTTCTTCAACTAATGGCCTTAGGTACACATCAATGTCGTTGCCGGGTTGCTTAGGGCCTTGGATGAGCACTGGCATCATAATGAACTTCCGCTTCATGCACAACCAAGGAGGAAGGTTATACAAACATAGGGTCACAGGCCAGGTGCTATGGTTGCTGCTCTGCTCCCCAAAAGGATTAATGCCATCTGCGCTTAGACCAAACCATACGCTCCTTGTGTCATCTGCAAACTCCTTCCCGTACTTTCTTTTGATTTTTCTCCACTACGACCCGTCAGCGGGTACTCTCAACTTTCCGTCTTTCTTACGGTCTTCTCTGTGCCATCGCATCGCCTTGGCATGCTCTTTGTTTTGGAACAAACGTTTCAACCGTGGTATTATAGGAGAATACCACATCACCTTGGCAGGAATCTTCTTCCTGGGGCGCTCGCCCTCGACATCACCAGGCTCATCGCGGCTGATCTTATAGCGCAATGCACCACATACCGGGTAAGCGTTCAAATCCTCGTACTCACCGCGGTAGAGGATGCAATCATTAGGGCATGCATGTATCTTCTGCACCTCTAACCCTAGAGGGCAGACAGCCTTCTTTGCTTTGTACGTACTCTCGGGCAATTCGTTGTCCTTTGGAAGCATATCCTTTATCATTACCAGCAACTTTCCAAATCCCTTGTCAGATACACCATTCTCTGCCTTCCATTGCAGCAATTCCAGTGTGGTGCCCAGCTTTTTCTTGTCACCTACGCAATTCGGGTACAACAATTTTTTGTGATCCTCTAACATGCGCTGCAACTTCTTCTTCTCCAAATCACTTGCGCAGTTTCTCTTTGCATCGGCAATGACCCGACCTAGATCATCAACGGGCTCATCTGATGCCTCTTCTTCAGCTTCTTCCCGCATTGCCGGCTCAGCTTCTTCCCGCATTACCGGCTCAGCTTCTTCCCCCATTGTTGTATCATCGTATTCAGGGAACCCATGGCCAGGATAGCTGTCGTCGTCCTCTTCTTCTTCATTGTCTTCCATCATAACCCCTCTTTCTCCGTGCTTGGTCCAAACATTATAGTGGCGCATGAAACCGGACTCGAATAGGTGGACGTGAATGGTTCTTGACGTAGAGTAATTGCGACCATTCTTACAGCCAGCACATGGACAAGGCATAAAACCATCCGCCCGCTTGTTTGCCTCAGCCGCAAGCAGAAAAGTATGCACGCCCTCAACGAACTGGGGAGAGCATCGGTCATCGTACATCCATTGCCGGCTCATCTTCATTACACAACACCGAATAGACCAAATTAATACAAGTTCATACATAAAGTTCATACAACACTTAAATGCAACAAACAAATAACTCTCTAGCTAAAGCATTTAAATGCAACAACAAATGCGATCAAGATCGCAACTAAGGTAACAATTGATCCAACAGCATAATGATACCAAGCCTCACTATCGATGGCATATTTTCTAATCTTTCTAATCTTCAAGCGCATTTTCTCCATCTTGATCTTGTGATCATCGACGACATCGGCAACATGCAACTCCAATTCCATCTTCTCCCCCTCAATTCTTTTCAATTTTTCTTTCAAGTACTCGTTTTCTCTTTCAACTAAATTTAACCTCTCGACAATAGGGTCGGTTGGAATTTCCGGTTCACATACCTCCTAGATAAAAATATCTATGTCAACTTGATGGGCATAATTTGTCATAAACACGAAATGCAACAAATAGTTTTAAAAGAGAATATACCACATCCGAATCATAATAAGGACGAGGGCCGACGGGGACGGATATCAAAACCATGGCACTATGTATAACAAACAACGTACGGGTAAGATAATTATTATATGAGTAACTATATATCCAAATCACACAAACATCAATTTTTTATATAAAATTTCATGAACAAGAGGCTCACCACAAGGTGGTGCCGGCGACGGGACGGTGCGGGCGATCGACGGTGGTTACGACGGAGATTTAGAAGGCACTAAGTAAACCACACCTACATATGCAAACTAAGTGTTATTTTTGACCTCAAATTGCATATAAATCAAATACTAGCACATATATATATTTCCTCCCAAATTACTAAACTCACAAATTAATAACTATATAAAGCATTGCAAGAGCTAATCTAGCAATGAGAGATGAAAGGACAAAGTTGCTAACCTTTGTGATCACTTGAATGGATGGGGGCCTTCAAATCTTGACAAATTTTGGGCAAAATGTGTGATGAGCTCGAGGGGAGAAGAGGAAGAACAGAGAGGAGAGGAGAGGGGAAAGGGGGAAGAACAGAGCGAGCTGGACGAAGGGTTTATATGCAGGAGGACCTATAGTACCGGTTCGTGGCACGAACCGGTACTAAAGGTGCTGGAGGGGGCCCAGACTGACAACATCCTGCCACCACCCTCATTAGTACCGGTTCGTGGCATGAACCGGTGCTAAAGGTTAGCCACGAACCGGTACTAATGAGAGCGGCCCGGCTAGCCGTTGGAACCGGCACTAATGTATACATTTGTGCCGGCTCTAATACAAACCGGCACTAATGTGCTTCACGTTTGACCCTTTTTCTACTAGTGCCGATGTATTTGTGAAAGGGATCGTTGGAATGGCTTTGTATATTAGATATTATTTGTATGGGTCCAATTGCAATGAAACTGTCTCTTATCCTGTTCTTGATCTAAGGCACTGCGGGTACCCAGGATACCGTAGATCGATCAAGGAGAAGGTAAAGAGCGAGGAGGACATGGAACGCTATCTGTAATGGCAGTGAAAGAATGGGTTAGTACGGTAGTAGAAAGCTATTCCTTGGGGAAGAATGAGGTGTAGTCTTAAACATCCAATGCTTTTGTCTGAATATTTATTCTTAATTAACCGAGGTAACCCCATGCGACGGTAAGGACAATTTGTTGAACAACTAACTCTTGATGCAGTTCGTACACCAATCAAGTCATACTTTGGACACATCCCCCACATCTTTGCATCCCAAGCACATCATAGAAGGTGTCTTCCAAAGCACAAATTAATATCATTAAGATTCCGATCACAAATATAAGGTTGTGATAGTAAGCCCTCATGCTCATGCCTATTTTTAATACTAGTGTTTACACCCAAAAGGTTGTAAAGGTCCGGTTGTTAAACTATAATTTAATTCGTTAGCAATAACTTGTCAGAATCTTTGCCATAGTGCACATCGTCTCGCGGATTCGATAACTCAGGATCAAGTGAGCGAGAGTGAGCAAGTGAACGAGAGTGAGCAGCCACTGTTTCCTTTAGGGGAACGGGCCGACTGGCTTGGTCGGTATGACCATTAACGCCCGATAGTGGTGCGGTGTCATTGTTGTCGGCCCGCGAGTGATGGGCCACGTCAAAACACGCTAAAAAATGGTTCAGTGTTTTTGCCATTGTCAAATCTTCGGTGCAGTGCAAAGTGTCAGTTTTGTAAAGTGGTGGTTTTCTGAGAGCTATGATGTGAAAGTGGTGGTTTTATGCATTTTACTTGCGGTGATTAGATCATGTCGGAAGTGATTCAGACTTGCCTCGATCTACTCTTCTTCTGTCACTTGCCCCCGGCTCAACAAAATTATAACCGTCGAAGTCGGATGTCTTTGGTCCTCAGGGAAAATCGATGTATCACTATCGATAGCGTGGATACGATTATTATCCTTGTGTCCCAAGAATAATCAAGAAAACTCCAACGCACCATATAATTCTGGCCTTTCGCTGTGTGCATGCATGTTACTATGTTAGCAAATATGCTTACATGCAGATGCCATAGGAACTCTATTGCAATTGTATTGCCCTGATGCAACGAGACGAGATTAGAAAAATAAAAGCTTCATTATCCGAAAAAAATGCAGTATTGAGTGCCCAAAATTTCATGATCAGTTGCACTGTTTCACCTAACCAAATTTTAGTTAGGTGAGGTGTTGTTGTCAGATTCCAACCATACATATTCAGCCCGAACATGCACAGTTTTTTCGCAAGGCCGTACCTACGAACAGGTCAACATGCGTTGGCATATTGGAAGCATCGATCTTAGACGCCGGTGATTTTCAATGTGAACTGGTTTATATACTTGTTTAGGACGACAGATAACGGCAAATGATATATAATGTCTGTGTTTACTTTTTTTTAGAAAAGGAGGATGACCTCGGCTTCTACATCTGGGCGATGCATACGGCATGTCCGTGTTTACTTAAGCTTAATTAAGTTGTTAGACTGAGATTACATCAAGAAGTAAAGTAACGTCCACAAGCTCTTGGGACAAATGAAAGAAAACATGATGACACGTCTACTCTACCTATACACATACCGTAGTTGTTGGCCAACTCTAATGTTGGAAAGAGATCCGACTAAGACAAGCGTATATCCATGAGCCCATTCATTCCAAGTTGCCAACTAGCTAGTTACACGACACACTTATAGTCAGGTATGTGCTTTAATTGCATTTCTGTATAGTTTTGCCTTCCCATTTTCATTTTCTGCAAGGTTGATCTTCTGACTTGGAGCAAGAGTCCAAGCAGACGACTAGGGCTTATGCACTACTAACTACTAAGCACATCTATTTGTCAAATTCTGTGCGTAACCATGCAGGTTTGCTTTGGCATTATTGTTGTGGGTGTCACCAATATACTCAGTTCCAAATTAAGGAAGAAGGAGAGAAGAACCTTGTGGTTGTTGCAGCGACAGCGACAGTGTTTTGGCAAGAGGAACCAAATAATATTTCACAAATGCTGTTTGCATTGACCTCTGACCTTTCCGCATATGCTTCGAGACTGTTGCCGGCTGTCAGCATTTGATTTAGTCTATGATCGATCAGCACTACTGTATATTATGCAACAGCAAGTCCAATCCAAGGGATTACTCTACTGATCCGATCCATGGATGATTAGCTGGTGGCATCATAATAATATTTTGTAGCACCTGGTTTGGCATTTGTAGCATTGAGAGGCAAAGAGTGAACAAACGACAAATGAAAAGAAAAACAGTTGGATGCAGAGCCTAAACACATAAACCATAGACTTTTCTCCTAATTCGTGCTTTATGAGGATTCTCCCGGTGCACATGCTTGCAATTAAGGGTTGGGATTGCCGCATCATGAAGGTTCCCACTTTGTTCTAACATCTTTGAAACTGCAACCCATTTCTACAAGGATTGCCCTTTCATCATCCACACTCTAGCGGTAGGCTTTTGCGTCGTCACCTGACACGGCCTTTGGGAGCTTGTTATCCCTGTGTCGTCCCCGATTGTCTCTAACTAATGCGGGCATGCGGCGACATTCTCGAGAGAACGACAAAGATCATGAGGCGTTGACAAGGTGATCTTCTGTTATAAATGTTATATAATCTATGGAATTCTTTTTCTTTCTTTGGACATTATTGTTGTAGGTGTTAGTTGTGTAATTTGTTCCTATTTCATAAAGAATGGAAGTGTTGAGTTGTGGCCCAAATACATATAAAGGCTAACTTCCGACGGGGCGAAGCAGAGGCCCGTCACCAGGAGGCTTGGGCCGTAGCGGACCAGTTTTGACCTAGGTCACCACTGCTATATGCACCCCTTGCAAGCCGTCGTGCGGGAAAAGATCATCATTGTAAATCCTTGCCGTTTGTAAACTCTCCATATATAGTGAATTTCGTTGGCCGGTGCCTGCGGTTTTTTATCCTTCTAATTGGAGGGGGGTTTCATGTTAAAATCTCGTGGTCTCTTGTTGATTTGATTTGATCTTCCTTGTTTTCTATTGCTAGTCGTATCTCTAACAAGAAGACCCCCTGGTTGTTGCAGCAATAATTTCGACATTTATGCAAGAAGAGCCAAATAATATTTACGAATGATGCCTGCATTGACCTATTACCTTTCACATATGATTTGAGAATGTTGACAAATGATTTGTTTTTTTATAAAATGATCACTATTATATAAGCAAAAGTTATAGATAATAAATCCATGCCAAAGACTTATTCTATTGATTTGGACGAGAATGGAGCATCACTCTATTGGCAAGGTGTGCGAGTGCGTAGCAAATCTTCCAGCATTCCAGTCTCGACTCCACGAGGTGCTCAAGATCGTATCCTCTAAGGCCAATACACCTTTTAAAATTTCTCCAAGAAAACCCAGTGAGAAATTTGATACGAAAAATTATAATGGAGTACTTCAATTATATGCACTTAGTAAACAAGTACGGCCTTGCTCTAACTTTCCTCTGATATCATGTATATGTTCACATATGAAGACTAAATATCTCCTTTTTAAGCATCATGAAATATCTCCTTGAAGACTAGAAATATCGTGTCTTATGCATGTGGATTATTTTTGTGGAATTAAATGTGTATTTGACATGATTTGCAAAGCTCAAACATTTGTTAAGCCGTTTTGGGTAGTAGTCGACGATATTTTCACTAGCAGAATTTCCGCGACGGTATTGAACAAGAAAAATATTTTGGGCTTGTTGTATTTTTCGCTCGTGCAATGGTCAATCTGCGAAGTCGGCCCAAATATTTTCTGCTTTATTTTGCTCGACCTTCGTATAGCTCATCTTAGTAGTAACACCATTTCGTCGCTAAATCCAAGCTAACTAGTCAACCCTTCCCATTCTGGCAGAACAGAGGCTTAGGTTCCGGTCATCAGAGGAAATCCCACCACACAGAGAGAGCTAGATCCGGAAGGTAGATGAGCGGGAGTCATATTAATGGTACTTCAAAACGATGCGATTAATCATGTCATATCAATTTTCTTGTGTTCTCTTTATTATGTGATGATGTCCAATCTTTGTAAGATTTTTCATTTATATGGTGCATGTCTTAGCATGTCATTGTGTATTTATTAATTTTTTTGTAGATTTCCTATTACTCTTGTTTTTTCTAAAATCTACTAAGAATATGTAATATTCTTATCCCCCCCCCCCAAAGAATTGTAAGTTTTTAATTTAATATGAATTATTTATGATGTTCTTGAATTTATTATTTTAATGGGTACTTTTTAGTGTAATTTTTTGAATTTCATGTGTGTGAGCGGGATTGTTGCGAAACCCCCACATTGATAATAAAAAAAAAGATTTGCCCCATTGAGAGCGAGGGTCCCGTGTACACCTAGCAAAAATCCTCTATGGTTTTGTGCCCTAGTGTTTTGTATCCTAGAATTCAAATATATCTTTATATGGCATTTGTAACTATTACTAATAGTAACCTTTTATATTGGATCTTATTAACCTTGCTAGTTCGATTGTTTTGTAGCAACCCCATCACACATTGTAAGGCCAACACGCCATTTAAAACTGCTCCAAGAAAACCCAGTGAGAAAAGTGGTATGCAAAATTACCAAGGACATACTTAAATTGTATGAACTTAGCATACAAGTGTGCCCTCGCTACAACTTTGTTTTTAGTAGGCCATAGATATATCGAAGATATTCATGTATAAAGATAAAATATCTCTTTTTAAGCACCATAAATATCTCATTGAAGACTGAAACTATCGTGTCTAATGCTGCTTTTGACATGATTGGCAGGGTTGAAATTCATTAAGGCACACTTGCCACCATGAACTGGATTAGTATCGACAATGACTGAGCCTAACCCTTTGTCGACGTGGAATGAAGCATTGACCTTGAATTTTACAAACCCTAAATATCGGCTTGGTCCACTTTCTTGCTCCTTGGGCACCGGAGGAGGCCGATATTTTCGCCAGCAGTATTTTGCAGGAGTATTCAACAGGAAAAAATAGATGCCATCTTTCTGGAATCTGTCCATGAAACTTGTTTCCTTCCATGTGAAGGGATACTGGACCACCACTGCTATGTGTACCAACTACCAATGGTAGTTCCCCTGTGAGATTGTTGTGTGAGAAGTCCAGAACCAAGGAGAGTGGAGGATAAGCAAACAGTTCGTCTGGTACTGACCCGTCAAGATTGTTCCGAGACAAGTTTAGTTCAAGAAGTCCCTTGCACTGACCTAAACTACCAGGTATGTTTCCACTCAAGTTGTTATCATCAAGATAAAGTTTGCCCAGTTGAGTAATGCCACCCACTGAGGGAGGGATCTGACCTGATAATTTGTTCTTTGATAGATTCAGGATGTATAGGTTCTGTAGCTTCCCGATGGTAGAAGGTATGCTTCCAGAAAGAAAATTACTCTCCATCCCAAGTGAAGTGAGATTAACAAAATTGCTAATCTCAACAGGTATGGAGCCCAAAATTTGGTTTGACCCAAGCGATAAATGTTCTAGCCTCCTGGAAAGATTAACAGTTGATATAGGTAGGCTGCCATTTAGAAGATTCCCTTCCAAGGACAACTTTGTCAGCTGGGTGCAATTTGCTAGAGATGTAAGGAATGACCAGTTATGTGCTTCTAGCAAGTTCATTCCTAAATCCAACCGACGTAAGTTTGCCAAAGAACCAAGATATGGCACAGAGCCATGTAACAAGTTGTTTGAAAGATCAAGTGTTTGGAGATTTAACATGTTGGATAGTGAAGCAGGGATCAGGCCCTCCAACCTGTTGCTTCCCATGACAAGGATCTGGAGGTTTGGTAGTGAGAAACCAATGTGAGATGGCATCTGTCCAACAAGGGCATTGCTGCCCGCATTGAAGAATTCGAGTGATGTCATGTTGTAAAAAGACAACGGGACACTCCCTGATAAGCCGTTGAAACTTAGATCAAGCTCAAGCAGTTTTGCAGTGTGACTCAAAGTCTCTGGAATTAATCCCGATAACCTATTTCGGCCGAGCAATATAGAAGTGAGGGAAGAAACATTTCCTATTGAAGGAGGTATGCTCCTAGAGAGGAAGTTGTCTGTCAGACGAAGAAATTTGAGTGTTGTGACCTTATGGAAATGTGGGATGGGACCAGTGAAAAAATTCATCTGGAGATCAACGACGGTAAGCTTGGATGAATTACCAAACAAAGTAGAAGGGATCTCCCCAGAGAGGTTATTACGTGACAGTATAAGTGTGCTGAGTGAGGCGCTATTGGCCAGTGAGAGAGGGATGCCACCAGTAAGAGTGTTGTTTGCAAGATTGACGTAGGTAAGAAAACTGCTAGTGCCTAGTGAATCAGGGATGTTACCTTGAAAATTGCTGCCGGCAAGATTCAGTGTATGGAGGTTTGGAAGCTTACCCAGCTCTCCAGGGATGGTTCCTGACAGATGATTATCAGCAAGGTTCATCCGAGAAAGAAATGTCAGGTTGCCGACGCATCCAGATAACTGCCCACCAAGACGAGCGGCGGTGAGGTTAAGAGAGACCACCCGGGGTGGAAACTTGGTGCCGCAAGCGACCGCTTTCCAGCTGCAAAAGTCAAGCGAGCCATTGCTCCATGAGCGTAGGATGCCAAGGGGATCAGAGCTGATGCCGGACTTGAAGCAGAGGAGGGCATGGCGATCAATCTCGGACATGGTTGCTTGTGATGCAGCTAATGCCGATGTGTCGAAGGAGAAAAGGCTGAGCAAAATACAGAGTAGAGACAAGAGAGGTTGAAGGTTGGATGATCTTGGGTGAAGATGACTTTTGAAGGATTTGTGTACCAGACATGGACGTGAAGGCATGCTTGACTGGACACGGCAGGTCAATGTGAACGTGTGTGCAAGGGAAACAAAGACCTCTGAATGAGAACGTGTGTGGACTGCTGCAGACTGCGACCGGTGGAGCTGTGGTAGGTGCAGAGGACTGCCAACAGCACAAGCGGCAGGTTTTGACAGCAGCATCGAACTAGACGCTGGAGAGGTGAGATGAGAGGTTTTGACAGCAGCCAAATCTCGTCCATTTCAGCATGGCGGATTGGGAATCTGCTGTAGGACTTACCGGATGCTGCGAGATGCTGCTCACTCGTCTTTCGTCTTCCGCGCGCCCGGGGTGGCGGCGAAGCTCGCCGTAGGGAGCCGCCGCAGCAGCGAGGGATAGCCCCGCTAACTGAACTGCGGATCGAATCCGACGAGCTGCGGCTGCGGGCCCGGAAAGAAGGAACCCCGGGGGAGGCGCGGCGACGATGGGTAGGTGGCGGCCGGTGGTGGCGTCGTCAGCGCGGTGCGGCGACCCGCACGGACTCGGGAGGCGGCGACCGCTCGTTGATTCGGCGAGGACTGGTGGAGGCGTTGGACGCCGGGAAGGAAGGCAACGGACGAACGGCCGGCGGTGAGTCCGCTGTCGGATGAGGAGGGGAGCACGAGCGTCAAGATCAGACGGCTGAGGTCTCACCGTAAGGCCAGCTCCAACGCGCGTCGTTCGATTTGGGTTCCAAGCCCACAGAAAAACTGAACCAAATCCGCGTTCGTTTGCGTCGCCGCTTTGAAATCGGCCTCAGTGTCTCGCGCCGCAACTAAAACTAAGAGCATCTCCGGCTCAACATATGTGGTGAACAGTAGAATCAAATAAAATAGCAAAAAGAAAATTGATTTTTTTGGCATCTAAAGATGCTCTAGCGTGTGATGTCGTTGGCAACATTCGTGGTGTTTCGACATTCCATGACGTCGTGACAAAAAAAATATTGACCGTGAAAAAAACTTTGAAAATGAACACTATTTAGACCTGATTTGGTTTTTTTTGCAGGTCCTTAAATGTCCAAACCTCATAAAATTTTGCACAACTGAGCATCTTTACCCCCCCCCCCCCCGTGTCGCTCCCAGGGGGCGACACGGGTGGCGGAACCCTAGCCGCCGCCCCAAGCCCCCCTCCTCCCCTCTCTTCCCTCGCCGTCGCCGGAGGATGCTGGCGGGCGAAGCCCTCGCCGGTGGACGGCGGCGGCGGGGCCCTTGTTCGTGGGCTCGCGCACTGCTCTTTGGTGTGCTGGAGCGGCGGGAGCGCGCGGTGGCGAGGCAGGCGGTTGTCTGTGCTCAGGGGAGGTCGTGATGATGCGGATCGCGCGCGCGGTGGCGCTGCTGAGGTGGCCGCCTGCCGCTGCTACGAGCGGCAGAGATGAGGGCGCCCAGATCTGGGCCGCGCGGGCCCGCCCTGGCCTGCGATTCTCTTTCTGCCCCAACCCACCCGTCCCCCTCCTTCCACCCCTCCCGGCCGTCGCCGGTGGTAGCCGCTGGGTGGGTGTGCACGCGCGCGGCGGTCCTTGATGGCTGATGTTTGTTGTGCCCCGGCGGTTCCTGGCGGCGGATGCTGCGGGCCGGCGCGGCGGCGGTGCGGTGCAGGTGGCTGCTGTTGCCTGCTCGTCGCGCTCCCGGCGGTGGCCGGCCTGCTGGCGTCGCGCCGGTCGGTGCTCCTCCTGTGACGACAACGTTCCTAGGCATCCCTCCATGTGTGCTGGTCTTCTCCGACGTTCTTCGCCAAGTCCGGTCTGCCATTGCATCTGAGGTCTTTGTTCATGGGTCGGGGCGAAATCCCCGCGCGGCGACGGCCTCCGCTGTCAACGGCGACGCCTGAGGGTGTCGTCACCTCCTTGGAGGCGTTGGCATGACCCTGACCAGATCTCCTCCTCGAGCACCAGGAGAAATCCCAGGTCCGGCCTCCCGGACCGGGCAGCGGCGGCGTCTCAGCGCCGTTCCCCTCTTGAAGGCGCTGCTTTGGCTGCAAGTGGAGTTTCATGCGGCAGATGGAGGCTGGTGATGCATCGCTCTGGCGTAGACAGCTACACAGGGAGCAGATCGCAACGTATGCCAGCACCCACGCTTCCCCAATGATTGTTTCACCCGTTCCTATCAGGCCCTGCCCTTCGCCCGCCGACTCTCTAGGCACATGGGTGCGAGGTACGTTGGCCTGAGCAGTTCTGGAGCTGCAATCGTCCCTGGAGGCGTTTGGCAATGGCGCTGACGCTGGCCTGCTGGGCGAGGCCTAATGTCGTTGCGTGTCTGTAGTTGAGGGCACCTCCTCACCTAGTTGTAGTCGCTTGGTGAGGACGGTCGTGTTTGTGTGTGTGTGTCCCTCCTTTCTGGAGGTTGTACCCTCGATGTCTTCCAGTTCAATGAAATGAAACGCAAAGTCTCTTGCGTTTTCTCAAAAAAAATACAATTTTTTTATATTTTAAATATTTTTAAATTTAGTTTCAACGGGCGTAGATGAGCATGAGCTCAGACAACGTGAATTACCGCGGCTCCTAATTGGGATCACATGAACTCAGCTTCTAAAATATCATGTCTAATAGAATACAGATACTAGTTTTTCCAACATAGGGAGCTCCAATACTGAACATGTACTCTTTCTAGGAATTCAATATTTCGATAACTAGATTTCTGATGATCTTCCCACACTAAAATGTGGTCTGTAGAACCAATTTTTACAGCAAAGATATTCACACCTTATACAAAGAACATGTAGATCTGCAGATTAATCAGCAGAACTCAAAGAACGCCTCTTTCAGAGACAAAATTCTGGCACAGACTTCTCCCATTCCCGGTCGATCTTTAGGCGATTCCATGGAACACAGGAGGCCAACTTCAACCAAGGGTACCATATATCTCCGCATAAACACTCTGTCACACGGATGTGTGTGACCGTGGGACAAATGGGGATCTAAAACCTCTCCAAGTCTGCCTGGAAATGCTGAGCTCACAAGCTTGTGCAGGCTCAGGCCATCGGTGAATATTGCATCCGTCGGTCGCCTTCCGGTGAGCATTTCTAGAATGAGGATTCCAAAAGCAAATACATCACATCCTGGCGAGACTTTGTATCCCATACAATACTCTGTAAAATCAGTTATGGCATTATTACTACAGGAGAAAAAAAACAATAAGAAAATACTTGAAACAAAGTTGAACTCACCAGGTGCGATGTATCCAATTGTTCCTTCCACACCAACCAAGTCTTCTGGACTACCAGGAACTGAAGAGAGAAACCTCGCTGACCCAAAATCACCAACTCTCACGGTCATGTCGTAGTCCAAAAGAACATTGCCTGGCTTCAAATCGCAGTGGACTAGAGGGGGCGTCAACTGGTTGTGCATATAATCCAAAGCCAACGCAACGTCCATCGCTATTCTTAACCTCTGGCCCAAACTCAGTACTCTCTTGGGGCTATTGTTGTGTAGCTTCGGGTGCACCCACATGTCCAAGCTTCCATTGGCCATGAAGTCAAAAACTATAGCTTTGAATTCATTTTCTCTAGGTCCACTGTCGAGCATACGGTGACAGCTTTGACAAGATTGCGATGGCGGGTGTTTCGCAACACCTCGCACTCGGTAGCGAAGCTGTCATGCGCACCATTCTCTTCGAGATGGAATAACTTGATGGCAACCAAGTCCGTGTCAAACTCAAACCTTCCAATGTAAATCGAACCGGTGCGACTTGAGCTGATCTTGTTAATCGGAGAGAGCCAGTTGGTAGCTTTGACGATGTCACCATAAGAAATCTTCTTCATTGTCTCCTTGTAGCATGTAGTTGTTTCTGCTTGACTTCTCGTCAGAAGAGTGACCACAAAGCATATGAAAGAGATCAGGGCAATGGCAACAGGAGGAATTACTTTTACCAATAAGAGTGCATTCTTCTTGATCCCAACAGCTGACGTTGTGGTGCAAACTGGGAATTGATATAAGGTGGTGGTTGCACCTGTGCAAAGCTCTTCATTGCCATCCAACGCTACCACACTATGATTCTGAAAGATGCCACCAGTTGGAATCGGCCCTTCAAAGTAGTTCATAGACAGATCAAGTTGCTGCAAATAATCCATGTTTGCAAAGAACTCCGGAATTTTTCCAACAAGGGAATTCTGGAAAAGATCGATCTGCTCGATGGACCTCAGGTTACTGAATGATCGAGGTATGCTTCCATTAAGCATGTTACTTCTCAATCTGAGAGAAGATAGTTGGACGCATTCGCCAAATGTAAGTGGAACTTGACCAGACAATTGGTTGAAGGAAATATAGAGTCGGAGAAGTTGAAGCAATGCACCAATTTGTAGTGGTATTGATCCTGTAAGGTAGTTGTTTGACAAATCCAAACCGACCAGGGTTGTGCCACTGAAGAGTTCGCTTGGTATTGGTCCTTCAAGGCTGTTAAAAGATAATTCTAGCATATACAGTTGATTGCAATTTCCTAAAGTTGCTGGGATGTTCCCACTCAACTCATTGTTCTGTAGATAAAGCTTGTTCAGCCGAGAAAGATTACCTATTGTAGATGGGATCTGGCCAGAAAATTTGTTTCCTGATAGGTTTAGGACAATCAGATGGCCTAGATTCCCAATAAGAGGGGGAATAACACCGGAAAGCAAGTTTTGGCCCATAGCAAGCATTTGGAGGTTTCGAAGGTTAAAAATCCCAACTGGTATTGTGCCGACAATTTGATTGTTTCCAAGAATTAAACGCACTAAACTTCTAGAAAGATTTCCAACTGATATAGGGATATTTCCATTCAGGGCATTTCCATTCATATCCAATGTTTCAAGTTGCGCACAGTTTGTCAGAGAGACAAGGAATTCCCAATCTTCAGCTTGTAGGAAGTTATTTCCTAAATTTAGAAAGGTTAAGTTACATAGAGATCCTAGAGATGGGATCCGCCCCTCTAGTAAGTTGTGTCCAAGATCAATATATTGGAGGTTCGACGCATTTGCTAGTGATGATGGAATTAATCCCTCAAATTTGTTACCCGACATGGACAGCAATTCAAGGTTCTGTAACGTGTTTCCAATGCAAGATGGTACTCGTCCAGTAAGGTTATTCTGGTCTAGTCCAAGATAAATGAGTGACGACATGTTACAGAGTTTGGTGGAGATGTGCCCCGACAGGTAGTTGTTACTTAAATTGAGCATACTAAGGTTCTGAATAAGGCTCAAAGTCTCTGGAACTGAACCCGATAACCTGTTTGTGTCAAGCCGTATATCTGTGAGAGAAGAAACATTTCCCAGTGATGAAGGTATGCTTCCAGAAAGGTTGTTACTTGAAAGATCAAGAAATTGAAGGGTTGACATCTTATGGAAATCTAGGATAGGGCCGACAAGCTGGTTTAATGAGAGATCGACACTTTTAAGAGATCTACTAGTGCCTAACTCCTCTGGAATGCTTCCAGAGAAGCGATTTTCTGAAAGGTCTAGCCGTTCTAGTGACGTAAGGTTAGCTATCCAAGGAGATAACTGACCACTGAGCTGTGCAGAGTTCAAGTTTAGCAAGACCACACGAGTTGGAAGAGTAATACCGCAGGTGACACCTCTCCAGCTGCAGAAGCTGATCGAGGTGCTCCATGATGACAGGACACCACGCGGATCACTGGAGATGCTGGACTTGAAGGAGAGGAGGGCCTGTCGGTCGACCTCGGACCCGTTGCTGATGGATTGTGCGATGGTGTTGGACGAGAACAATATGAGAAGATGGGTGAAGAGAATGAGGATGCCATGTGGAGAAAGAGAGCGCAGAGTTGTTGCAGGTGCCATGTCTAATTCAGTGCATCTAGTGCGAATTCATTGTGTTATATGTGTCTCCCTAAGTAGACTTGGACACTTGACTAGTTGACCGGGTGTTTTCTTTTCTGGGACCTTTACTTGACTTGGTGTTGCCTTGCCTGTAATCTTGGTCACGCGTCACAGACCAACACTCCTCAGTGGCAGAACAGAAAGTGGATGAGAAATGAGACGGCGACTCGACGAAAAAGCAGAGAGAAAAACGCGTGCAGAGACTGGTACGTCAGCACTTGGTACTATGCTAGGTTATGATGCGCTACTGCCAACCCCAGACCAGTTTTCGGTTCAGTGGAGGGCCTGATACACGTTTACTGCAGATATACCAGGTTACTCCTCTACTGAATGCTTTAGAGGAGGCCACGTTTACGGTGAATGTTTGGTTGAGACCATGGTGTATAGCTGCAAAACAAGTTAGAGGAGGCCAGGGAGTAAAAGTAGACCTTGATTCAGGGCAGCCGTGTTCAGGCGTCATCTCCGCTTCTCCGCCGCCCCAGGCGTGCACCTCCTCTGGCCCGGCCTTGACGACCAACGAGAGGAAGGAAAAGAGAAAAGTGACGAAGCTTTAAGCAGGCCCTTTGTTGAATTCTACCAAGAACATGGGCAGGGCATTACAACAAGCAGGTGATGTGCAGCACCAGCTTCCTCCTCAGAAATGGGCGAAGGAGACGGTTGTCAGGTGGTACAGTACATGGTTTGCTTGAGATGTGCTGGACTGGACTCTTTTTTGTATCTGGACCGACTGAAGAAAGAGGGGCAGAAAGCCGGTGCGGAAAGCCAGAGACGGACGGCGAGGGGAGGGACAGAGAGGTCCCTGCCGCTAGTTCAGGCTGCAAAGAGGTGTTCAGAAGAACACCTGTGACCAGATTTATTAGTAAATTCAACATATCAGTTCATTCAAAAACACCTTTATGTACGACACATTTACAAATTACTCCCTCCGTCCCAAAATTCTTGTCTTAGATTAGTGTAGATACGGATGTATCTAATACTAAAACGTGACTTGATACATCCGTATTTAGACAAATCTAAGACAAGAATTTTGGGACAGAGCGAGTACTAATTAGTACAACAATTTCACAATACATACATGTCAATATAAATATTATTAAAAAAACAAATCTACAACAAAGCATGGTTGGTGATGCTTCCAATATCCAACTATGCCTAGTTGCAAATCACATATTTGTCCACACAGTTTGTTTTAGTTTTGTCAAATAGATAGGGTACAGGACGCAAACACACTCTGGTAATTACAAAAATACATCCTTAACAATAACAATTTAGTACACCCTAACAGAATTGATATATTCATCAATCATCACGGCGTTCCAGAAAAGAGCTTCTGATAACAGATAGTTTTGCATAAACATCCTTCATTCCAGGCCTATCATTGGGAGATTCCACGGTACATGACAGCCCTAGGGCAACCAGCGGGACAATATATCGCTGCATCCATGCTTCCGCGTCCACTTCTTCGCACCGCTGATGCTCCTCATGCGCCACATGAGGATCTAGAATCTCTGCAACTCTGTCTGGGAACATGGATTGACAAAACTTACAAAGGCTAAGCCCATCCACGAACATATCATCGGTTGGTCGTTTTCCGGTAAGCAACTCCAGTAGAATCACTCCAAAACTATAGACATCACCTCCTGCTGAGATCTGGCAACCCATTCCGTACTCTGCAAAAGCAACATGATGTACTTAAATACAAGATAAACCATGGACAAGTGCATTAATGAAAAATAAACTTACCAGGTGCCATGTATCCAATTGTTCCTCGGAAACTGATCAAGTGTTCTAGGCTACCCAAAACTGGCGACAGAAACTTTGCTGAACCAAAGTCTCCAATACGTGCAGTCATATCATAATCTAAAAGAATGTTGCTTGGCTTCAAATCACAATGCATCAAAGACGGCGTCAGTTCGTTGTGAAGATAATCGAGAGCAGAGGCCACATCCACGGCTATGCATATCCTCAGCCGTAAGCTTAGGGTTCTATTTGGTGTGCCATTGTGTTGCTTAGGGTGAAGCCATCTTTCAAGGCTGCCATTAGCCATGAATTGGTAGACTAGTGCTTTGAGCTCATTGCGTTCTGTGTCCGTCGTCGAGCATGAAGTCACACACTTCAGAATGTTTCGATGGCGTGTGCTCCGTAGCACCTGACACTCAGTAAAGAAACTTTCATTAGCGCCAGGTTCATTCAGGTTGAATACTTTGATAGCCACCAGATCATTTTCAAACTTGAACCTCCCAACATAGACCGACCCAGTACAGCTTGAGCTTATTTTGTGTCCCGACGAAAACCAATCAGTAGCTTCAAGGATGTCACTGTATGACACTCTTTTCAGCTTCTCCTCATGGGACGGAACTGTATGCACTTCCCTTCGCTTGAGATGGCCAAAAAGGCGAAAAATCTTGGACAAAACGTCCGATGGTGAAAATGATAAAATCAAATTCTTGCAATGAGTGAATAATACCCCTCTATCCCAAAGAGTGAACAGAAGCCACAGCAATACTAGGGAAGAAATAGTAAGTGGTGGTAGTACCTATGTTTTTAAGGCGGTAAGGCGAGGCGAGGCGCTGGGGGGGCGCCTCACCGCCTAAGCGCTAAAGCGTAAGGCGAGGCGACGCCTTAGACACGTGCATATATAATATATGGCAGCCAATTAGGAGATTTAACAACTAGCATTAACTTAATAAATTGTACATACATATATAATAGATGGCCACCAATTAGGAGATTTAACAACTAACATTAACATATAAACTGTTACCAAAGCATAGGCCTCAAATCATCTTGTGTATATGACAGAACGGCGCCTTTGAAGTTCAGCTTCATCCTCCTCATCAATATATCGCTCCATAGCTTTAAACTTTCTAGTGTTTAAGGAATTGTGCATCTCTATCCTAATCTCCATGGATGCCTCGGGACACTTATCCGCATCACTGGAACCCCCAGAAAAGTGCTGCTTTAGCCTTCTCACTCCACCATGGACTATCTTGCCACACAATGTACACTGGAGTAAATCTTTCCTCTCTAAATCTGGCCAGAACCCATACTTCCAGGCTGGATCATCTGATGTAGCTCTTCTCCTAGGATCATTGGCTAGATCCATCAGAGCAGGTACACCTGGCTACTGTCAAAGAAAAAGAGAGAAGAGCCAAATCACTAGAGCAGCCAGATCAAGCATGGGGAAGGAGAGAAGCAGTGGTGGGGCTGCTGCCTTGTGGGTGGAGAAGCAGATCTGGGAAGAAACAGATGCAGATGAGGAGCGGGCAAGCACATCTAGCTACACTGCTGTGCATAAGAGAGGCAGCACCTAACAGTTAGTAGAGGAGCTGTGCATAACAGAGCAGGCAAGCATGGCAAGCTACACTGCTGGATGGAAGAAAGAGGAGAGGGGGAAAGGGGGGAGAAGAGAGGGCTGAATTCATACCTTGATGTGGTGCTGATCTGCTGGAAGAGGGTTGCGCCAGAGGAGGATGGGGAGGAGCTGCAGCCAGAGAGGAGGGGGAGGAACTGTGGCCGGAGGGAGGAGGTTGGCGGCTGCCGCAGATCTGAGGAGGAAGCCTCCGTCAATGGTCCAGAGAGGAGACAGGAGAGACCTCTCACGTCGATTCACTCTCTCTTTCCCCTTCTCATAACTGGTCGCACCTGAACCAATGTTTCCCGCGCCTGTGTTCCCGCCCAGGTCAGTTTTCCCGCCTGCAATCTCTGTTTCCCTGCCTGACAAGCTAAGGCGTCCGATTTGGTCTGAGGCGTGCAAGGTGGCGCTAAGGCGGACGCTTCAGACGCCTTACAGCCTAAGGCGGACGCCTTACACGACTGTCTAAGGCAAGGCCGACGCCCTGAGCCTGGAGGGCGCCCTGACGCCTAGGCGTCGCCTAAGCGACGCCTTACGGACGCCTTAAAAACAGAGGGTAGTACAATTAGCAGCAAGGTCGCCAGCAAGGACCGATGGTGCTTGGACTTATGGTGCTTTGTTTTATTTGCTGCTGAGATGCCAGGACAAATTGGTAATGCTAGCCTCGAGGAATTCGAACAGAGTCCCTTGTTTCCATCCAAAACTACTGCGGCAGAATTCTCAAAGATCCCACTTGTAGGAACAGCCCCTTCCAAGTTGTTGTAAGACAGATCAAGTTGCTCCAGCATACTAAGGTGCTCAAAGAATTCAGGCACAGTACCAGATAAGTCATTGTGAGAAAGATTAATCTGCTGGGTTGATAATAGTGAGTTCCAGCTTGCTGGGATTTGTCCACGAAACTTGTTTCCTTCCATGTGAAGGGATGTTGGACCATAACCAGCACCATGTGTACCAAAAGGCAGTTCCCCAGTGAGATTGTTATGTGAGAAG
This sequence comes from Triticum aestivum, assembly GCF_018294505.1. NCBI lineage: Eukaryota > Viridiplantae > Streptophyta > Magnoliopsida > Poales > Poaceae > Triticum > Triticum aestivum. The sequence continues at coordinate 51,909,497 of NC_057798.1, read as the reverse complement.
TCTAGACCGAAGGAAAATGGAGGATTATCAAACAGTTTGGCTGGTACTGACCCATTGAGATTGTTCCGAGACAAGTTTAGTTCAAGAAGTCCCTTGCACTGACCTAAATTACCAGGTATGTTTCCACTCAAGTTGTTATCATCAAGATAAAGCTTGCCCAATTGAGTGATGTCACCAACTGAGGGAGGGATCTGACCTGATAATTTGTTGTTCGATAGACTTAGGATATATAGGTATTGCAGTTTCCCAATGGTAGATGGTATCCTTCCCGAAAGAAAATTGCTTTCCATCCTAAGCGAAGTGAGATTAACAAGATTGCTAATCTCAACAGGTATGGAGCCCGAAATTTGGTTTGATGCAAGCGATAACTCTTCTAGCGTTGTGGAAAGATTAACAACTGCTATAGGTAAGCTGCCATTCAGAGCATTCCCTTCCAAGGACAATTTTGTCAGCTGGGTGCAACTTGCCAGAGATGTAAGAAATGACCAGTCATGTGCTTCTAGCAAGTTCCTCCCTAAAACTAACTGACGCAAGTTTGTCAACGAACCAAGAGATGGCACAGAGCCATGTAACGAGTTGTTTGAAAGATCAAGTATTTGAAGATTTAACATGTTGGCTAGTGAAGCAGGGATCAGGCCCTCCAGCCTGTTGCTTCCCAGGATTAGGGACTGGAGGTTTGGTAGCGAGTAACCAATGTTAGATGGTAACTGTCCAACAAGGGCATTGCTGCCAACACTAAAGTTTTTGAGTGATGACATGTTATAAAGAGAAACCGGGACATTACCTGATAAACTGTTGAAACTTAGGTCAAGCTCAAGTAGTTTTGTAGTGTGACCTATAGTTTCTGGAATTAATCCTGATAGCTTATTTTGGCCGAGCAATATAGATGTCAGGGAAGAAACATTTCCTATTGAAGGAGGTATGCTTCCAGAGAGGAAGTTCTCTGTCAGGCAAAGAAGTTTGAGTGCTGTGACCTTATGGAAACGTGGGATGAGTCCCGTGAAAGAATTCTTCTGGAGATCAACCTTAGTAAGCTTAGATAAGTTATCAAACAAAGTACGAGACAGTATAAGTGTGCTGAGTGAGGAACAATTGGTCAATGAGAGAGGGATACCACCGGTCAGACTATTATTGGCAAGATTCAGCGTATGGAGGTTTGGGAGCTTACCCAACTCTTCAGGGATGGTTCCCGACAGATCATTATCGGCAAGGTTCATCGATGATAGAAAGGTCAAGTTGCCTACACATCCAGAAATTTTCCCACTGAGACGAGTAGAGGTGAGGTTAAGAGAGACCACCCGGGGTGGAAACTTTGTGCTGCAAGTGACCCCTTTCCAGCTGCAAAAGTGAAGTGAGTCATCACTCCATGAATTTAGGATGCCATGGGGATAAGAATTGATGCCGGACTTGAAGCAAAGGAGGGCTTGCCGATCAATCTCGGACTTGTTTCCTTGTGCTGCTTCGATTGTTGTAGTGTTGAAGGAGAAAAGGATGAGAAAAATACAGAGTAGAGACAAAAATGAGGGCATGATGTTCAGAGCTTACAGGATGTGGAAGAACCAGGAAGTTGGGAGAACTTTAGGTTGGAGCTTCGGAGATCTTGTGTGTAGAATGTGGATGCCATTTAAAGGATTTGTCTGCCAGAAGGAATGGGCCTGGAGTTATGCTACACTATTGACTTGACTTAACAAACAATGGTGGGCTGTCTCGCCCTGAACGTGTTGCAAGGGTAAAGAAAAGTAGAAGAATGAAACAAATATCTGTCGAAGAAAACGTGTGCAGGCCGAGTAATGGATTGTGACTAGTAGAATCACAGTAATAGCAAAATAAAAACTGGAAGAGGAAAGATGAATTATTTTGACAGCGACACAAGGATGTTGTAAGACTTACCGTGACTGTAACCTTCCGAGCACACATCAAACAAACAGGATGGACAAGCCAAGAGGTGACACTATGGCAAACCAAGCCATTGACGCTTGACGGCCACTGAAGTCAGTTGTGAGGTTTGGTAGCATCGACCCAAGACCAGATAGGCAGATACAGAAACCTGAACCACTCAAAGTGATTACACATTTCTTCATAGAACAAACTGGTTCAGAATTGCGATTTCGCGTTGCGCCAGCATGCTTCATAACTGAATCTGAATGTGGCAACGCAGCATGGAACAATGGAATTCCGACTAGATAACTGCAGTTCATCCAATTTAGGATGGAAAGTTGGGAACCTAACTGCTGGACTTACCTCATACAAGGCGCTGCTACTTACACTAGTTCCACGCCGCCGACGCGAGGGTTGCTGCTGGGATTTGAGACTCCGAGGTTTCTGAAGGCGGAGGGGGCCGCGGGCGAGAGCGAATCCGACGGGCCGCGGGCTGCGCATCCCAACGGAGGCTCGCGCGGCGACGGCCAATGGTGGCCTTGTTACCGCGGCGCAACGAGCCGCGCGGACTGCTGGAGGTGGCGAGGAATGGATGGAGAGGAACAGCTGGAGGCTTCGATGCCGGCCGGAGAGAAGGCAAGCGAGCGCGGCGGCGGGGAAGTCGCCGGAGGGTCAGAGTCACCTCACGCCGTGAAGTAACGGAGTCCGAGCACGAGGATCCAACGGCTGAGACTGCATCTTCGAGTTCACTGCTCTTTTTTTTTTTTTGAGGAAGAGTTTACTGCTACGTTGCGTGGCTACAGTTACATTCTGACAACTACCAGCCAGAAATCGATCAGATTAGATTTATATTACTAAATTCTAAAATAAAAATTGATACACAGGTGAACTGAGAGTGAGCATATAATCAAATCTATCCCCTTCATCTCATTAATATAAGAGCGCTTTTGACACTACACTAGTGCACCAATAATAAGGAAGGACCATTTTACCTTTTTTTTCTGACAAAAACAATGCACCAATAGGTGCCCTATATGTAAACAAAATTTATTTCAATTTTTTTCGAAACAGAGGCAAAGATTGCCTCATCTATTAATTACGCAGAAGAGAATTGCCCAGTTAAAATTATGGAAAAATCAGGCGAAAACCGAAACAACAAAGGCCAAGCCCACACCCAAAGACTGAAACACACAGGGCGAGGCTCGTGCGGCGCAACGAGCCGCGCGGACTCTGGAGGTGGCGAGGAATGGATGGAGAGGAACAGCTGGAGGCGTTCGATGCCGGCAGGGGAGAAGGCAAGCGAGCGCAGCAGCGGCGGCGGCGGGGAAGTCGCCGGAGGGTCAGAGTCTCTTCTCACGCCGTGAAGTAACGGAGTCCGAGCACGAGGATCCAACGGCTGAGGATCTTCGAGTTTACTGCTACGTTGCGTGGCTACCGTTACATTTCTAACAATTATTACCGGCCAGAAATCGATCAGATTAGATTTATATTGCTAAATTCTAAAAAAAATTGTTAATCAAATCTACCCTCTTCATCTCATTAATATAAGAGCGCTTTTGACACTACACTAGTGCACCAATAATAAGGAAGGACCATTTTACCTTTTTTTTTCCGACAAAAACAATGCACCAATAGGTGCCCTATATGCAAACAAAATTTATTTTAAATTTGTAACACCTCCAAAATAGGATGCAAAGTAAAACAAAAAGCGGCTGCACCCCGCCCCATCCCCATCCCCCCTTGTGTCGCCACCAAATCGGCCGAATTCCCACGCCCCCGCACTTCTATATACACCTTTGTCTCTATGGCAAGGCTTACATATTTTGAAAGTGCATTTCTAATCTCGACCTCAAATGCTCTTGGGGTGAACAGTAAAATTAAAAATGAAAAAAAAATCTTATTTTTGTGGCAAACTTTAAGGAATGTCGGGAGTGCATGTAAAATTTCATCACGAATTCACATTTGTTATGCCATGGCCCAACCCAAGAAGGAGGCCCAAGGCCTGTCGCCGCTCACGCCTGCTGGACCGGGCCTGGAGGGCAGGAGGAACCCAGTGCGGCATCACGGCAGCGAGAGATAAAGAGCAGCAGAGGGAGACGGGAAGGGTTGTCGATTAGCATAAGCAATTCCCCACTTTCCCCTTCCTCCTGTAACCCTAGCTACCTCCTCCAGGATTCGAGATTATAAGCAGAGATTGTAAGCAGAGACTTAACAATTGGTATCAGAGGTCGTTCGATCCATCGCGGTGACGCGGGCTCCATCAGTCCGTAGTGCGGTAAGCGGAGGATTCGTCCACCGCTGTAATTCCAATCACTCGGCAGGAACCGCTGATCTGGTTGGTTGATCGGGAGTCGGAGCTGGCGCCGAAGAAGCGTGGGCCGACGGCGGTAGAGCAACAAATCTCGGCGGTGATGGGGTCGGTGGAGCAACAGAACATAGAGACCAACGCCAAGCTTGCTGACATCGCCGAGCAGCTGAAGGGCATGGCGGCGTGGATGAAATCCATGGACTCCACGACCAAGAGCCTCTCCGAGTCTGCGGCGCTTCTCCAGCTCCATGCCGAGGACGCGGCAGCCCGACTGGAGGCGCTCGAGGCACCTCCGGCGCGGCCCCAAGGTCCGGCCGCGGCGAGCCTGACACCACCGTCCGTGGTGGTGCGCACGCAAGGCGAGGACCGCCCAAATGGGCACGGCGGGCATCACCAACCACGGGGGTCAGTTCTGGGAGATCCTCGGTTCCCTGATCTGCCTCCGGGCAACGGTATGCCCCTATTTGCACCTTCACATCATTCCCTTCGTCCGCACATGGGCAGCACGCCCAAAATGGACTTTCCCAAGTTCGATGGGGAAGATCACCAGGTGTGGTTGGACAATTGTGAACTGTATTTTGAGATATATGGGGTTTCTGAGCACATGAAAGTTAGATTTGCTTCTCTCAATTGTGTTGGGAATGCGGCGCTGTGGCTCAAGATGGCCCAGAAACGCCGACAATTTGTGCACTGGCACGAATTGCGCACTGCGGAGGGAGACGGGAAGGGTTGTCGATTAGCATAAGCAATTCCCCACTTTCCCCTTCCTCCTGTAACCCTAGCTACCTCCTCCAGGATTCGAGATTATAAGCAGAGATTGTAAGCAGAGACTTAACAACATTGGTGGAAGGCATGGCCAAAAAAAATCAGCGCTCCAAAATGAGTTTGAAAGTACCATTTCTATAGCATCGTTGTTGTTTTTTTGCTATGCCTTCCACCACTGTGGTTTTGTGATGAATTTTCCCGTGCACTTCAAACATTCCTTCAAGTTTGCCACAAAAAAAATCAGATTTGTTTGAATTTGTTTTCTAATTTTGCGAATTTACTATTCATCTAGGAGCATATGAGCTCGCGAGTAGATACTCCGTGTCCCATATATTCTTGCGTCTATCCAGGTTGCGCTACGCTATTCCTATCCTCTCCTTTCCTTTCCTTTTGGCACAACCAGTCGAGCCCTCTTTTTCTTTTCCATCCCTCATCCTCCTCTTTTCCTCTCTTCGTCGGCATTCCATGCTTCTGAATGAACCGCCCCTTTTGACCTTTCACATTTTCTTTCTCGAATTCTTTGTTTGCGGAGTTGAGGAGACAACCTGAATCCTACGAAAGCCGAATTTCATGGCCTTCCTATTTTTTCTTCCAAATTCCTAACTTGCCGACTTGAGGAAACAACCTGAATTTAAGAAAAACCGCAAAAGCGAAAGCCGCAGACGTTGGGTTTCCTGGTGCTCCTGTTTCGAGTCCTCAATGTTTACAGAGAAAAATGTTTAGATTTGAATACCTGCAAAACATTTGACATCCTTGGCTCCAAATACAGGATCAAAACTGACGATGCTTGCCTGAAAAATGTGTAACTGACTAGTAGCATTTCAGCCAAGGTGAGTCGCTTCTTCGCATCGCCTTTCCCTTTTCGAAAGTCCTAACTTGCCGAGTCGAGGAAGCAACCTGAGTCCTATGAAACCCCAGAAAGCCAAAGCCACAGCCTTCCTTTTCCTAATTCTTAATAACTTGCCGAGTCAAGGAAACAAACCTGAATTCAAGGAAAAGCTTGAGTTATATAAACTCCTTTTACCCCCGCAAAAAAAAGAATTCAAGGAAAAGCTGGAAAGCACAAGTCACAGCCACTACTGGGTTTACTGATGATCTGTTTTCCAATGTACATACCTGCAATGTTTGACACTCATGGGCTCATGGATCCAATCCAAGGAAAGAACCAAAACTGACAGCCGCTAATGTGAAAAATGCCTAACTAGTAGCATTTCAGGCAGGAAACTGCAGCTCTATAACTCAGCGAAACAAAATTTAAAAAGAGCTTCACTATTCACTTTTAGATGCTAAACAAAAAATTCACTTCGACGTGAGATAGTAAGATCTGCACCGCTAATTTGGGTGCGTACATAGCATCAACGGTGGATATTAATCAGGTACATAAAATAAAAACTGTTACAATTATATTATACAAGTGAATAAGTGATACATCTATAATTTTGTATATAAGCATTAGAGTAGTGTAGTAACTGTACTACCGAATTCGTACATGGTCTTTAACATCTACTCCCTGGACCGAGATATCACTCCCCTCCCCTCCCGCGACGCTCCCGCGGGCGTCCGGGGGGCAACCCTAGCGCCGCCGCCGCCACCCTCCCCTTCTCTCTCTCCTCCCTCGCCGCCGCCAAGGGGCACGAGCGGGCGAAGCCAGGTCGTCGCCGGCGGCGGCGGGGCCATCTCGTCTCCTTGCGTGGGGGGTGCGGCGCGGGCCGGATCTCGCCGGTGGGGATGCTGCGCTCGTGCCGGGCGTAGCGGTGCGGCGGCGCTCCGGAGTAGGCCAGCGACGGCGGCGTGGCGTCGGGCGACAGGCGGCATGGTGGTGGTGCAGGCCGGCGGGTGGTGGCGGCGGCGGCTGCTTCGCAACAGCGCCTCGGCGCCTCGTCTGGCGCTGCGGGTCGCGGGCGACCGGGTCGCGGGCGGCCCTTCTCGCCGTGGTTCTCAGGTGGAGGGGCGGCGCGGCAGCGGTGGAGGTGGGCGGCCCTTGTCCAGCCGGGCCCCTGCGGCTGGACGGCGGCGCTCGGCGCGGGAAGGCCTCCCCGGTGGCCTCTCATGGATGCAGCTCGGCGGATTCGTGTGCCCTCCTCCTCGGCAGCGGGCGGTGGCCGGCGCTCTCTTGCGGATCTGGGCCATAGGCCACTCCTCCTCCTCCCCCTTCCCCCGGCCATCTGGGCTCGGGTCCCCTTGAGGCAGTGGTCGCCGACGGTTCTGAGGTGGTTGGGCTCATGGATCTTGTCCAAGACGTGACCTTTGGGGCTTCTCGGGGTGGTCCGGTGGCGGGGCGGCGGCCCTGGCGGTGGGAGTCGCGTGGGTCGTAGGCGGACGGCGCGACTCGGATGCGGGCGTGCAACCACGGCCGCTTGGGTGGCATGGTTGCAGGTGGTTGGCCGACCGGGGATGCAGCAGAAGGGTGGAGCACCGGGGTTCATCACTTACCTGTCCGTTCACGGGTCGACGGTGGCGGCATCCGCGGATGTCGTGTTCCTCCCTGCAGGCTCCGTCGTGGTGCTCTCACTCCTCCCGTCGTGTTCCGGGTGAAAACCTGATCTTTTGATCGGACGATGGCGACGGTCCGTGGTCGTGCCCTTCTTGGAGGCATCGTCTTGGAACCTTCGGTCCGGCGTGGTCCGTTGCACTTCTTCCCGGACGATCTCTCATCTTGATGGTGGTCTCCGTCGGCTACAAGCGGTTCTTTTTGCTCATTTCTGTTGATTCTTGGTAGTCGTTGAAGTTGTGTGTCGGTGCCCGGCATTCTTGTTTCTTGCCTTGGGTTGTGTGGCGTGCGTTTGTATCGGTTACTTGGATGTAAGTGTTGGTTCTTTATTTATAAAGCGGGGGGAAACCCTTTTTCGGTAACATCTACTCCCTCCGTTTCCAAATATTTGTCTTTCTAGGCATTTCAAATGGACACAACATACGGATGTATGTAGACTTATTTTAGAGTGTAGGTTCACTCATTTTGCTCCGTATGTAGTCACTGTTGAAATCTCTAGAAAGACAAATATTTAGGAACGGAGGGAGTAGTTGCATGCATATCCAATTAGTTGCCATAGATCACAAGGCAACTGCCTCTTTGATGGCAACAATTCTGGCACAAACATCATGCATTCCTGGTCTATCATTCGGCGATTCCATGGTACACATCAGGCCAATACCGACCAAAGGTATAACGTATTTCTGCATCCGTTCAGAAGCAGCCATCTGATCCTCCTCGGATGGCATGTGGGGATCTAGAACTTCAGCGATTCTGTCGGGGAAGGCTAGGTTGACATACTTGTGAAGGCTGAGAGCGTCGCCGCATAGTGCGTCCGTTGGTCGAATTGCCGTGAGCATCTCCAGTAGCAGCACCCCGAAGCTGTACACATCATAGTCTGTCGATATTTTGCATCCCATCCCATATTCTGTAAAACAGGAGCAGGGCACATAAATGCTTGGGAAACTAACGAAAACAAATGGGCAGAGTTGAACTCGGCAGTCGTTTGAAAGTATAACTTACCAGGTGCAATATATCCAATCGTTCCTCCGACGCCAACCAAGCCTGCTGGTCCGCCAATACCTGAAGAGAGAAACTGGGCGGACCCAAAGTCACCGATGCGTGATGTCATGTCATAGTCCAGCAGCACATTGCCTGGCTTCAGATCGCAGTGGATCAAAGGAGGTGTCAGATGGTTGTGCATATAGTCCAGAGCAGAAGCCACATCAGCAGCAATACGTATCCGCTGACCCAAGCTCAGCAGCCTCCTTGGGCTGCCTCCATGAACCCTTGGGTGTATCCACATGTCCAGGCTACCGTTTGCCATGAACTCGTATGCTATAGCCTTGAATTCATCGCCCTCAAAATCTATGGTTGAGCATAAGGTGATGGCTTGAACCAGATTGCGGTGGCGGGTGTTTTTCAGCACTTCACACTCGGTGGAAAAGCTAGTTCTCGAACCTTGCTTGCTAAGATGGAACACCTTGATGGCCACTAGATCTGTTTCGGACTCAAACCGACCAATGTAGACTGATGCTGTGTGACTCAAGCTGATCCGGTTGACCAGAGAGAACCAATTGGTGGCTTTAAGGATATCCCCATATGACACCCTCTTCATTGTCTCCTTGAAGTCTTCAGGTGGTTGAGTTCTGGGCCCCTTCATAATAGTGACAACAACAAATATAACCGAAGCAATAGTAATCAGTGCAGTTATTATCAGCAGCAGAGGTGCATTGATCTTCCTTTTTGTTGCTGAGGTGGCGGGGCAAATGGGCAGTCCAAATATGGCAGCAGCTGTTTCACATAACCCTGTGTTACCTTGCAGGAATACTGCAGTTGAATTTCCAAATATACCACCTGTCGGTACTGGCCCATCAAATTTGTTGTACGATATATTAATATAATTCAAGCTGCTGAAGTTCCCGAAAAACTGTGAAACTTGACCAGTTAAATTGTTCTCGGACAGATCTATCTGCTGCATGACCTTCAGTGCACTGAGAGACTGAGGAATCTGCCCACTAAGCATGTTGTTTTCCATTTGAAGGGATAATAATTGGACACACCAGCCAAGTTCAAAAGGAAGGCCACCAATTAATTTGTTGTTGGAAACATTAAGGAGGCCAAGATTGATCAGGTTACCAACTTCCTGTGGTATCCGCCCAGTCAGGTTGTTGTTTGACAAGTCCAAACCCAGTGAAAGGGTGGGAATACTGAATAGTTCTCTTGGTATGAATCCATCAAGGCGGTTAACTGATAAGTTCAGCATAAGCAGCCTTTTGAATTTTCCTATATTTGCTGGTATGTTTCCAGACAATTCATTGTCATCAAGATAAAACATTCCGAGTTGAGCTAGATTACTAACCGTTGATGGAATTTTACCTGACAACCTATTCATGGAAAGTTTCAGGACAAACAAGTTGCTCAAGTTCCAAACTGTCAGGGGAATTTGTCCAGAGAGCATGTTCTGGCCCATGTCAAGCTCAGTGAGGCTTACAAGGTTGTCTATCTCAGCTGGTATGTTTCCAGAGAGCATGTTTTGTCCTAGCATGAGGGAACGCAAGGACGAAACATTTCCCAAAGATGCTGGTATATTACCAGAAAGTAAATTCCCTTCAAGACATAAATATTTCAGAGCATCCATCTTTTGGAAATGTGGGATTGCCCCTGAGAGAGCATTCCACTGGAGATCAACATAGGAAAGTTTGGATGACATGAGCAGATTAGCCGGGATCACCCCAGATAAGTTGTTCCATGAGAGCATTATCACACTGAGTGACGAACTATTTGATAAGGAATGAGGGATAACTCCACTAAGAGAATTGTCTGCGAGGTTGACATAGCTAAGGGATGCAGATGCACCTAACGACAGAGGGATGTTACCTGCAAACTTGTTTCCCGCAAGATCCAGAGTTCGGAGGCTCCCAAGCTCACCTATCTCTTCAGGCACGCTTCCAGACAATCCATTGTACCCAAGGTCCATCTGCTCTAGAGAACTAAGGCCTGCTATGCATCTGGATAGTGTTCCTGTGAGCCGTGCAGACCTGATTTGTATGACCACAACACGGACTGGGAGGGCAATGCTGCAGAAGACCCCGCTCCAGCTGCAGAAGTCAAGCGAGTCGTTGCGCCATGATTCAAGAGCACTGAGAGGGTCCACGGAGATGCCAGATTTGAAGCAGAGAAGGGCTTGCCGGTCACTCTCGGATCTGTTGCTAGCTTGTGCTGATGTGAACACCATTGTGTTGGAGGACAGAAATACAAGGATGGCGCAGAGAAGAGAGAGTGCATGGTGGGAATGGACAATCAGAGATTGGGTGCGAAAAACTTGAGGAGCCATGTCCTAATGGAGTATGTTCGTTAAATGCTCTGTGTGCGTGCTTTGATATATGTTGGAAGGGTATGGGAGTTGAAACTTCTTCAGTACCGGCTGCCGGCTTGTTTGGCCTGGTTCTATTAACATCATGCCCCAGATGATCTATTTTTTTTTCTTTTTCCCGCAGAGATATCCCAGATGATTGAAAAAAACCTGAGCACAAAAGGAACTTGTGAGGTTCATGTGGGTAAAGCATACTCGTGCATAAACCAGTCTATCGAAGTACAAATACCATTCTCCGTTTGTTATGCAGTCTACAGCTTGTGCACACCAGGATCCGCCAAATGGAAGTACTAAGTGAGCTGAATATCAGGAAAAGTGGACAAGCTGGCTCATCCCCACTGACTATTATTTCTTTGCCGCCATCCAAGTAACGAAGAAAGAAAGAAAGAAAGAAATTGCACATGACATATGTTACAGTTGGATGAAGTATCCTATTGTAAGCCCAGGCACAAGTTAGCTGACTCTGCAAAGTGCCAGCAGGTTAGTTATCAAGGAAAAGAAATGGACATGGCATGATACCAAAGACTAAGTCTGTCTTGGTCGCACTCGCACTTGCAGGCAAGTTGGTCAATGATCCACAACAACCTATCCCCATCATCAGACTTCCTCGGACATGAACTATCTGAGAATCTTGAAAGAGATGCAGATGCTCGACATAATTAAATCCATGGCATGATAATACTAATGAGGAATTGAGGATATACCCTCAGACGGGACATCTATCACTTACAGTACAGTTATTTGGCAAATGACTGCTGCATCCAATCAAACCAAACCACGAGCTGGCACCTAAATAGATAGATGAATTAAGGCCTAGCACTACACAGATTTGTAATTAATTAAGAAAAAAGTCGGAGCACAAACTGTACTACCTGGGGCTAGGGCACGGGAGCATGTCGAGGATGTAGCGCTGAGGTTGGGGCTTGGCGTTGCCGAGGCCGTTGCCGATGCCCGGGACTCGAATGGATCCCTACGGCGTACGGGCACCTCTTCCTCGCCCGCGCGGCGTCGGCGGGCGGGAGGCGGAGGCCTGACGGGAGGGAGTCGGCGCTTGCGTCGTGAGGGGTTATAGGGTTGGAGCGGGAGAGGAGTGAGAGCTCCCATTTGGCTCGCGCGCTCGCTCGCTCGCTGCAGCCGCGTGGTGGGGGCGGGCTGAGCCGGAGAAATGCCGGAGTGCGGCGACGCATGGGGAGGGGTCGCGAGGAAGAAGAAGAGGGGTTAAGTGGTAAATATTTGTTCTGTCGAGTTTTTTTTTGGGGGGGGGGGGGGGGGACTCTCGAGTTGGTTAACTGTGGAAAATATGATGATGGTCAGTGTCAAAATACATTTGATAATACGTATTCCCTTCGTAAAGAAATATAAGAGCGTTTAGATCACTAAAGTAGTGATCTAAACGTTTTTATATTTCTTCACAGAGGGAGTAACATTTTTAATGCTCAATGATATAAGAAAAAAATCTTAACGGAAGAAAGCTGTGACAGTGCAATGATGAAAGTTTATGTCAATGTCTACATTTTGCATGAAAAAGATGATTCAGAGAGCAAAAGAGGATTATAGCTTGTGTTATTATCTATCCCCAAATTGACATTTCATATGCATATCCTTCTTTGCTTTTAAATCGAGTACTTATGCAGGATGCGTCCTTAAGACACCTCCTTATAACAAGCCGTCAACAGGTGCTTAGAAAGATGCTTAATAAAAAAAACCATTTTTTAAGCATCAGTGCTTATCTCTATAAAAAAGGATAGCTAATTAAGCATCTGTCATGAACAAATAAGCATCAATGCTTAAGAAAAACTGATTAATTTCTCTAAGCACGTTGTATCGTACAAGGCCTAAAAAACATCGTTGATATTTTCAATGTGCTCAAAGTTTCTTCCAGTTTGTTAAATACAGGATGCACTCTACTATTAAAAAAATATTCTTTTCCTTAAATACCGCATCAACATGCTGCAACAGAAGTGAAATAATATTTCTCATTTCAAACATGTTTTCCTTTTTTTTCCTTTATATTTCCTCATTTTCTCTATGTTTATTGCTTACAACTCTCTTTTTTTGGAACTTCACAAACATGTTTGGAACTTCATAAGTCTTGTATGAGCATTCATGAAAAACATCATGTTTCTTGATTTTTAATAAACATTTCTAAACGTTCCTCTTTATGTTGCCTATTCTTTTTAGTTTTCCCAGTATTTTATCTTCAACTAATCAACTTTTTGTTTAACCCCCACTATTTCATTGTTTTTTGAAACAAATAGTCCTTTTGAACACATTTCTATTGTTCACATTTCCTAGGTTTATCTGTTATTAATTGCTTTTTTCTTACTACCATCGTGCCGTCCGTTAAACCGCTTTGAGCCTGGTTAGTGGTCAAATTATCTGGTTTGAAAGTTGAGTGTCCTTCAGTATTTGACATTCATGGCTCCAAAAGAAGAATAAAATCGGCAACACTTATTCAAAACATGAACTAATCAGCATCTTAGAAAATCACACCTTCGTTGTTTAGTGAAACAAAGTTTTAACAGAGCTTCAACTTTCGCTCCCAAATGCTAAAAAAACAACTTCAATCTGAGATAAAAAGAGAAATCTTTACCCTGCTTATTTTGGCGGGCACATAGCATAATGGTTCATATTTACCAGATACATACAAAAAACTGTTGGAATTATTCTACAAGTGATACAGCTACTGTAATAATGTATATAGGCATCACAGTAGTGTAGTAACCGTACTGTTCTTCTGAATGTATATACATGATCTTTAAACATCTCACTGCTCAACCCACTAGTTGCCGTAATCACAAGGTCTCGACAAATGCCTCTTTCATGGCAACAATTCTGGCACAGACATCATGCATACCTGGTCTATCTTGCGGCGAATCCATGGTACACATCAGGCCAATACTGACCAAAGGTATAATGTAGTTTTGCATACGCAGAGAAGCAGCCGCCTCGTCCTCCTCGGAAGGCATATGGGGATCTAGAATCTCAGCGATCCTCTCGGGGAAGGCTTGATCGACATACTTGTGGAGGCCGAGGGCGTTGCTGCATTGTGCCTCCGTAGGTCGCACCGCCGTGAGCATCTCCAGTAGCAGCACCCCGAAGCCGTACACGTCGCCGACTGTCGAGACTTTGCATCCCATCCCGTATTCTGTAAAACAGGAGCAATGTGCATAAGTACTTGTGAAACTAACAAAACAAAGATAGTTCAGCATCAAACTCAACAGTCATCTCAAAGAAAGAAAAAAGTGCAACTTACCAGGAGCGATATATCCGATTGTTCCTCCTACACCGATCAAGCCTTCTGGTCTGCCGATACTTGAAGAGAGAAACTTGGCGGACCCAAAGTCGCCAATGCTGAGGTCATGTCGTAGTCCAGCAGAACATTGCTCGGCTTCAGATCACAGTGAATTAAAGGAGGTGTCAGCTGGTTGTGCATATAGTCCAGAGCAGAAGCTACATCAGCAGCAATACTTATCCGCTGGCCCAAGCTCAACAGCCTCCTTGAGCTGCCAACCCTTGGGTGTATCCACATGTCCAGGCTACCGTTTGCCATGAACTCATATACTATAGCCTTGAATTCATCGCCCTCGAAATCTACGGTTGAGCACATGGTGATAGCTTGAACCAGATTGCGGTGGCGGGTGTTTTTCAGAACTTCGCACTTGGTGAAAAAGCTAGTTCTCGAACCCTGCTCACTGAGATGGAACACCTTGATGGCCACGAGATCTGTCTCGAACTCAAATCGACCAATGTAGACTGATGCTGTATGACTTGAGCTTATCCGGTTAACTACAGAGAACCAATTGGTGGCTTTAAGGATGTTCCCATATGACACCCTCTTCATTGTTTCCTTGAAGTTTTCAGATGGTTGAGTTTTGGTCCTCTTCATAACAGTGACAACAACACATATAATAGAGAACAAAGCAACAGTAATCAATGCAGTTATTATCAGCAGCAGGCGTGCATTTATCTTCTTTTTTGTTGCTGGGGTGGTGGGGCAAATGGGCAGTCCAAATATGGCAATAACTGCACATAACCCTGTGTTGCCTTGCAGGAATACTGCAGTTGAATTTCCAAATATGCCACCAGTCGGGATTGGCCCTTCCAATTTGTTGTATGATATATTAATATAATTTAAGCTGCTGAAGTTCCCAAAATACTGTGGAACTTGACCAATTAAATTGTTCTCGGACAGATCTATCTGCTGTATGACCTTCAGTGCACTGAAAGACTGAGGAATATACCCGCTGAGCATGTTGCGTTCTATTTGAAGGGATAGCAGTTGAACACACTGGCCAAGTTCATAAGGAAGGCCACCAGATAATTTGTTATTGGAAATATTTAGGAGGCCAAGATTGATCAGGTTACCAACTTCCTGTGGTATAGGCCCAGTCAGGTGGTTGTTTGACAAGTCCAAACCCAATGAAAGGGAAGAAATACCAAAGAGTTCTATTGGTATGGATCCATCAAGGCGGTTAACTGACATGTTCAGCATAGCAAGCCTTTTGCACTGTCCTATATTTGCTGGTATGTTTCCAGACAATTCATTGCCATCAAGATCAAGCTGGTTGAGTTGAACAAGATTACCAACTGTTGATGGAATCTGACGTGACAACCTATTCATGGAAAGTTTTAGGACAACCAAGTTTCTCAAGTTCCAAACTGTCAGGGGAATTGGTCCAGAGAGCATGTTCTGGCCCATGTCAAGCAGAGTGAGACTTACAAGCTTGCCTATCTCAGCTGGTATGTTTCCAGAAATTTGGTTTCTTCCAAAGCTTAACCGCTGAAGCTTTGTTGAAAGTTTGCCTACTGCTTTTGGCAAACTTCCATTCAGGA
The DNA here is from genome assembly GCF_018294505.1 of Triticum aestivum. Taxonomy (NCBI): domain Eukaryota; kingdom Viridiplantae; phylum Streptophyta; class Magnoliopsida; order Poales; family Poaceae; genus Triticum; species Triticum aestivum. The sequence continues at coordinate 51,893,864 of NC_057798.1, read as the reverse complement.
TATTTCCATCCATTGATAATATTAACAACTGAGTGCAATTGGTCAGAGAGGTAAGGAAGGCCCAGTCGCCAGCTTCGAGTTTATTATTACGTAAAATCAGTTGACTCATGTCTGCCAAGGATCCTAGGGATGGCACCATGCCAGTCAGCAAGTTGCTTGAAAGATCAAGCACTTGGAGCTTTGACATGTTGGTCAGAGAATCTGGGATTGGTCCACGAAATCCGTTGCCTCCCATTACCAATGTTTGAAGATTTGGAAGTGAGTGGCCAATTTCAGAAGGTATGTGTCCAATAAAATTGTTGGTGCCTAAGCTAAAGAGTGTGAGTGATGACACATTGTACAGTGTAACTGGGACATACCCCGTGAACATGTTATTACTTAGATCTAGCACTGTTAGGTTTGGAATTTGACCCAAAGTTTCTGGAACTGATCCTGCTAAGTTGTTTTGTGCTAGCAGGAGGGAACGCAATGATGAAACATTGCCCAAAGATGCTGGTATAGTACCAGAAAGTGAATTCCCTGTAAGATTAAGAAATTGCAGAGCATCCATCTTTTGGAAATGTGGGATAGGCCCGGAGAGAGCATTCGACCGGAGGTCAACAGCAACAAGTTTGGATGAGTTGAATAAATTAGCTGGGATCACCCCAGATATGTTATTACGTGAGAGGATTATCTCACTGAGTGACAAACTATTTGCTAAGGAATCAGGGATAGCTCCACTAAGAGAATTGTTTGCAAGGTTGACATATCTAAGAGATGCAGCTGTACCTAATGACAGAGGGATGTTACCTGAAAGCCTGTTGCCAGCAAGCATCAGGGTTTGGAGGCTCCGAAGCTCACCTATGTCTTCAGGTACGCTTCCAGATAACTTATTATTCCAAAGGTTCAACTGAAATAGAGAAGTAAGGGCAGCTGTACAGCTGGATAGTGTTCCTGTGAGCTGAGCAGACCTCAATTGGAGGGACACGACACGGATCGGGAGGGTGGTGCTGCAGTTGACCCCTCGCCAGCTGCAGAAGTTAAGCGAGTCATTGCGCCATGATCCAAGAACACCGGCAGGGTCCTTGGAGATGCCAGCTTTGAAGCAGAGAAGGGCTTGCCGGTCATCTTCGGTTTTGTTGGTAGCCTGTGCCGATGAGAATATGATTGTGTTGGAGGATAGAAATATGAGGATGGTGCAAAGAAGGAAGAGTGCATGGTGGGGAATCAGAGATTGGGTGCGGAAAACTTGAGGAGACATGTCTCTCTTCTTGTCCTAATGGAGTGTGCTTATTAAAATATTTGTGTGTGTGTGTGTGTGCGTGTGTGCTTAGATATATGTGGAAGTGAGGGTAGGGAAGTTGAAACTTCTATACTTTGACTTGAGCGTGTCTTGGTTAGCTTGGTAGTAGCTCACGCCGCCGGATGATTGAAAAATAGCCTGAGCAGGAAGGAACTTGTGAGAAAACGTGTGCATAAACCAGTCTATAGAAGTACAAATACTATTCTCTGCTTGCTATACAACCTACAGCTTCTAACGGAGTGTGTTTGTTAAATATTGTGTGTGTGTATGTGTGTGTGTGTGTGTGTGCTCAGATATATGTTAGAGGAATAGGGGAGTTGAAACTTCTTCTTGACTTCAGTGCCACTTATTTATGACTGAAAAAGGCCTGAGCACAAAAGGAACTTGTGAGAGGTCTATGTGGATGAAGAAAATGTGTGCTTGAACCAGTCTATCAAAGTAGAAATACTATTCTCTGCTTACTATACAACCTACAGCTTCTGCAACCCAAAATCCACACAATCATGGAAACATTGACTGGGATGAATAGTAGAAAAGGGGAGCATCAGTTACCATTATTTCTTTGCCACCATCAAGTAACACAGAATAAATATTTGCATACAGTTGGCTCTGTGGTTGAGGAAGTATCCTACTGTAAAGCCCAAGCAGAGTTTTTGCTTGAGTCTGCAAAGTGCCAATTCAGTCATCAAGGAGAAGAAACGGGGCAAGCCGGAGACTTGTCCGTCCATCTTTGTCGCGCTGCGGGAAAATCAATTATTAGTCCACAACATTTTGTAGTCAGGATCCAGCTATCCACATCGTCGAACTTGCTCCACACGAAGTACCAGATAGATTCAAAAGAGATGGCTGCCAAGATGAAATGTTCCAAACATTCCTCTCCACATGATAATACCTGATTGAATTGTACTAGGTGCCAGGTATACCGTATACGGCAGGCAGGCATTGCTAGCATCACCTCTCCCCCCTTCTTCTTCATCTCAAATCCACCTTCTCTCCTTCACCGGCTATGGCAGTCCTAACAGTAACAGGACGAGCACAAATTACAGTATCACGCACCCACTGCTGCAGTAACGAATTCGAGCACAAATTTCGTGTGGAGAGAATGACAGATGCAGGTACAGTATACCTGGGGTAGGGGAACATGCCGAGGATGTGGCCCTTGGGCGTGTGGATGCCGACCTCCGGCCGGCCGTGGGCTCAAGACGCTGCTCCTCGCATTGCATCTGCCGTGGTTCCACCTCGGCCGGCCCTGTCCCGGCGTGCGGGTACCTCCTCCTCGCCTGCGCCTTCCGCGTGGCGGGAGGCATGCGGCGGCGGTGGGCGGCGGGCGATTGCGGGTGGCGCTCGCGTTGTTAAGGGCCATCGGTTTGGGGTGGGGAAGGGAGGAAGGGGAGTTTCACTTCGCGCGGCTGCTTCTCATCCCCGAGCGCAGAGCGGGCTGCCGGAGCCGGTGACCGGAGAGGAGAGGAGTGGATTTGGGAGGAAGACGGGTGGGGGTAAAGTAGTCATTTTCGTAGATATCTACTTACTCCTGTTTATTTATATTAATATTAGTATAAAGAAAAGCAAAAAAGATCCCTATCATTATAACAAGCAAAATACCATGTTGACTCTTTATTTTATCTTCTACTCCCTCTGTTCAATATGAAAGATATATAAACTAAAATAAGTGAACAAACACACTAAAACGTGGATATATACATTCAATTCCGAGAAAAAGTTAGTAAAAGACCTGCACATGGCAAAAAGAACGTTTCTTATGACAATTTTAGTGACGCGAGGATGGCAATTTTGACAAGTACGGCAATTTTCAGGCAAAAAACATTCATTTTTCCATGTGCACGTACCTGACGTTCGGTAGTTATCAGCGTCCTAAAATTATTGTTGCCGTTAACCTTCTTATAAGTATGTCACATGAATTCTTGCTTTGAAGAAGAGAGACTATGAGGTGGTTTGGAGCATGAAAAAAAACCCTGATTATTCATGTACGGAACTTCACAAATCTATATTTATGAGCATTCATAAAAAAACATCATGTTTCCTGATTCTCCAAAAATGTTTCTAAACTTTTTTACTCTCTCCGTTCCATATTATTTGTCGCTGATTTAGTACAACTTTCTTTTCGGTTTGTCCTTTCTTTGTCTCCCTTTCTTTTCGCTTTATCAAATATTCTATCACATTTTTTGCAATCTTTCATGATTTTTGAAAATTGATGTCCCCTTTTCAAAATACATTTTCCTTTTTCCGATAATATCTATTTTCTCTCTTTTCTATAGCTTTCGGTTTCATAACTAATACAACAACACATCATCAATCAAACCTCTTTGAGGCATAGGCAAGGGGGCAAATTGATCTGGTTTTGAAAATTGAGTGTCAACTTTGTCTCATTTTTTCACGGACCAAAAGTTAACCGAAAAATAATGCTTTGCTTTATTAAGTGGGCATAAGATTTTATGGGAGGAAAACACATTCATATATACAGTACCCTTTACAAAATTAACTAGTACAAGAATTTCGCCATACACACAGCTCAAGGTCAAAATAAAAATAATTCAACAAATATACAACAAAGAACAGTTGATTCTTTTTGTAGCCAATTATTGCCAGCAAATCATATCATTGTGGTCAAGCCTCAAGGTTTCTTCCAGTTTGTCAAATAGACAGGGTACAATGAAGAATGAACTTTACTTGTTACTACATTCTTAATAATAAAGAATCGGCGTGCTCTAACAGAGCAGAAATATTCATCAATCGTCATCACGGTGTTCAAGAAAAGCGTCTCTTATAGCAGAAAGTTTTGCACAAACATCTTTCATTCCAGGTAGTCCTGGCCATCTCAGGCCCGGCCCTGTGGGCCCACCCAGGCCCAGCCCTAAAATCCAGGGCCTAGGCCCGATGGGCTTGCCCGTGGGCCGGGCTTGGGCCTGAGTTTTGAGCCCACCAGCAGGGCCTGGATGGACTTGGGCTTGGCATATTGGCATTTTAAGAAAGAGGCCCGGCCCACGGCCCTAAGCCATAAGGGCTTTTCAGGGCTTTTTACCAGATGGGCCGGGCTTGGGCTTGAAAAGTAGGCCGGATGGTAGGGCCTGGGAGGGCTTGGGCCTCGGTTTTCTATCATGGGCTTTTTCAGGCCCGGACTGGCCCATGGCCAGATATAATTCCATGTCTGTCCTTCGGAGATTTCACAGTACATGACAGCCCAAGAGCAACCAGGGGTACAATATATCTTTGCGTCCATACTTCTGCACACCCTTGATACTCCTCATGTCCCATACGAGGATCTAAAATCTCCGCGACTCTTTCAGGGAACATGGATTCAGAGAAAATGGGAAGGGTAAGTCCATCAACAAACATATCATCGGTTGGTCGTTTTCCGGTAAGCAATTCCAGTAGAAGCACACCAAAACTATATGCATCAGCTCCTACAGAGATCTCATAACCCGTCCAGTTCTCTGCGAAGAAGCAATGCTTTAGAATAATGCACAGACATTAAAGACAAAGTATAATTAAGTGGAAATGGAAAAGCAAAATTCACCAGGTGCCATGTATCCAACTGTTCCACCAACATCATCCAGGCTTTCAAGAATAAACATATCCGGCGACAAAAACTTTGCTGAGCCAAAATCACTGCCGTGCGGTCATGTCATCGTCCAAAAGGATGTTCTCTGGCTTCAAATCACAATGGATCAAAGGAGGCGTTAGTTGGTTGTGGACATAATCAAGAGCAGAAGCCACATCTGCCGCTATGCATATCCTCTTGCCAAAGTTTAGCACTCTGCCTGGGATTCCATTGTGTTGCTCAGAATGTAACCATCTGTCAAGGCTGCCATTAACCATGAACTTGAATATCAGCGCTTTGAACTCATGATTTTGTGAATCAAGTGTCGAGCATACGGTCACAGGACACATTATATTTCTATGGCGGGTGTTTCATAGCACTTCACACTCAATAAAGTAACTATCACTTCCGCTAGGTTCACTCAAGTTGAAAACTTTGATGGCAACCAATCTCCTGTCGGACTTGAACCTACCAACATAAACTGACCCAGTAGAGGTTGAGCTAATAGTATGAAGCAAAGAAAACCAGTTGGTAGCTTTAAGAATGTCCTGATATGACACCCTCTTCAGCTTCTTCTCATCGTTGCGCGGAACTGTATGCACTTCTTTTCTCTTGTGATGGGTAACAAAACGAAACATCTTCTTGGACACAACAGCCAATTGTAAAAATGAGAATACCGCTCTCTTCCAAAGAGTGGGTAGAAACCATAGCAAGACTACGAAAGCAATAGTAAGTGGTGGTAGTACAACTAGCAGCAAGGTTGCCAGCGAGGACATATGATGCTTTGTTTTATTTGCTGAAGCTGAGATGCCAGGACAAATTGGTAATGCCAGCCTGGAGAAATTCGAACAGAGTCCCTTGTTATTATCCAGAAGTACTGCGGTAGAATTCTCAAAGATCCCACTTGTAGGAACAGCCCCTTCCAAGTTGTTATAAGATACATCAAGCTGCTCCAGCATATGAAGGTGCTCAAAGAATTCAGGCACGGCACCGGATAAGTCATTGTGAGAAAGATTAACATGCACGGTTGATACTAACTGCCATCATGCACGGTTGATACTAACTGCCATCTTGCTGGAATTTGTCCATGAAACTTGTTTCCTTCCATGTGAAGGGATGTTGGACTAGCACCAGCACCAACTGTACCAAGTTCCAGTGGCAGTTCCCCAGTGAGATTGTCGTGTGAGAAGTCCAGACCGAGGGAGAATGGAGGGTTAGCAAAGAGTTCGACTAGTATTGACCCATTAAGGCTGTTTCGAGACAAGTTTAGTTCAAGAAGTCCCTTGCACTGACCTAAACTACCAGGTACGTTACCAGTCAACTTGTTATCACTAAGATAAAGGTTGCCCAGTTGAGTAATGTCACCAACTGAAGAAGGTATCTGACCTGATAATTTATTCTTTGATAGATTTAGGATATATAGGTTTTGCAGCTTACCAATGGTAGAGGGTATGCTTCCAGAAAGAAAATTGCTTTCCATCATAAGTGAAGTGAGATTAACAAGATTGCTGATCTCAACAGGTATGGAGCCCGAAATTCTGTTTGACGCAAGTGATAAATCTTCTAGCATTGTGGAAAGATTAACAACTGCTACAGGTAAGCTGCCATTCAGAGCATTCCCTTCCAAGGACAACGCTAGATTAACACTGTACCAAGTTCCAGTGGCAGTTCCCCAGTGAGATTGTTGTGTGAGAAGTCCAGATTGAGGGAGAATGGAGGGTTAGCAAAGAGTTCGACTAGTATTGACCCATTAAGGCTGTTTCGAGACAAGTTTAGTTCAAGAAGTCCCTTGCACTGACCTAAACTACCAGGTATGTTACCAGTCAACTTGTTATCACTAAGATAAAGCTTGCCCAGTTGAGTAATCTCACCAACTGAAGAAGGTATCTGACCTGATAATTTGTTCTTTGATAGATTTAGGATATATAGGTTTTGTAGCTTACCAATGGTAGAGGGTATGCTTCCAGAAAGAAAATTGCTTTCCATCATAAGTGAAGTGAGATTAACAAGATTGCTGATCTCAACAGGTATGGAGCCCGAAATTCTGTTTGACGCAAGTGATAAATCTTCTAGCGTTGTGGAAATATTAACAACTGCTACAGGTAAGCTGCCATTCAGAGCATTCCCTTCCAAGGACAACTTTGTCAGCTGGGAGCAATTTGCTAGAGATGTAAGAAATGACCAGTCATGTGCTTCTAGCAAGTTCCCCCCTAAAACTAACTGACGCAAGTTTGCCAACGAACCAAGAGATGGCACAGAGCCATGTAACAAGTACTTCTTCTTCGGCACAACCCCCCTAAAGGGTAGGATGGTCCTTTTATTAAATAAGTACATCACCCCTATTGTACACGACGCAGTAAACTGGGCCAGCCCATCAACGATCTATCTCAAGTGGTTTGAAAGAGCGAAAAATAACACAAAATTTTAGCCTACGGCAGGAATCGAACATGGACCTCCCGCGAACAAACCAACGAGCAAAACCACTACGATGAGCCAGCTTTCTTGCCTAACTAACAGCGCGGAGGTTTAAGAACTATGAGCAGCGACATATTTGAACATTTTTGTGGAAATTTGAACGTGACCTCTTTTTAAACGCGGATATTTTTCAAAATTGGAAAGAAAACTATGAAAGTGGAAACAAAATTTCCCAAACGTGGAACACATTTTTAAACTCCGAACAATTTTTTTATAAAATGTGATTTTAGAATTCCGAATTTCTTTTGGAAACAACAACAATTTTGAAACTCTAAAGCTTTTTTAAATCCGGCCATTTTTCATATTTTTGAAATTTTTCAAAAAATAAAAATAAATATGTTGAACATTTTTTGAGCTTTGCGATTTTGAAAATGAAAAAGAAAACAATTCATGAACCTTCTTAAACACTCCCAAACCGGTAAAAACTGGCCTAGAACAATCTAGAGGTTCCCAAAACCGGCATCTACGGAGGCAACAAACAGATTAAATGGGTTGACGCATGTTCACTCGTAAGAATTGCGTATGTGGGAAATAACGACTGTTTGACGTAATAAGGGTCAAATAGGGTTTCCCCCCGATTGATGATGTCGCCTAGTTAGGCCAACACCTAAACAGTTTTTCTCTATTTTATTTTATTTTCACTTTTTTGATAATTCATTTTTCCTTTTCAAACTTTATTGTTCTTTTTGAAACTTGTTCAAAAATTTGGATTTTTTTGGAATACCCTAAATGTTCTTGTTTTCAAATATTTTTAGAATTTTAAAATATTCTGGAATTCAAAAGAAATCACGCTTTCGAATATATTGTTCATTGATTAAAGAAATATTTGTGCTTCAAAAAAAGTTGATAATTTCTTAAAATAGAACATTTTTCCAATTTTTGTTCAAAATTTTCATCAATTGTTGGAAATTTGTTACCAATTTTGGAAAAGGTGTTCAAACTTGTCAAATTTTCATGCGCAATTTATCGGTTTTTTTCATCGAGAAAACTCCAGAAAATGCAAAATCTGTTGGAAGCTCAATCAACTTGACATAGTGCCTTGAATTGACCATATAAGCTCATGGAATAAATTTGGGTCATGTGAGAGATGCCGAAAACAAGGTGGTCTCAAACGTACCCTTCTCACCTACGCAAACACTCTCTGTTGAATATGGTCTATTTTTAGACATGCATAAAGATTGTGGTGCCACCGCCGTTGGCGAGAGGGCGGCGGCGACACCAAGCAGCCGACAGGCTTCATCCCGAGTCCTCCTTCTTCCACCCCGTTGCAGAAGTCTTAATCATTACGTCCCTACTTCCTCCAGAACATAGACGATTCTACCTCAACGGAAAAGGTAGACGTGTCAGAGTGGTTCCAACGCATAATGTAGGAATCTCATCATATTTACCGCGCTTCGGCGCCGAGGTGGACGGTGGCCATTGGATATGGAGAGGAGGACAAGGGGAAGGATGTGCCCAAGTGTGAATGCCACAAAATTAGAACATATGACCTTTTGGGAGAGGGGGGGGGGGGTGCAAAAAGTTGTCACATCGAAGTAGTCAACCTCCCACCCGGATGCAAGTCAAAACTGATGCAACGTGGAATGGGTAGGACTGCGAGCAACACATGTGGCAAACTTTTAGGACCCATATATGAATTTACATAGTATTCAGACTAATATGACACACACCAAATATTTTTTAGACTTATGGTGTATTTTTACTCTTAAAACAATGTTGCCATTTACAAAAAAAATCACAATTTTCAAAAAGTTCTAGATTACAAAGTTTTCTCACAAATTCAAAAAGTAAACTAATTTGCAAAATTTATTCACATATTCAAAAAATGTCCGTGGAGTTTCAAATAACGTTTGGACTTTCAAAATTTGTTTGGAATTAAACAAATATTGCTGCGTTCAATTTTTTGTTCACAAATTCAGAAAAGTGTTCGATGAAATCCAATAAACCTTTTTGGTTTCAATTTTTTGTTCGACTTGTTGAAAAAATGTTTGAAAATTCCAATTGTTGTTCGTGTTTTCCAAAAATTATTGGTTTTAAAAATGTTGTTCGTACTTTTAAAAAACTGTTCATGTCTTATCATTCTGAACAATCTTTTAAGGACACGAACATTTTTCAAAAATTCATTTACTTTTTCTGAAAATGTGATTTATTTTTTCAATTTATGAACAAAATTGGAAAAAACGAACATTTTATGAAATTTTGAACAAAATTAAAAGCATTAAAATTTTGTTAAAATAAAAAAAATTGAAATAGGAAAAAGAAACAAAAATTAAAATAGAAAAGAAAAAGAAACAGGGGAAAAATGGTTCGCTACACTAAACCCGTCGCTGTGATCATTCTGATTGCTAGCGTTTCTTTATTAGACACAGGAGGGGGTTGTACCGAAGCGGAACTCGTCTGTTTCGGTAGACCCCCCTTAAACACATCGATTGCTCAGATTATCCCATACCCCTTCATAATTAAGAATAAGATTGTCCTTTTTAAAAGTACGTCGTAAGACCTCGTATACAAATTGCACGGGCCGGCCCATTAAGCCACGTCCAATATAATCAACGTAAAAATATTAAGAAAAAGGACCACATGACGAATTGAACTCAAGACCTCACACTTAGAGCCATACGCTGCTAGCCAGTTAACCCCACAGCCGTTTGTATTATTTTGTAGTGCGAAATATATAAGAAGACACAACAGTGTTCACATATAAGAAATATTTTCTGAAAGAAAAGTTCGAAACTCTAATTGAAAAAATGTGAACAATTTTGAAATGCCGAATATTTATTGAATTTATGAATGGAATTTGACCTAACATTTTTTGAAATTTGAACAAAATTTCAAAACATGAACAATTTCCAAACATCTTTCAAACATGAACAATTTTTAAAATTTGTTGTTTTATTTTTACGGTTATTGTTTGTCCTGTTTTCCTTCTATTTTTTCTCTTTACTTTATTTTATTTTCTTTATTAAAATTCATGAACTATTTTTAAATCATGTACCTTTTCTGGAATCTGTGAGCTTTTCAAATTTGTGAATATTTTCTTAAATTTACAAACTTTGTTTTCAAATCCATGAACTTTTTTGCAAGCAGTGGGCATTCCCATGGTAGGCATCCATATCATATTTGAACGATTTCCGACACAGTATGCAAGTTGCGACACGTCTGGCCATTTATTGGCCTTTTTTTATCGAGAAATCTCCAGAAAATGCAAAATTTGTCGAAAACAAAAACAACTTGGTATGGGGCCTTTAATTGGTCATATAAAAGCATCCAAATGCCATAATTATTTGTTGGGCCTGCCTACATGTTTAATTGTGTTAAGCTAGCATGATAAAAGAAACATGTACTAACACCTACCACTGGTCATTTCTTTTTGTTCATTGTTTTTATATAGCTTACCGCTCATGCGGTCATGCCAAGTGGTCACCTACCACCGGTCACTGTAACATGAGAAAGCAATTTGTCATTATCCTGTAGTGAATGCATGGCCAATTTGATTGTTCGGAAGCAAAATATAACGGAGTACTAGTAGTTTGTTTGCAGCTGGAGTTCGCGGAGCTGCGCGCGGCCCAGAGCAAACGGGAAGCGGTGGATGGAATTTGTGCACAGCTCGAAGCCCTCGACCTGAAGATTTCTGAGCAGTCCGCTAGGCTGGATCAGGTATAGGTCAAGGTTGACCTATCTTGCGACACACTGGGGCAAGTGCAGCAGACGCACTTCCATGCGGTTCAGACGGGGAAGCAGAACGCGATGGGCGAGAGTTCCTCTCCCACAGCATCAGAAGTGTCGGATGGCATATTGGGGTCTGGCCCTGGGTTCACAAATCATGCTCCACCGCGTCCAGTTTAGGTACCGATCAAACCTGTCGAATTTCAGTCCCCTGTGCTACCGGCTGAGGAGGAACATACGGCAAAGCGCCAGTGGATGCCGAAAATGGATTTTCCAAGGTTTGATGGGTCTGATGTGCGAATTTGGCTGGATAAGTGTGAGGCGTTCTTCAGGCTGTACCACATACCTGACAGTTTTAAAGTCACATCAGCCTCGCTCTACCTGACAGACAATGCAGCTCACTGGTACCAGGCATTTAAGCAGATAGGTGCGTTGCACACTTGGGAGCAATTCTGTCAGGCAATTTTGCAAGAGTTTGACGTGAATGTGTATCGCCAAAAGATGAAGGACCTGATGATGCTCAAACAGACAGCTACTGTGGAAGAATTCAAGCAACAGTTCTTACAGTTGGTGTACACAGTCAAGTTATATGAGCCTACAATCAGCGATACATTCTTAGTCACTAGATTTATCATAGGGCTCAAGGAGGAACTCCATCAGCAGTGGAACTGCAAATTTCATCAAATGTGCAACTGACAGCTCTTTATGCATTTGTTCCAGAGGGTTTACTTTTGCAACAAAAATCCACCAAATCCAGTTTTCCCAAGACACAATATGCAAAGACAGAGAACAAGTCCAGTCTGGCTACAGGTGATTTGTGGAAAGCCAAACAACTTAAGGAATATCGTCGAGCGAATGGACTCTGTTATAAATGTGGGGAGAAATTTGCTCCTGGCCATATGTGCAACCAAGCACCAGCACCTGGTGCTCAACTCAAGGCAGCTGAACTAGTAGACCCACATGAAATAATCTCTGATGCTGTACTGGATGCTTTAGTGCAAGGAGGACCAGAGGAGTGTGCCATATTTCAGCTACAGCTATGTCAGGGGCAGCACATCCGAAAACAATACAATTGAGAGCTCTGGTGGGAAACAAAGTGGTGTTGATCTTAGTGGACTCACGCAGCACACACACATTTGTGGATCAGGCATTACCGAGCAAGGTTGCTGTCAAAACTGAAACACTGAAACAACCAATGCAAGTGAGGGTGGCTAATGGAAACATTATTCAGAGCACTGAAGTAGCACCTGGAGTCACTTGGTGGATGCAGAGCCACAGTTTCACCAATGCTATGCAAGTGCTGCCTTTAGGAGGGCATGACATTATACTAGGTATGGATTGGTTGGAACAGTGGGGTGTCATGCAATGTCACTGGGCAGACAAATGGATTCAGTTCCAATATGAAGGACAGACAGTTAGGTTGCAAGGAGTACTGCCTGCCCAACAAGAAGAAATTACTGAAGTTTCTGCTGATCAGTTGCTGAAGTGGGAAAGAGGGAATGAAGTGTGGGCTACTGCCTTACTAAACAGAATATTAATGGCACATGCCACCGAAATTCCAGCTGAAGTCCAACAGGTTTTGGACAGGAACAAGGAAGTGTTTCAAGAATCTCACAGTCTGCCTCCACACAGAGTTATTGACCACAATATCAATTTACTGCCAAATACTGTGCCTGTGAATTGCAGGCCTTACAGATACTCTCCTTTACAGAAGGATGAGATTGAGAGGCAAGTAAAGGAAATGTTGGATAGTGGTCTGATCACACCTAGTATGAGCCCATTTGCTGCTCCTGTGCTCTTGGTAAAGAAAAAAGATGGCACTTGGAGGTTCTGTGTGGACTACAGGAGATTAAATGCAGTGACAGTTAAAAACAAGTTTCCTATGCCAGTAATTGATGAGATTATTGATGAGTTAGGAGGGGCTAAGTGTTGGAAATATGCCCTAGAGGCAATAATAAAAGCATTATTATTATATTTCCTTGTTCATGATAATTGTCTTTATTCATGCTATAATTGTGTTATCCGGAAATCGTAATGCATGTGTGAATAACAGACACCAACATGTCCCTAGTGAGCCTCTAGTTGACTAGCTCGTTGATCAACAGATAGTCATGATTTCCTGACTATGGACACTGGATGTCATTGATAACGAGATCACATCATTGGGAGAATGATGTGATGGACAAGACCCAATCCTAAACATAGCACAAGATCGTATAGTTCGTTTGCTAGAGTTTTGCAATGTCAAAGTATCTTTTCCTTAGACCATGAGATCGTGTAACTCCCGGATACCGTAGGAGTGCTTTGGGTATGCCAAACGTCACAACGTAACTGGGTGACTATAAAGGTAGACTACGGGTATCTCCGAAAGTGTCTGTTGGGTGACATGGATCAAGACTGGGATTTGTCACTCCGTATGACGGAGAGGTATCACTGGGCCCACTCGGTAATGCATCATCATAATGAGCTCAGAGTGACCAAGTGTCTGGTCACGGGATCATGCATTACGGTACGAGTAAAGTGACTTGCCGGTAACGAGATTGAACGAGGTATTGGGATACCGACGATCGAATCTCGGGCAAGTAACATATCGATAGACAAAGGGAATAGCATACGGGGTTGATAGAATCCTCGACATCGTGGTTCATCCGATGAGATCATCGTGGAGCATGTGGGAGCCAACATGGGTATCCAGATCCCGCTGTTGGTTATTGACCGGAGAGTCGTCTCGGTCATGTCTGCTTGTCTCCCGAACCCGTAGGGTCTACACACTTAAGGTTCGGTTACGCTAGGGTTGTAGGGATATGTATATGCAGTAACCCGAATGTTGTTCGGAGTCCCGGATGAGATCCCGGACGTCACGAGGAGTTCCGGAATGGTCCGGAGGTAAAGATTTATATATGGGAAGTCCTGTTTCGGGCATCGGGACAAGTTTCGGGGTTATCGGTATTGTACCGGGACCACCGGAGGGGTCCCGGGGGCCCACCGGGTGGGGCCACCCATCCCCGGGGGCCACATGGGCTGTAGGGGGTGCGCCTTGGCCTGCTTGGGCCAAGGGCACCAGCCCCACTAGGCCCATGCGCCTAGGGTTTCCAAGGGGGAGGAGTCCTACTAGTGGAAGGCACCTCCTAGGTGCCTTGGGGGGGAGGGAAACCCCCCTTGGCCGCCGCACCCCTAGGAGATTGGATCTCCTAGGGCCGGCCACCCCCCTTGGCACCCCTATATATAGTGGGGGAGAGGAGGGACCTCATACCTTGAGTCCTTGGCCTTAGGTTGCCTCCTTCTCCCTCCCCAACACCTCCTCCAACTCCATAGCGCTTAGCGAAGCTCTGCCGGAGTACTGCAGCTCCATCAACACCACGCCGTCGTGCTGCTGCTGGTGCCATCTCCCTCAACCTCTCCTCCCTCCCTTGCTGGATCAAGAAGGAGGAGACGTGGCTGTTCCGTACGTGTGTTGAACGCGGAGGTGCCGTCCGTTCGGTGCTAGGATCTCCGGTGATTCGAATCACGTCGTGTTCGACTACATCATCCCCGTTCTTTGAACGCTTCCGCTCGCGATCTACAAGGTACGTAGATGCATCTATTCACTCGTTGCTAGATGAACTCCTAGATGATCTTGGTGAAACGAGTAGGAAAATTTTTGTTTTCTGCAACGTTCCCCAACAGTGGCATCATGAGCTAGGTCTATGCGTAGTTCTTCTTGCGCGAGTAGAACACAATTTGTTGTGGGCGTAGATTTGTCAACTTTCTTGCCGTTACTAGTCCTTTCTTGCTTCAGCGGTATTGTGGGATGAAGCGGCCCGGACCAACCTTACACGTACGCTTACGTGAGACCGGTTCCACCGACTAACATGCACTAGTTGCATAAGGTGGCTGGCGGGTGTCTGTCTCTCCTACTTTAGTTGGAGCGGAATCGATGAACAGGGTCCTTATGAAGGGTAAATAGAAGTTGACAAATCACGTTGTGGCTTTAACGTAGGTAAGAAAACGTTCTTGCTAGAACCCTAATTCAGCCACGTAAAACTTGCAACAACAATTAGAGGACGTCTAACTTGTTTTTGCAGCAAGTGGTTTGTGATATGATATGGCCAAAGTTGTGATGAATGATGAATGATCTATATGTGATGTATGAGATGTTCATGCTATTGTAATAGGATTCACGACTTGCATGTCGATGAGTATGACAACCGGCAGGAGCCATAGGAGTTGTCTTTATTCTTTTATATGACCTGCGTGTCATCAAGAAACGCCATGTAAATTACTTTACTTTATTGCTAAACGCGTTAGCCATAGTAGTAGAAGTAATAGTTGGCGAGCAACTTCATGGAGACACGATGATGGAGATCATGATGATGGAGATCATGGTGTCAAGCCGGTGACAAGATGATCATGGAGCCCCAAGATGGAGATCAAAGGAGCTATGTGATATTGGCCATATCATGTCACGTTTATTATTTGATTGCATGTGATGTTTATCATGTTTTGCATCTTGTTTACTTAGAACGACGGTAGTAAATAAGATGATCCCTCACAATAATTTCAAGAAGTGTTCCCCCTAACTGTGCACCGTTGCGACAGTTCGCTGTTTCAAAACACCACGTGATGATCGGGTGTTTTATTCAGACGTTCACATACAACGGGTGTAAGACAGATTTACACATGCAAACACTTAGGTTGACTTGACGAGCCTAGCATGTACAGACATGGCCTCGGAACACAGAAGACCGAAAGGTCGAGCATGAGTCGTATAGAAGATACGATCAACATGAAGATGTTCACCGATGTTGACTAGTCCGTCTCACGTGATGATCGGACACGGTCTAGTTTAACTCGGATCATGTAATACTTAGATGACTAGAGGGATGTCTAATCTAAGTGGGAGTTCACTAATAATTTGATTAGTTGAACTTAATTATCATGAACTTAGTCTAAAATCTTTGCAATATGTCTTGTAGATCAAATGGCCAACGTAGTCCTCAACTTCAACGCGTTCCTAGAGAAAACTAAGCTGAAAGACGATGGCAGCAACTATACGGACTGGGTCCGGAACCTGAGGATCATCCTCATAGCTGCCAAGAAAGATTATGTCCTACAAGCACCGCTTGGTGACGCACCCGTTCTCCCTGCAGAACAAGATGTTATGAACGCTTGGCAGGCACGTTTCGATGACTACTCCCTCGTTCAGTGCGGCATGCTTTACAGCCTAGAGCCGGGGCTCCAAAAGCGTTTTGAGAGACATGGAGCATATGAGATGTTCGAAGAGCTGAAAATGGTTTTCCAAGCTCATGCCCGGGTCGAGAGATATGAAGTCTCCGACAAATTCTTTAGCTGTAAGATGGAGGAAAACAGTTCTGTCAGTGAGCACATACTCACTATGTCTGGGTTGCATAACCGCTTGACTCAGCTGGGAGTTAATCTCCCGGATGATGCGGTCATTGACAGAATCCTCCAGTCGCTTCCACCAAGCTACAAGAGCTTTGTGATGAACTTCAATATGCAGGGGATGGAAAAGACCATTCCTGAAGTATTTGCTATGCTGAAATCAGCAGAGGTAGAAGTCAGAAAGGAACATCAAGTGTTGATGGTCAATAAAACCACTAAGTTCAAGAAAGGCAAGGGTAAAAAGAACTTCAAGAAGGACGGCAAGGAGGTTGCCGCGCCCGGCAAGCAAGCTGCTGGGAAGAAGCCAAAGAATGGACCCAAGCCCGAGACTGAGTGCTTTTATTGCAAGGGAAGCGGTCACTGGAAGCGGAACTGCCCTAAGTACTTAGCGGATAAGAAGGCCGGCAAAACAAAAGGTATATGTGATATACATGTAATTGATGTGTACCTTACTAGTGCCCGTAGTAGCTCCTGGGTATTTGATACCGGTGCAGTTGCTCACATTTGTAACTCAAAGCAGGGGCTGCGGAATAAGCGGAAACTGGCAAAGGACGAGGTGACGATGCGCGTCGGGAATGGTTCCAAGGTCAATGTGATCGCCGTCGGCACGCTACCTCTGCATCTCCCTTCGGGATTAGTTTTAAACCTTAATAATTGTTATTTAGTGCCAGCTTTGAGCATGAACATTGTATCGGGATCTCGTTTAATTCGAGATGGCTACTCTTTTAAATCTGAGAATAATGGTTGTTCCATTTTTATGAGAGATATGTTTTATGGTCATGCTCCTATGGTGAATGGTTTATTCCTTATGAATCTCGAACGTGATGCTACACATATTCATAATGTGAGTACCAAAAGAAGTAAGGTTGATAATGATAGTCCCACATACTTGTGGCACTGCCGCCTTGGTCACATAGGTGTTAAACGCATGAAGAAGCTCCATGCTGATGGACTTTTAGAGTCTCTTGATTATGAATCATTTGACACGTGCGAACCATGCCTTATGGGTAAAATGACCAAGACTCCGTTCTCAGGAACAATGGAGCGAGCAACCGACTTATTGGAAATCATACATACTGATGTGTGCGGTCCGATGAGTGTTGAGGCTCGCGGTGGCTATCGTTATGTTCTCACCCTCACTGATGATTTAAGTAGGTATGGGTATATCTACTTAATGAAACACAAGTCTGAAACCTTTGAAAAGTTCAAGGAATTTCAGAGTGAGGTTGAAAATCAACGTGACAGGAAAATCAAGTTTCTACGATCAGATCGTGGAGGAGAATACTTGAGTCACGAGTTTGGGGCACACTTAAGAAAATGTGGAATAGTTTCACAACTCACGCCGCCTGGAACACCTCAGCGTAATGGTGTGTCCGAACGTCGTAATCGCACTCTGTTAGATATGGTGCGATCTATGATGTCTCTTACCGATTTACCGCTTTCTTTTTGGGGCTATGCTTTAGAGACTGCCGCATTCACTTTAAATAGGGCTCCGTCGAAATCCGTTGAGACGACACCGTATGAATTATGGTTTGGGAAGAAACCTAAGCTGTCGTTTCTAAAAGTTTGGGGATGCGATGCTTATGTCAAGAAACTTCAACCTGAAAAGCTCGAACCCAAATCGGAAAAATGCGTCTTCATAGGATACCCAAAAGAAACTATTGGGTACACCTTCTACCTCAGATCCGAAGGCAAGATCTTTGTTGCCAAGAATGGGTCCTTTCTGGAGAAAGAGTTTCTCTCGAAAGAAGTAAGTGGGAGGAAAGTAGAGCTTGATGAAGTATTACCTCTTGAACCGGAAAATGGCGCAACTCAAGAAAATGTTCCTGAGGTGCCAGCACCGACTAGAGAGGAAGTTAATGATAATGATCAAGATACTTCTGATCAAGCTCCTACTGAAATTCGAAGGTCCACAAGGACACGTTCCGCACCAGAGTGGTACGGCAACCCTGTCTTGGAAATCATGTTGTTAGACAACGGTGAACCTTCGAACTATGAAGAAGCGATGGCGGGACCAGATTCCGACAAATGGCTAGAAGCCATGAAATCCGAGATAGGATCCATGTATGAAAACAAAGTATGGACTTTGACTGACTTGCCCGTTGAACGGCGAGCCATAGAAAATAAATGGATCTTTAAGAAGAAGACAGACGCGGATGGTAATGTGACCATCTATAAAGCTCGGCTTGTCGCTAAGGGTTATCGACAAGTTCAAGGGGTTGACTACGATGAGACTTTCTCACCGGTAGCGAAGCTGAAGTCCGTCCGAATCATGTTAGCAATTGCCGCATTCTATGATTACGAAATATGGCAAATGGACGTCAAAACGGCATTCCTTAATGGTTTCCTTAAGGAAGAATTGTATATGATGCAGCCGGAAGGTTTTGTCGATCCTAAGAATGCTGACAAAGTGTGCAAGCTCCAACGCTCGATTTATGGGCTGGTGCAAGCATCTCGGAGTTGGAACATTCGCTTTGATGAGATGATCAAAGCGTTTGGGTTTACACAGACTTATGGAGAAGCCTGCGTTTACAAGAAAGTGAGTGGGAGCTCTGTAGCATTTCTCATATTATATGTAGATGACATACTTTTGATGGGAAATGATATAGAACTCTTGGACAGCATCAAGGCCTACTTGAATAAAAGTTTTTCAATGAAGGACCTTGGAGAAGCTGCTTATATATTAGGCATCAAAATCTATAGAGATAGATCAAGACGCCTCATAGGTCTTTCACAAAGCACATACCTTGATAAGATATTGAAGAAGTTCAATATGGATCAATCCAAGAAAGGGTTCTTGCCTGTGTTACAAGGTGTGAAATTGAGCTCAGCTCAATGTCCGACCACGGCAGAAGATATAGAAGAGATGAGCGTCATCCCCTATGCCTCAGCCATAGGTTCTATTATGTATGCCATGCTGTGTACCAGACCTGATGTTAACCTTGCCGTAAGTTTGGTAGGAAGGTACCAAAGTAATCCCGGCAAGGAACACTGGACAGCGGTCAAGAATATCCTGAAGTACCTGAAAAGGACTAAGGAAATGTTTCTCGTTTATGGAGGTGACGAAGAGCTCGTCGTAAAGGGTTACGTCGACGCTAGCTTCGACACAGATCTGGATGACTCTAAGTCACAAACCGGATACGTGTATATTTTGAATGGTGGGGCAGTAAGCTGGTGCAGTTGCAAGCAAAGCGTCGTGGCGGGATCTACATGTGAAGCGGAGTACATGGCAGCCTCGGAGGCAGCACATGAAGCAATATGGGTGAAGGAGTTCATCACCGACCTAGGAGTCATACCCAATGCGTCGGGGCCGATCAAGCTCTTCTGTGACAACTCTGGAGCTATTGCACTTGCCAAGGAGCCCAGGTTTCACAAGAAGACAAGGCACATCAAGCGTCGCTTCAACTCCATTCGTGAAAATGTTCAAGATGGAGACATAGAGATTTGTAAAGTACATACGGACCTGAATGTAGCAGATCCGTTGACTAAACCTCTCCCTAGAGCAAAACATGATCAACACCAGAATTCCATGGGTGTTCGATTCATCACAATGTAACTAGATTATTGACTCTAGTGCAAGTGGGAGACTGTTGGAAATATGCCCTAGAGGCAATAATAAAAGCATTATTATTATATTTCCTTGTTCATGATAATTGTCTTTATTCATGCTATAATTGTGTTATCCGGAAATCGTAATGCATGTGTGAATAACAGACACCAACATGTCCCTAGTGAGCCTCTAGTTGACTAGCTCGTTGATCAACAGATAGTCATGATTTCCTGACTATGGACACTGGATGTCATTGATAACGAGATCACATCATTGGGAGAATGATGTGATGGACAAGACCCAATCCTAAACATAGCACAAGATCGTATAGTTCGTTTGCTAGAGTTTTGCAATGTCAAAGTATCTTTTCCTTAGACCATGAGATCGTGTAACTCCCGGATACCGTAGGAGTGCTTTGGGTATGCCAAACGTCACAACGTAACTGGGTGACTATAAAGGTAGACTACGGGTATCTCCGAAAGTGTCTGTTGGGTGACATGGATCAAGACTGGGATTTGTCACTCCGTATGACGGAGAGGTATCACTGGGCCCACTCGGTAATGCATCATCATAATGAGCTCAGAGTGACCAAGTGTCTGGTCACGGGATCATGCATTACGGTACGAGTAAAGTGACTTGCCGGTAACGAGATTGAACGAGGTATTGGGATACCGACGATCGAATCTCGGGCAAGTAACATATCGATAGACAAAGGGAATAGCATACGGGGTTGATAGAATCCTCGACATCGTGGTTCATCCGATGAGATCATCGTGGAGCATGTGGGAGCCAACATGGGTATCCAGATCCCGCTGTTGGTTATTGACCGGAGAGTCGTCTCGGTCATGTCTGCTTGTCTCCCGAACCCGTAGGGTCTACACACTTAAGGTTCGGTTACGCTAGGGTTGTAGGGATATGTATATGCAGTAACCCGAATGTTGTTCGGAGTCCCGGATGAGATCCCGGACGTCACGAGGAGTTCCGGAATGGTCCGGAGGTAAAGATTTATATATGGGAAGTCCTGTTTCGGGCATCGGGACAAGTTTCGGGATTATCGGTATTGTACCGGGACCACCGGAGGGGTCCCGGGGGCCCACCGGGTGGGGCCACCCATCCCCGGGGGCCACATGGGCTGTAGGGGGTGCGCCTTGGCCTGCTTGGGCCAAGGGCACCAGCCACACTAGGCCTATGCGCCTAGGGTTTCCAAGGGGGAGGAGTCCTACTAGTGGAAGGCACCTCCTAGGTGCCTTGGGGGGGAGGGAAACCCCCTTGGCCGCCGCACCCCCTAGGAGATTGGATCTCCTAGGGCCGGCCACCCCCCTTGGCACCCCTATATATAGTGGGGGAGAGGAGGGACCTCACACCTTGAGTCCTTGGCCTTAGGTTGCCTCCTTCTCCCTCCCCAACACCTCCTCCAACTCCATAGCGCTTAGCGAAGCTCTGCCGGAGTACTGCAGCTCCATCAACACCACGCCGTCGTGCTGCTGCTGGTGCCATCTCCCTCAACCTCTCCTCCCTCCCTTGCTGGATCAAGAAGGAGGAGACGTGGCTGTTCCGTACGTGTGTTGAACGCGGAGGTGCCGTCCGTTCGGTGCTAGGATCTCCGGTGATTCGAATCACGTCGTGTTCGACTACATCATCCCCGTTCTTTGAACGCTTCCGCTCGCGATCTACAAGGTACGTAGATGCATCTATTCACTCGTTGCTAGATGAACTCCTAGATGATCTTGGTGAAACGAGTAGGAAAATTTTTGTTTTCTGCAACGTTCCCCAACACTAAGTGGTTCTATAAATTAGACCTGAGAGCTGGGTATCACCAAATCAGGATGAAAGAGGAGGATGAGTATAAAACTGCTTTTAAAACACACCATGGGCAGTTCCAGTTCAAAGTTATGCCATTTGGTCTTGCTATAGCTCCTGGTACTTTTCAGTGTGTCATGAACTTCATATTTGCTGGAGCAAACAGGAAATTTGTCTTGGTATTCATGGATGACATTCTTGTGTTCAGTTTTACTTTGGAAGAACACTTAGAACATCTTCAGTCAGTTTTTGATATACTGAAGGAACAACAGTTGTTTGTCAAAGAAAGCAAATGTGTTTTAGCACAACAGTCCCTGGAGTATCTAGGCCACATAATCTCTGACAAAGGGGTGGCTACAGATCCTACAAAAACTGAGGCAATGCTACAGTGGCCTGTGCCTACTAATGTGACTGAACTCAGAGGATTTTTGGGTCTAACTGGGTATTACAGAAAGTTTGTGAAGAACTATGGATTGTTGGCAAAACCACTAATAGCACTACTGAAGAAACATGCTTTTGAATGGTCTGATGCAGCTCAACAGGCTTTTCAACTTCTCAAGCAAGCTATGAGTAACACACCTGTGCTGGCTTTACCAAACTTTGAGAAAACATTCACTGTGGAGACAGATGCTTGTAACACTGGTGTAGGAGCTGTGTTATCTCAGGAAGGCCATCCTGTGGCTTATTATAGCAAAGCTCTGGGAGTGACCAGCCAAAAGAAATCCATTTATGAGAAGGAATTTTTGGCAATTATGATGGCTATTGACAGGTGGAGATCCTACCTGACCAGAGCACCTTTTGTTATAAAAACAGATCATCAAAGCCTATGTCATTTGAGTGATCAAAATCTGACATCTGATCTGCAGAGGAAAGCAATGACCAAGTTGGTGGGCTTACAATTCTCCATATAGTACAGAAAAGGGGTGGAAAATACTGCTGATGATGCCTTGTCCAGGGTTGCACATCTGTTTGCTACTCAGAATGTGACCATAAGCAAACCTATATGGGTGCAGGAAGTTCTCAATTCTTATTCTGTAGATCATGTGGCTCTCTCATGTTGCAAAAGCTTGCAGTGGATCCTAATGCTTGCCCTGGATTCCAGTTACAGGAAGGTTTGATAAAACAGGATCACAAGATATGGGTGGGGGCCAACACTGGACTGCAAACTAAATTGATCTAGGCCTTCCATTCTACTCCTGTGGGCGGTCACTCTGGAATTTTGCCAACATATCACAGGGTTAAACAACTGTTCAGTTGGGCAAATATGAAGACTGATGTGGAAAATTTTGTCAAACAATGTGGAACTTGTCAACAAGCAAAGCATGAATTATGCAAATACCAGGTTTGTTACAGCCTTTGCCTGTGCCTGATAGTCCTTGGCCGTCCATCAGTATGGATTTCATTGAAGGACTACCAAAATTTGAGGGCTTCTCTGCTATTTTAGTGGTGGTGAATCGTTTCACCAAAGTGGGACACTTTCTGCCTTTGAAACATCCGTTCACTGCAGCCTCTGTTGCCAAGGTGTTTTTGAACAATATAATGAAGTTGCATGGTCTGCCTTTGACTATTGTGTCTGACAGGGACAAAATTTTTACTAGTGCATTCTGGAAGGAGCTCTTTCGAGTATGGGGCACTGAACTGCAAATGAGTACAACATACCATTCCCAAACAGATGGTCAAACAGAACGAGTCAATCAGTGCGTTGAGATGTACCTAAGATGTGCAGTGCATGAGTTTCCAGCAAAGTGGGCATTGTGGCTTCCTCAGGCTGAATTTTGGTATAACACCTCATATCATTCATCACTGGGGTGTACACCTTACAAAGTCCTCTATGGGTGTGCTCCTAACATGGGACAGCTACTGGGACACCGAACCTCTCTCAACTCAGATGTGAATACTTGGCTGGCAGATCATACTCAACACACTACAGCACTCAAAGAGCACTTGACTAGAGCTCAGTGTAAATACAAGCACTTTGCTGACAAAAAACGCTCTGAGAGAGAATTTTCTGTCGGAGAGATGGTGTACTTACGGTTACAGCCTTACACTCAGTCTACAGTAGTGAACCGGCCTTGCCGCAAGCTGGCACTGAAGTATTTTGGGCCCTACAAAATACTGGACAGGATTGGAACAGTAGCTTATCGTCTAGAATTACTGCGAGGCAGTCAAGTGCACCCTGTTTTTCATGTGTCACAACTGAAGAACCATGTGCCAGATCATACACCAGTGTTTTCGTTGTTGCCTGTTCCGATCGATCTGTCTGCTCCTGGTGTTTTTCCTGAAGAGATTCTGGATCGCTGTCTGGTCAAGAAGGGCAAGACCTCTCACTTGCAAGTGCTAATTAAGTGGGCTACCATACCGGCAACTTCGGCTACGTGGGAAGATTACGAGGTGCTCAAGCAAAGGTTTCCAGCTGCACCAGCATGGGGACACGCTGGTTCTTCAGGGGCGGGTACTGTAAGTGCCGAGGCGATGGCATCAGGTTCAGACATTGCTGACAGACATAGGAAGAGGCGAGGGAGCCCTGGTGGAAGCGGGAAGACTTGAACGGGAGGGGCATACCGTGCGGTGGGCCGTGTCGGGCCTGGATAGGGATGGCAATGGGTACCCATTACCCATGTACCCTGCGGGTAAAAACCCTATTAGGGTAAGGGTATGAGAAAAAATGTTACCCATGGGTATATAAATAGAAAAATCTCAAACCCATCGAGTAGAGCGGGTACGGGTATGGGATCACATAACCCATACCCGCGTACCCATGTACCTTTATAAAATTTAACAAATATGGACAAATTACCTCTGCACTTTTGTCGTGAGTTTGTCAACTTAAAATTTATGACTATGTGCTACTATTTATGACTATTTGTTGAAGTTTTGATGTGTCGTTGTTTACAAGAAAGTGTTGATTTTTATAGAATGTATTGTTGGATGTGTTGTTGTTTATAAGTATGTATTTGTGTTATTATGTGTTGTTGTTTACAAAATATGATTAATTGTTTGTTGTTGTTTATAATTATGTGATGCTCAAATTAATGTTATTCAAACATGGGTATTTTTACCCACGGGTACCCATTTACCCCGTCGGATGATGGGTATGGGAAAAAATTGTACCCACTAACGGGTATGGGTACGGGTGATGGGTAAGCTCAAATGGGCAAGGTAAGGGTATGGGGTGGCTTCACCCGTACCCAAACCCTGCGGGTGCCATCCCTAGGCCTGGAGCCAGTGGGCCGTGTGGCGTTGCGTAGACTTGCGGGTTTATAAGCAAGCGAGTGTCGCTGTAACAGACAAGTTTGAAAAATTGAATCATTATGAGCCTCTCGTCTATCTTTCCCCTCTCCTGCTCTTATCTTCTCCCGAGCTGCTCTCCTCCCTCCTTCCTCTCGCCATGAGCCCCCTAACCTGCTCCGGTCGCTAGCTACCTCACCACCGGCGATTCTCTCCTACCCACGGTCGTGACAGCGTTGTGACCGCGCGTCGAGGCGGCGAGGGAGGGAACTGCTGGAGGCGTTCGATGCCGGCCGGGGAGAAGGCAAGTGGCGTTCGAGGCGGCGGGCGGCGGGGGAGCCGCCGGAGGCTCAGAGCCTCACACCGCCGTCAGGTAACGGAGTCCGAGCACGAAAATCCAACGGCTTCGAGTTCACTGTTTCTTTTATTCTTGAACACCAGTTCACTGTTACGTTGTGTAGCCATCGTTACATTTCGGACAAGTGCCACAGTCAGAACTCAGAAATGAACGCGGGTACAAAAAGATGGAATAAACCGATCAGATTAGTGCTATATAATTCCCACCACATTATATCGCTACAGTATTTTTTGTTGGGCATTGTAGCAATTATTTGGTTGAATTAGTTGATTTTTCACTTTTATATCGTGAGATACTATATAGGTAACGGTACTTGGCTGCTGTAAACACCCTCAAGCCTATATTTCCAGAACTCCAACTAGGATCATGCATCTAATAATTGCACGTTCTACATCGATAGACTATCTTTGCTAATCTGTCAGCGCCTTTCGATCCTGTCTGGTTCAGACAATGGGCGTTCTCGAGACTCCAACTAGGATCATGTTCGAGGCCATCCTGAACGAACTGCCCCTTCTTAAGGGGAGACTTGTGTGAGGTCTCGCATTAGATGAGATCAATGAGATTGAGATCCTTATAAATTTATTATATGTTGACGTGGCATATTTGTATGTTGAGTTGAATGGTAGTAGCAATTTCATAGGATTTTTAGAGGATTGAGATCCTTATAAATTTATTCTATGGTGGTTGTTTAATTCGTGGGACTGGAATCCTTAAGACTAAATTTCCAGTAGGAATCATTTGCACCATATCTTAGAGGAAGTAGTTCTATACTCTTCATGTAAGTTCACGTAGTTTTATAATCATGGAGGATACAATAGGGCGTGTTACTCTATTTCTGGGTTTTAAAATCCTACTCAAAAAGGCCCAAAACATATGCAACTAGCAAATGAGTCTTTGTATAGTGGTTTGTTGAGACTTGAGATGCACGCCGTCTGAGCATCTACATCTTTCTTGGAGCATCTTCAGCCGTTTGGCCCCTCAGCGCGTCCGGTAAATGCCTTTTGGCGTTTGCACCGTCTGGGCGATCGAGTTTCCAGCCGCCCATAAATTCGAACTTGACTTTTTCACTGTAAGAAAACGCCACATGTTCGGGGATCATCATGCCACAGGTCGGCAATGGAACATACCCAAAAGTTAGGCGATCAAAAGGAAGCAATCATAGACATGGAACGCATCAAATGACGGCTCCTCTGCCGTGGGACTGGCCGAGGTCGACGTCAGCGTCGGCGTAGCTTCAGTGCTTGTGCTGGGCGTCAGCGTCAGCACAACTTCATTGCTCGAGCTAGGCTTCGGCGTGGTCACAGCTTCATTACTCGGGCTCGACGTCGGCGTTGGCATCATCGTGGGCGTAGGGGCAATGGTCGCCCCCGGTCCCGGCATCTGATTCAAGATGAGGCCGCGCTCCGCCAGGTACCATGCCTTCTCACCTGCTCGTCCATCGTCGACATGCCGTCATCAAGAACGTCAGGTCGGTGTTCCTCTTCTTTGCGGCGACGTTGGCCCTGAGAAGGTCGAGCTTGACGTCCTGCTTCGTCATCAATGCCGACCACCTCGTTTCTGATTTCTCCTTCCTCTTGGCTGCGTTGTTCTTGGTGTCGGCGATGCACTGCTCGATCGATGATTGCAGCCATTCGGAAGCGGGTGCCGCGTCCCTCTCTGCCTTGGCTCTTTTGTTGCCATCAGGGCGCCCTTCTGCCGCCGCCGGGGCAGGCGCGTCCGGCTTGTATGTCTCCTTGGCCTTGGTGAGAGAGAGCCGTCACTCTCTCCACTTCTCGCATGACTCGATCCTGGAGAACACGTGAAAGGAACTTGAACTCTTCGTCGATGTTGTCCTCGCGAAACATGTTGAACATCCGAACCATCTGCATAGCCGAAGAACAAGTGTCGACGAAGTACACGGCGAAAAAACTGAGTCGGCGACTGGACATACCTGACCCTCAACGTTGGCGCCGCTTTCCGGGAGAGCCGCGACCTCCTCTAGGATCCCATGCCACTTGTTGCTGGCCTCCTCTAGGATCCTACGGGAGAGCCACTTGTTGGATGGTCGCCCAATGGTTCGCCATGGCCTTCTCGCCGCGATCCATTTGGATGATGGCAAAGTCGGGGTTGACCAACTTGCGATCATCGAACACCGTCTTGATCCTTCTCCGGTATGTGTCGGCATTATGATTCGAGCCGGTGATCAGGTCGATGCTGACGGTCTTCCATGCTTCAGCAAGGCACTCATCTTCCTTGGACGTCCACTTGACACGAGGCTCGCCCGGCCTGGCGTTGGCCGCCCGCTTCTTCTTTCTCCCTTTCGGCGCCGGCTCCGGCTCCGCCTGTTCTTCCTCCTCCACCACCTCCTCCTCGGCATCGTTGAGCTCATCCTCCGTGTCGACGACGATGTCCATCGTTTTGTCTTGCACGCGGAACCCAGGGCACGAAGCGGCGGTGACCGAGCCGCTCATGATGATCTCGTCCATGTCGGCGTCGGTGTTACTGAACTGTGGCGCCGAGCCATGTGCGAAGGGTACTGAGCAGTGTTGGCCGGCGACGCGATGCTCTGCTAGCTCCCCCACGCGGCTTGTGGGCAGTGGCCAGCCTGAGGCAGAAGGTTCATCATCCCCGCGCGAGATGCCTCTCCCTGCTCCGCCGCCGCCACCGCGTCCTTGGCCCTCTTCATGATGAGCCTATTCCGCGGATTGGCGGTGACCGCCTCCCGACGCTCAACGCCCGCCTTCCACTAGGCGTTCGACAAGCCCGGTGGCCTTGCCATCGGCGCCCTCGGCTTCCTCTGCTTTGGTTGGGCGGTATCGGTGGCTAGGCGAGGGGGCGCATACTTCTTCGGCGGCATGGTGGCGGGATTTGATGAGGAGAATGGTGGGAGCAACGGGGGAGAAGGGGGGAAGCACTAGGGAAATGGAGGGAAAGGGGGGGGGGACGGCGGGAATAGGCCGGTGTGTTACCGACAACGTGGGCTCACGCGTCATTTTGCTTCAGCCGGTGCCCCAGGCGCCCCCCGGTGCAGTGGGTTCGGCTTGGGTTCGCCAGTTGTTATTTCG
Source organism: Triticum aestivum (assembly GCF_018294505.1). Taxonomy (NCBI): domain Eukaryota; kingdom Viridiplantae; phylum Streptophyta; class Magnoliopsida; order Poales; family Poaceae; genus Triticum; species Triticum aestivum. Next base: position 51,865,520 of record NC_057798.1, on the reverse strand, counting down.
GCCCAAACCGGCGATAAACGACGATCTGGAGGCACGACTGGGCCGATTTTACACGCTAAAAAAGGCGCCCTGGGGGCCTATTGGGGGGGGTGGAGGCTATAGATAGCGGTGTTTCTAGATTGACAATCGTGCGAGGATTCCAGCACCTGCAATCGTGGGTGGTGTTTCACGAGATAATTGCATCTATAGTCCTCGTACTCGCTGGTCACGTCCAACTCAGTCCTGGAACTTGCGTATTGCTTCAATACGGTCCCGGTACATGAAAATACGTTATCAATACGGTCCCTGAGGTTGAAACGCCAGTCCTGACTCTACATGCCACATAAGTATCTCGTATTTCTGTAGTGGAGGCCACGTCCATATGCGGCCCATATGTGAGTGGGCCGAGAAATAAAATGAAAAAAAACGCAAGGGGGATTCAAACCCACGAGCTCTGCCCAGCCACTGCCCAAGCGCCGGCAGGCCACCAGGCCAAGTGTATGATCTTGTTCAACATGGGAATGCACTACATATTATAAGCATATCACTGTCTCTTTAAAAATTTACGTGAACTTTAAAATATTCATGGGTTTTTTATTTAAAAAACGTTCGTCCATTCACAAAATGTTCGTGATTAAACTGTAAAACGTTGTGTCTACAACAAATGTACGTAACTTTTTTAAAAATAATCAAAACAATGCTTGGGAATTTTAAAAAATATACCAAAATTTTAAAAGATGTTCACGGATTCAAAAATGTATTGTTGGATTAAAAAATGTTCGTCACAAAAAAATGTTTCTGAATTTCAAAAGTTTTTCACGAATTTCAAGAAATATTTGCCTATGAAAATTAAACTTGTTGACGAGTTCCAAAAAACATGTGCGCAGTTTCAAAAAATATTCACTAACTCGTAAAAAGTTCATGAATTTAGAAAATGTTCGCAACTTCAAAAATATGGTGAACATTTTGGGAGTGCATCTCCTCACACACACACATATATATATAGGGAGTGCAATTTAGAAAATTCCAAAAGAAATGTTCGCAACTTGTATAATAGGCTAAATATATACGGCATGCATCTCGTCGCATATCGCACACACACACAATTAGTATTCATGAATTGATTTTTTTATGTTCACTAATTCAAAAAAATGCTCATGATTCAAAGTAAAAGTTTGTGTATACAAAAATGTCCTTGAATATATGAAAATATTCAAGAAAATGCTTGGGATTTAGAAAAATATATTTCATAAATTTTGAAAAAAATGTTCAGTGATCAAAAAAATATTGATGAATTCAAAAAATGTTCATCACAAACAGAATGTTTCTGAATTTCAAAAGTTATTCATGAATTAAACAAAAATGTTCGCCTATGCAAAAAAAAACTTGTTGACGAGTTCCAAAAAACATGTAAGCCATTTCAAAAAATATTCACGGATTTGTAAAAAGTTCAAGAATTAATAAAATTTTCGCAACTTCAAAAATATGCTGAACATTTTTTTTCAAATCGATAAACAAATTTTAAATACGAAAAATGTTCAGCCCATTTTTTTTAAAAGATTGACCGCCTTTGGAAAAAATTATGAATTGAAAAATATTTGCAATTTTAAAAATTCTGCATATTTCTTTTCACTCAAGGAAACAGGCCAAAGAAAGACTGTGTATACCTAATTATATTTCTTTTCACTCAAAGAAACCTAAATGGATTTCTTATAAAAAGAACTACATATATAGGGTGTGCATCTCATGCGTGCACACTTGGTCTGGTGGCTTAGCGTGCGCTTCCCCGGCCCACGTGTTGCGGGTTCGAATCCCCGCACCACATATAGTAATTATCTCGTGTTTCACTGATTGGATTTCCAGCACCACATATAGTAATTTAAGATGTCAAGATTTGCTACTACTCCTACATGAGATGGAATATATAGTAATTTACTCATTAAAAATTTCACCATGCGGTAGGCGTGCATTGAGCAACTAGCAGTAGTTTATTCTTTCAATCGACACTGAGCAATAGGAGGCCGAAATCACTGTTCTGACCTCTTCAGCAATCTTTGCCACAAAATGAACTCGACATGAAAGTATTTCACGATCTGACCCTTTTAGCAACGCCACAGTCCGTGACGTTTCTTCTTCATATAGAAACGCCGAGATAGCTCGCGTTTCAACTCCACATTAAAACGCCGAGCTAGCTAGCGTTTTTGCTCCACATGCAAACGCCATTGTTGCTGGCGTTGCTGCCCTGGCGGAAACGCCATCAGCTTTGGCGTTTCTAGCTGGTAGCTAGCTGAGTTTAGTGGTAGCTAGCTGAGTTTAGTGTGTCCTATGCATGCATACGTTTCTATCCCAAATAAATGACACGTATCTGCTCCTATTCAAGAACTAGGATCGTAGCCCATGCAGCTCAGCAAAGCTAAATCACCTCATGCAAGAATATCTACTGTCCTATATGGTACTAGTAGTACAGTGTAGTAGAGCTAGCCGGCCTGTGGTTAAAGAAAATGCAGCTAACCATGAGCTAGTACTGCAGGCTACATGCACTGACGCAATGAGTAGACAAGACGTATTCTGTATGCATGCCATGCCTCGATTCATGCATGTAAGGGTTCGTGAGCACTTAAAATAAATTTAGTACTCCACGATCTCCTAAGCTAGCATGCAAAGAAAGCCTACTAATAATTAGAGTACTATTAAAAGAGAGTACTATTTGCATGCACTCGAGAGTTTCAGCTAGAAACGCCAAAGCTGATGGCGTTTCCGCCAGGGCAGCAACGCCAGCAACCATGGCGTTTGCATGTGGAGCAAAAATGCTAGCTAGCTCGGCGTTTGAATGTGGAGCTGAAACGCGAGCTATCTCGGCGTTTCTATATGGAAAAGAAACGTCACGGACTGTGGCGTTGTTAAAAGGGTCAGATCGTGAAATACTTTTATATCGAGTTCATTTTATGGCAAAGATTGCTAAAAAGATCAGAACAGTGATTTCGGCCGCAATAGGGCAAGTCCAACATCTACTCCTACTTATACCGTTCACACGCAGGTAATTAACCTTCCCCTAACAGTAGTAATTCGCAAAGAAAATGGCCTCTACGGAAACCACTGGCAGCAGCAAGAAGCTGCGTGTGCTCCTCATCCCCTTCTTCGCCTCCAGCCACATCGGACCCTTCACCGAGCTCGCCGTTAGCCTTGCGACGGCCAGACCACAGGCCGTAGAGGCCACCATCGCGGTGACGCCGGCGAACGTGCCGTTCGTCCAGTCGTTGCTCCAGCGGCACGAGAACAGCAGTGGCATACCGGTGAAGGTGGCGACGTACCCGTTCCCGGCCGTGGACGGCCTCCCGAGGGGCGTCGAGAACCTCGGCGTGGCCGCGTAGGCCGACGCATGGCGCATCGACGTGGCGGCGTTGAGCGATACGCTGGTGCGCCCCGTACAGGAAACGCTCATCAGGGCGCAGTCACCGGACGCGCTCGTCACCGACGTGCACTTCATGTGGAACGCCGGCGTCTGCGACGGGCTCGGCGTGCCATGCGTCACGTTCAACTTCATTGGTGCCTTCTCGACGCTCGCGATGCGCCATCTATTGGGCCGCGTTTCCAACGGCGAGCCGGAGGTGGTGACTACCATCCCTCGGTTTCCGGCCCCCGAGATACGAGTGCCGACGGTGGAGCTGCCGGAGTACTTGAGGAGCCAAGGGAAGGGTGACCAATCCACCTTCGACCGGCTCTACGCCGTGCAAGGTGACTGCTTCGGGCTGGCCGTCAACACATCATCAGATCTGGAGGAGCACTACTGCGGGATGTACGTGGGCAATGGCTACGCGAAGCGTGCGTACATGCTAGCTAGGCCCCCTGTCACTGCGACTGCCGTCGTCACGGGAAGCCGGCGACTCACGGTACACCGACTGGCTTGACTCGAAGCCAAGCCGGTCGGTGGTGTACGTGTGCTTCGGCAGCCTCGCCCACGTCTCCGACGCTCAGCTGGACGAGCTCGCCCTCGGGCTCGAGGCCTCAGGGATGGCGTTCCTGTGGGTGGTGAGGACGGATAAGTGGTCTCCCCCGGAGCGGTGGCACGGGCGTGTTGGAGGCAGGGGCATGGTGGCCACCGCCTGGGCTCCCCAAAGGGCTATCCTGGGGCACCGGGCGGTGGGGGCCTTCGTGACACACTGCGGGTGGAAGTCCGTCCCGGAGACGGTGGCGGCGGGCGTGCCGGTGCTCACATGGCCAATAGTGTTCGAGCAGTTCATCACCGAGAGGCTGCTGACGGAGGTCCTAGGGATCGGGGAGCGGCTGTGGCCGGCCGGCGCCGGTGTTCGGAGCACGAGGTATGAAGAGAAGGAGGTGATCCCCGCCCAAGATGTGGCACGGGCATTGACGACATTCATGCAGCCTGGAGGGCCGGGGGATGCGGCGAGGAGCAGAGTTATGGGCCTGGCCTCCAAGGTTCACGCCGCGGTGGCGGAAGGAGGATCCTCCGACCGTGATCTGCACCGCTTGATAGATGACCTCATGGAAGCTGTCGGTGCCGCTGCCGGAAGGACGACGATATGAAGTGAGACTTGCTCAAAATCCTTTCTTTTGCTGCTTTATGATTGATGAATGATGGTCGGTCAGTCTCACCAACTATCTTATCTCACCTGTATGCCCGAGTTCGTCTATTTTTGAAAGTTGTTTGCTTTTCTTCTTTTCTTTTCTTTACAATCACCTTTTTCCTTGTAACAAATCCGAACGAAACCTTAATAAATGATGTGTCTGCCGGAATGAATTGATCGTGAACCAACCTGTGATTTGATGGTTATAAGGATAGTGGTGCTTGTATTTTTCTAGATTATAGGTAAGTTGCCATCCAAAGAATTCCCTTCCAAGGACAACTTTGAACAATTTGCTAAAGATGTAAGGAATAACCAGTTGTGTTCCTCCCTAATACTAACTGGCGCAAGTTTAACAAGGACCCAAAAGATGGAATGAGGCCATGAAGCGAGTTGTTTGGAAGATCAAGCACTTGAACATTTGACATATTGGCCAGCGAAGCAAGGATCAGGCCCTCTAGTCTGTTGCTTCCCGTAACCAATGTGAGATGGTATCTGTCCAAAAATGCCATTGCTACCAACACTAAAGTTTTTGAGTAATGACATGTTGTAAAGAGGAAACAGAACATTACCTGATAAACTGTTGAAACTTAGGTCAAGGTCAAGCAGTTTTGTAATGCCACTCAAACTTTCCAGAATTAATTCTGATATCCTATTTTGGCCGAGCAATATAGAAGTGAGGGAATAAATATTTCCTATTGATGGAGGTATGCTTCCAGACAGGAAGTTCTAAAACGCCCGAGCCTCCCACATGTCGCTCCTGAGCTACTCTGGAGGCGCACCCGGCCGCCACCTAAAGAACTGTCGGCCACCAGCAGAATCCTCGCCGCCCCGGAGGAGGCCGTCCAACGGTAGACAGCGGTGGCGGGGTGCTGTCCCACCCCCCTCTCCCCCCTCCCAACCTTCCTTGGCTTCTGGTCTTGTTCATCAGCATGCTCAGGATTTTTTGTCGAAAGAAACCACCTGTGCAGCCGAATTGCCAGAAAAGACCCCCTTTAAGACAATTTGACAAAAAGGACCCCCTTGGCCGTGGCGGCAGGCGCGTCAAGCGACACGTGTCACCTGCTGCCACTGTGCGAGGCGGCAGCCCCTGCCGCCACGGCGTCAGGCGGCAGGCTGCCTGGAACGGGAATCAGCTACTGCGATGAAACGGGCTGGTGCTGTGGGCCCCAACCGCCTGAGGGGCTGGCGGCAGGACTGTAGCAGCCGGGCCCGGCCGCCTCATGGACTGGCGGCAGGTCCCCATGCGGTACTCGCCAGCGCCAATGATGTAGCTACAAGTTTTTTTTTGCATGGTATGTAGCTACAAGGTTTAGGCAGGCAGTGGTACCTTGCTACTTCATTATACGCGTGCGTGCTTCCATTTATGCTATGGCGGCAGGGGCTGCCGCCTCGCACCGTGGCGGCAGGTGCCACGTGTTGCCTGGCGCGCCTGCCGCCATGGCCGAGGGGGTCTTTTTTGTCAAATTATTTCAGAGGGGGTCTTTTCTAACAATTCAATTGCGCAGGTGGTCTTTTTCGACAAAAATTCCATGCTCAGATCCAGATCGAGTGGACAGGTCCCTGCTCATGGTAACCTTAGTGGCAGCCGCGAGAGGCCGACTAGATCCCATCCCCAGAGGCATCTTCTCGTGAGGTTTGGGCTGGAGATTGCTCCATCACGTGTTGGTGGCTGGCCACGTCCTACCAGATCTGGCAACAGCCGGTTGGGATTAGTCCACAAAGGTCAGAGTGGCAGCTGCCATCCCATGACGCAGAAGCCTTGCGACGAAACAACGATGCTTAGTCCGTGTTGGTCCCTGTGGTGAAAACTTCAGGCTGCGGCAACGGCCTCTCGTTCTGCATTGCGATGGCCACCGAAAGGTCTTTGTGAGATTTCTTCATCCAGATCCGGTGGTTGATTCCGGCGATGTGTAAACTACAGACAACGGCCTGACACAAAGGAATGGTTGTGCAGCGATGGCGGTTGCACATCGCATGTAGCTGCCGGGATCGTGGAAAAGTGATGGTGAAAACACATGAGCGGCATCGTTGGTGGTGCTACTTGAGCACCCCGTCTCGAGCTCCGGGGCAAAAGTCTTGGTCTGACCCGAGTTGGTTGTACCAGGCAATGACGACGTCTTAACGTCGTTACCTTCTTGGAGGCATTGTTCGGAGATGATCGGACTGGTTCTTCAGTGTGAAAACCTAGATTCTGACCTTGCATGCTTGGATCCGGTGACAACAGTGCTTGAGTGTCGCTCCCTTCCTGAAGGCGTTGTTGTTAAAGAACTTCGTCCTATGTGTGGTGTCATGAGATGGTTGGTGCGGATATTATCATTGTTGCAGTTTACCAATCATCATGGATCTAATAGCTTTGGGTTTATTTTTATTTTTTCCCTCGCCTACTCATAACTTTGGTCTTATATGACTATGCTATTTTTGGCGTGTTTTTGTGTGCGTGCGTTGGTATTGGTTGTGTGCATCCTAGCTATACAGAGGCCAGGTGTATACTCATTGTGTTTGTATCCTCTTGATGCTTCATTTTGAGCCAATAAAATTCATTCTTTTTTGAAAAAAGAGAGAAAATTCTCCGTCAGGCAAAGAAATTTGAGAATCTGTATTCTCGTTGAGATAGCGCTTCCACGAGAAGTCAGAGAAAACATCAGGTTGAAGCAAATAATGATTTTGTTAAATCAATGACGATGACAACATTCTACACATGTTTGCACGTTGTTTTACTAGACGTAACTGCACCATGTACCATCATAATAACAAATTCAAATACTGATGCATCTATGTTCACGTAGAATCATATGTTGAGACAAATGAAGAATGTCGGCACAACACTAGCAAAGATCAATACTAAGGATCGCCTACCACATCTAACTGGCGGAAAGATGGTCATGAAACAAATCTATAAAGTTATTCAAGGGTGGTTATATTTCATCCTGTTATTCTTAAGATTCTTCAGAACGTATATATAGTTAAGTATTTAGATGGATAGGTTGGTGTTCCTACACTCACATTTTCACCGACATTGCTATTCGTACTTACAAAGAAAAGCAAACTATGCCCTTTATTGCCCAACAAAACCACTATTGACTGCTTCCACATATTTTTGCAAGATAACAAAAGAGAAAAAATTCATCTATGGTCACTGGATTCGAGTCAGTGTCTCACTTTGGTCACTGTACTTCAGAGTACCCTAAATACAACTAAAGTAGCTTAAGCGCCTCAATATGGTCGCTAGTATGACTTGACATACACATTTCACTTAGTTGGCATACAGTTGCCCCGTCCAACTGCCATGTGGGCAACAACTATGTGGACAACATGGCCGGGCGACATGACATTTTGAAAAATAAGCCTGACGGGCCACACCTATCAGATGGGGTGAGAAACAAAAATCAGAACTTATGTGCCCGTGGGGATTTGTGCTGGAATTTTGTCTATTTGGGCCTAGCCCAATAACAGTTTCAGAAATTCCTAATAAATCCTAGAGGCCCATGCAGCCCATTTGTGCAAGGCAAGAGGTAGAACTAAAGTTTAGTCCCACATTGCTAGTTTAGAGGGAGTTGGACCTTTTTATAAGGGAGACTCCTTCCCCACTTGTATGAGCATGAGAACAAGAGGGACATCCACGCGCGCTCCTCCTCCGCCGCCCGCCTCGTCACGAATTTTTGCCACGCACTACGGGTATACGAAAGGTCACTCGGGAGCTGAAAAGTTTTGCTGTAGTGGACATTGAATACGAACGCTACACCCTTCGGCTGCTGTCTGTTCGTTTTGTCTCCCTCGTTCCCTTCAGTTCCCGGCGCTGCCCTCTCGCCTCCTTCTCTTGCGCCTATAAAATGGAGGTCGCTCCTCTCAGCGAGACGCACCAGAACTTCTCCTTCCTCTCGCCACCGGTTCCAATCTCTGCGCTGCTGCTGTCTTCCTCATCCCGGCTTGCGGCGTGCACCGCGAGTCGGGACAGTAGGCCTCCGAAACCGCACCTTTTGAGTCCTGTACGGGAGAAGGGTGATAAGGTTTTTGGGGAGCGTTCTGCGCGACTACTGACTTCTACGTAACGGACGCCCCGGACTCCGACGACTACTTCCCCGACGTCGACAACCTCCTCGACGACATGGAGGACACCGACCCCAAGTCCAGTGCCTCTGCTCCCGCTGTTGTCACGTACGTGTTTCTCCCCTTTCTATTGGAGGTTCTGCTACAGTTTCTTGTTCTAGTGTTTGCCCTACACATGTTAGGATCTACCTCACATATGCATCTTGATCTATTGTCTGCTCGAGAGATGATCGGTTCTAGCTCATATATGCAGATGTTATTTACCTTCACTTTGTCAAATCGCATTATTTGTTTTATCACTGCTATACTAGTCATGCTTTATCTAGTATTTCTGTTAATAAAATAATTCGGTAAATTGCTCATATTTCCAACAATCCAAAAACCTTATTATAGGCAATTTACCCCGAGTGGTTTTGCTGCTTCCATGAGACCTCCTATGTTTGAGGGTATCCACTATAAGAGGTGGCGTGTGAGAGCAGTCTTATGGTTTCAAACCATGAGTTGTTATGACGTCACTCTTGGCAAACCTGAAGGAGAGCAAGATGCCCAACAGGCACAAGCTTTTCAGAAAATGGATACTCAGTTTAAGGCTACTCTCTTGAGTGTTCTTAGTGAGAACATAGTTGATGCTTATGCGTCGATTGACAATGGAAAAGATATGTGGGACGCACTCGAGGCCAAGTTCGGGGTCTCGGATGCCGGCACTGAGCTGTACATCATGGAGCAATTCTATGATTACAGGATGACTGAAGAGCGCTCCGTGGTTGAGCAGGCTCATGAGATACAGTCATTTGCTAGAGAACTTGAGCACTTCAATTGCATGCTATCGGACAAGTTTGTTGCCGGGGTTATCATCACTAAGCTTCCTCCTTCATGGAGGAACTTTGCTACCTTACTGAAGCATAAGAGACAGGAGTTTTTCGTTCCGGATATCATTGGTACTCTTGATGTGGAAGAAAAGGCGAGAGCAAAGGACACACATGCTCGAGGTATTGAGGGAGGATCTAGTGCCAATCTGGTATAGAAGAAAAACTTCCAGTCCCACAAGTTCAAGAACAAGGGCAAGCTTGATGAGCAAAGTTTGATGGGAAGAACAAGGTTGTGCAGCACACGAACTTCAAGAAGAAGAATGACAAGAAGAAAGGTGTTTGTCATGTGTGTGGGGATCTTGATCATTGGGCTCCAAGTTGCCCTAATCGCTATGACAAGCGTCATCCTGGGAAAGGCGGCAAGACCGCTAATGTTGTCATTGGAGACACTGACATGAAGGATGTTGGGTTTGGTATATTTCCCACTATTCTTTTAGTATGTCATTCTCCTGATTGGTTGATTGACACGGGTGCTAATGTGCATGTATGCGGTGATATTTCCATGTTTTCGTCTTATCAGACCGCAGGAACTTTAACCGTGCTGATGGGCAACGGTTCAAGTGCTTCTGTTCGTGGTGTTGGCACGGTCGATCTGAAGTTTACTTCGGGGAAGATCGTGCGGCTGAAGAACGTGCATTATGTCCCCTCCGTCAATAAAAATCTTGTTAGCGGATCTCTTCTGTGTAGAGATGGCTATAAGCTTGTCTTTGAGTCGAATAAATTTGTAATATCCAAGTATGGAACCTTTGTTGGTAAAGGCTATGAGTCAAGAGGCCTGTTTCGTTTATCCTTGTCAGACGTTTGCAATAAAGTTGTTAATCATATTTGCAACAATAGTGAATCAAATGTGTGGCATTCACGTCTTTGTCATGTTAACTTTGGTTGCATGTCGCGACTAGCGAAGTTGAACTTAATCCCTAGTTTCACCACTGTCAAGGGATCTAAGTGTCAAGTGTGTGTGCAATCTAAGCAACCTCGTAAGTATCACGTGACTACGGAGACGAGAAATCTTGCACCACTAGAACTTATACATTCAGATCTATGTGAAATGAATGGTGTTTTGACAAAAGGTGGAAAGAAATATTTCATGACGTTAATTGACGACTCCACTAGATACTGCCGTGTGTATCTTCTGAAATCTAAGGATGAGGCTTTGAACTTTTTCAAGATCTATAAAGCTGAAGTGAAAAACCAACTTGATCAAAAAAATCAAGAGGCTTAGGTCCAACCGTGGTGGAGAGTATTTTTCCAATGAATTTGATGCTTTTTGTGCGGAACATGGTATAATCCATGAGAGGATGCCTCCCTACTCACCTCAGTCAAATGGGGTGGCCGAAAGAAAGAACCGTACTCTAACTGATTTGGTTAACGCCATGTTAGACACATCGGGTCTCTCCAAGGCATGGTGGGGGGAGGCGATATTGACAGCATGTCATGTCCTAAATCAAGTCCCCACAAAGAACAAAGAGATAACTCCATTCGAGGAATGGGAGAAGAAAAGGTTAAAACTCTCTTATCTATGAACATGGGGTTGTTTGGCGAAAGTCAATGTTCCAATTCCAAAGAAGCGGAAGCTTGGACCAAAGACTGTGGATTGTGTTTTCCTGGGATATGCTTTTCATAGCATTGGCTATAGATTCTTGGTTGTAAAATCTGAGGTACCTGACATGCATGTCGGTACGATCATGGAGTTGAATGATGCGACTTTCTTTGAAGATATCTTTCCCATGAAGGATATGGCTACCTCATCTAATCAGGAGATGCCAAGTTCATCGAATCAGGAACCAGTTACAATTACCAAACCTGCCATTTCAATGGAACACTTTGAAAGTCCTCTGGAGGAGAACAACGAAGTTCCTACTAGGAGCAAGAGACAGAGGATAGCAAAGTCCTTTGGTGATGATTTTCTTGTGTATCTCATAGATGATACTCCCAGTTCTATTTCGGAGGCCTATGCATCGGAAGATGCTGACTACTGGAAGGAAGCGGTTCGTAGCGAGATGGATTCCATCTTGGCGAATGAAAGTTGGGAGATAACTGATCGTCCTTATGGGTGCAAACCTATAGGATGCAAATGGGTATTCAAGAAGAAGCTTAGGCCTGATGGTACTATCGAAAAGTACAAGGCTCGGCTCGTGGCTAAGGGTTATACCCAAAAGGAAGGTGAAGACTTTTTTGATACTTACTCACCTGTGGCTCGACTGACCACTATTCGAGTTCTACTTTCACTAGCTGCCTCACATGGTCTTCTTGTTCATCAAATGGATGTTAAGACTGCTTTCCTAAATGGAGAGTTGGATGAGGAAATTTATATGGAACAACCAGATGGGTTTGTAATAGATGGTCAGGAAGGGAAAGTGTGCAAGTTGCTGAAGTCTTTGTATGGACTCAAGCAAGCACCCAAACAGTGGCATGAGATGTTCGAAAGAACTTTAACAGCTACAGGCTTTGTTGTGAACGAAGCTGACAAATGTGTGTACTATCGCCATGGTGGGGGCGAGGGAGTTATGCTTTGCTTGTATGTTGATGACATACTGATTTTTGGAACAAATCTGAATGTTATTAAGGAGGTCAAGGATTTCCTATCTCGCTGTTTTGAGATGAAGGATTTAGGAGTGGCTGATGTCATTCTGAACATCAAGTTGTTGAGAGATGATGATGGTGGGATTACATTGCTTCAATCTCACTACGTGGAAAAGATTTTCAGTTGCTTTGGCTACAGTGACTGCAAGCCCTCTCCAACACCATATGATGCTAGTGTGTTGCTTCGAAAGAATCGAAAAATTGCTAGAGATCAATTGAAATATTCTCAGATTATAGGCTCGCTTATGTACTTAGCCAGTGCTACAAGACCTGACATCTATTTTGCTGTTAGCAAACTGAGTCGGTTTGTCTCAAAACCAGGATATGTGCATTGGAAAGCTCTAAAGAGAGTTTTGCGTTATTTGAAAGGCACGGCGAATTATGGAATTCACTACACCGGGCACCCAAAGGTGCTTGAAGGGTATAGTGACTCAAACTGGATCTCATATGCTGATGAGATAAAGGCCACGAGCGGATATGTATTCACTCATGGAGGTGGCGCTGTTTCTTGGAAGTCTTGCAAGCAGACCATCTTAACAAGGTCAACAATGGAAGCAGAACTCACAGCACTAGATACAGCTACGGTCGAAGTAGATTGGCTTCGTCGACTCTTGAATGACTTGCCGGTAGTTGAGAAACATGTACCGGGTATCCTTATGAACTGTGACAATCAAACTGTGATCACTAAAGTGAGCAGCTCAAAGGATAACATGAAGTCATCAAGACACGTTCAGAGAAGGTTAAAGTCTGTCAGAAAAATGAAAAACTCCCGAGTTATTGCAGTGAATTATATCCAAACGTCTAAAAATCTGGCAGATCCTTTTACTAAGGGTCTATCACGTAATGTGATAGATAATGCATCGAGGGAGATGGATATGAGACCCACGATATGAGTTGTTCACAGTGGTAACCTATTCTTTGTGATCGGAGATCCCGTGAATTAGATGTGGAAGACAAGCTGTTGGTCAACTGGGAGGAGAGTACCCTTACTGTTTAAATACCACTCCATGAAGATGCAATACTCTCCTAATCTGCATGGCAGGTTGATGTATATCTTAATGTGTTCTAAGTGGCTCTTTGAAGCAGAGATGTTGTCCTGCAGAACATCTTTTGAAGAACGCACCTATATGAGTCTGATTGTTAAACATCGCAATCTATGAGAGTAGGGTTCTCTCTAGTAAACTCATGAAAGGTCTCGGAGTATGACGCATAAGCTCCATCCGTGGGGAAGACCCACGGTAGCCACGTATCGGTCAAGGCTTTATGTGAAGCTAGATTCGCAGAAAACTTGCAGTTCAAGGCCCAGTCCACTGTTCAAGTTGCTTACTAGTGTAGCATAAGATTCTAGGTGGAAGTTCAACTTAACAGTGTCCACTGCAGTACCGGTATATAAAACAGTGTTTTGGAACCAAATGCAAATTTTTTTGTGCCTCTGGGATCTGGTGGGGGATTGCTGGAATTTTGTCAATTTGGGCCTAGCCCAATAACAGTTTCAGAAATTCCTAATAAATCCTAGAGGCCCACGCAGCCCATTTGTGCAAGGCAAGAGGTGGAACTAAAGTTTAGTCTCACATTGCTAGTTTAGAGGGAGTTGGACCTCTTTATAAGGGAGGCTCCTTCCCCACTTGTATGAGCATGAGAACAAGAGGGACATCCACGCGCGCTCCTCTTCCGCCGCCCGCCTCGCCACGCCACGCCTCGTCACGCCGCGCCGGGCCGCGCCAAGGGTTGCGGGTTGCGGGAATGAGCCGAGCCGATGTCTAAATTTTTGCCACGCACTACGGGTATACGAAAGGTCACTCGGGAGCTGAAAAGTTTTGCTGTAGTGGACATTGAATACGAAGGCTGCACCCTTCGGCTGCTGTCTATTCGTTTTGTCTCCCTCATTCCCTTCAGCTCCCGGCGCTGCCCTCTCGCCTCCTTCTCTTGCGACTATAAAATGGAGGTCGCTCCTCTTAGCGAGACGCACCAGAACTTCTCCTTCCTCTCGCCACCGGTTCCAATCTCTGCGCTGCTGCTGTCTTCCTCATCCCGGCTTGCGGCGTGCACCGCGAGTCGGGAGGGTAGGCCTATGAAACCGCACCTTTTGAGTCCTGTACGGGAGAAGGGTGATAAGGTTTTTGGGGAGCGTTCTGCGTGACTACTGACTTCTACGTCACGGACGCCCCGGACTTCGACGACTACTTCCCCGACGACGACTACTTCCCCGACGTCGACAACCTCCTCGACGACATGGAGGACACCACCCCCAAGTCCAGTGCCTCTGCTCCTGCTGTTGTCACGTACGTGTTTCTCCCCTTTCTATTGGAGGTTCTGCTACAGTTTCTTGTTCTAGTGTTTGCCCTACACATGTTAGGATCTACCTCACATATGCATCTTGATCTATTGTCTGCTCGAGAGATGATCGGTTCTAGCTCATATATGCATATGTTATTTACCTTCACTTTGTCAAATCGCATGATTTGTTTTATCACTGATGTACTAGTCATGCTTTACCTAGTATTTCTGTTAATAAAATCATTCGGTAAATTGCTCGTATTTCCAACAATTTGATCCCACCCCACCCCACACCTATTCATGTCCACATAGTGGAGCGTTATGTTATCATACGAATTTAGGATGGATCGATGCATGCATGTAGTGCATGAGATATATGCGATCATCCGCATACCGACGTACTCCCTCCATTCTGAATTATAAGATGTTCTATTTTTTAAATCGAATGTATATAGATACATTTTACTGTGTTTGTTCGCTCATTTCAGTCCATATATAATTTATATTAAAATATTCAAGTGTCTTATAATTCGGAGCAGGTTGTGCTAGTCACTTGACTACTGAGCGATCGAGCCAGTTAGCTACTTGCAGGTTTGAAGAAGACCTGGCGGTCAGGCAGCCACTGGTTTCCGGTGATGAAGCGCTCGGCGGTGTACTTGGCGGCATCGCGCGCATGAATGACGCGGTGATAGCCACTCCACTTGACGCAACGCTTCACCTTGGAGGTAGCCAGGGGCCATAGCTGCTATATTCCATGTATTACAGGTGAGCGTCACAGCGACCAACTTCACCTGATTGTCCTTGTTCAAGGACGCCCAGCCCTTCCAGTCCACCCAGCCCTTACCCTCCACGTGCTCGCCGAGGTAACTCTGCATAAACATGATGTGGGAGTGGTTCATCCACGGGCAATCAAGCTACGTCTCAATATTGTTGAGGTCCTCACTGTCGCCATGCCCTCACGCTGCAATTTTAGACGAGAAACCAATGTCACGGTCTAGTTAGTTGCAACCCTATAGGTCGTCACCACATTTTGGTTCACAAGCATCAGCTTGAGAACTAAAATGTGACAACCCTGGAGAACAGCTTGTTGTTGCCCCAAATGATGTCGGTGGTGTCATGTACCTCATAGTCTTGTCAAATTGCATCTTGCTCTTCACCAGCAGCGCGTCCTGAAAGCCAACAAACTTGTATCGGTAGAAAAAAAATGAACTTTTAGCCCGCGCTTTAGAATTTCGAGGGGGGGGGGGGGCATAGGCCCCCTAGTAGCCAAATAATCTGGTTAATCTATACTCTCTCTGTAAGTAAATATAAGACATTTTAAATTACTATTAAAACATCTTAAAGTGCGGCCTACTTTCACACGTTGTAATCAACGGGGCCAGCTCACTTTTTGTACCTAGTTACTTCTTTTATTCTTCTTGTTGGCATCTTCTAATTCTGGTTTTTTTTTCGCCTTTTGTTCTTCGTGTTTTTTTTTCTATTTTTTCTTTTTATTAAATTCGTGAAGTTTTTTTTCTTCCTTTTTTTGAATTTGTGAAGTTTTTTTAAATCTGTGAACTATTTTTCGAATGAATACATGTTCTGAATTTCACAAACTTCTATCAACAAATGTTGATAAACTGTTTTGAAATGTTTGCACAATTTTAGAAAAAATTCACAAGATTTTGAGAAAAGTTCAACCTGTGTTTAATAATGTTCATTGGGTACTAGAAAAAGTTCAGCTTTTCCCAAATGGTCAACATGTATTCAGATAAATATTCGTCATGTATTTGAAAAAATATTTAGGATGTGTCTAGAAAATGTCCAACCTATATAGAGAAAATGATTAACTTGAATTTAGAAAAGTTGACATGTATTTGAAAATTTGAATAAAAGAAAAGAGAAAACTGAAAAAAAAAGTAATTCATTATAATCTGATAAAAACATAAATAAAAATTAAACTTGCAAAACCTTCCCAATACTGGGCGGAAGGTTCCTACACCAGTCTGTGCCGGTCCAGGGAAGCTTCGAACAAACCCCACCGTGCACAGCTCCTAATGGACTAGCCCACTCGGGCGAACTCTATAGGCGAGCGCTAGTACCGTCTCACGGTAACTAGACATAGCATTTACTTCATTTAAAAAAAAATCACGGTGAATTAAAAAAAGTGTAGTGCAAATTTGTTAACTTAATTTTAAAAATAGTTCATATCATCTAACAAAAAAAACCCGTATATTTTCAAAAATGTTCACACATTTAAATATTTTGTGAAATTTTATAAAAAATGTTCATGAAAATATAAAACAATGTTCGAATTATTTGAAGAAAAGTCCATAGCATTTAAAAAATTGATCGTGACATTTGAAAAACACTCACATGTTCAAAATTTGTTCATGTTTTTTTAGAAAAATGTTTATGAAATGTAAGAGGCGACTGCATCACTCCCGTTGGGAGCCTGTGGGGGCCACCCAAGCATTCATGGATTTAAAAGAAGTTCATCAATTTTCAGAAAAACAATTCTTGAATTTGAAAAAAAAGCGCAGCCTTTAAAGGAAAGTTTGTAAAAGCTGAAAAGAGTTCATGTATTTGAAAAAAAGTTGATGGATTTGGAAAAAAGTTCACGGATTTGAAAACAAAGTTCACGAATTTGAAAAGTACACATATTTAAGGAAAAATTCATGACTTTTAAAAAAGATAAAAATATAAAGAAAGAGAAAAATAAAAATAGAAGAAAATTGGACAAACAAAAACCGAAAAAGCCCAAGTAGACTCGTGTTGGTTAGTGTTATAATTAAAGAAGAAAAAAAGAAGGTGACAAGACACAACAAGAAAATAGTCTGGTTGGTTACCGCGGTTGTACTAAGGGTATAGGTGCTGGGTTTGAATCTCGTTGGGCACTTATTTTTTGAAGGTTTTACATAAGAGGGAAAAAATGTAAAATGGGTTGGCTCAGATGTTACCTATCTTTTTGGCAAAGTAGCATTTCTTGTGTAAAAAAATCACCGTGTCCTTTTTTTGCAGTGCAAATCTGAAATGGTTGGCATTCAAGCTTCTATTCACTATATGGATCTTTTTGGCCAACTCATGCTTATTGGAACTGCCCACAGTAAGTAATCAACCAATACACATTTTTTCCAACTATAACTACATCATATCATTATAAATATTTTTTCCTAATCATGTTTGCATATATGTTGTGTATCTTTGTAAATAAACGTAACTACAGTTTGGATACTCAATGCAAGACTCTTTAACTCATGGATGAATTACAGGAAATTTATGGAAGTGTATATTGAGGGCGCTTCCACAAGAAGCCGGAGTAAACAACAGGTTGAAAACAGAACATGTTATGCACTTGCACAGTATCCCCCCCCCCCCCCCCCCCGGGCATGGCTTGCGTTAATTAAAACTTTGGTAGGGAAAAGGTCGTTTCATATGGTTTTGGAAAACAGCGATTATAAGTGCACACACTCACGCTTCGCCTACTGAAGAACAATGTCATGGAGACTCAAGATTGACTTAAATGAATGCCTTGGCAGTGCAATGATGGATCATACAGCATTAGTTTATGTTACTATCCTTTTTTTGTCAACAGTCTTTGTTGTCATCTCCACCTAAAAAAAAAGTTTTATTTGTCTTGCCCATACTTGTCTACCTATTCAGTAATTTCATCCCTTTCAAGTAACACCATCATGGGCCTCTTTAGTGTTCCTCTCCTGACGTAAAAAACTTATTCAGGAATTTCATTCCTTCCAATATTTAACAATAATGGCTAGAGGCCATGGATAACTCAAGCATATGCAACCTCATTCATGCAAGGAAATAACAGTTTGAGAGGAAAAGAGTATTGTTCGTCATGTCATATGAATATCTTTCTTTGGCTACTGATGCAGGATGCAACCTTAAGACATATCCTTCGAATAATACCCATCAGGCTGTTAAGAATTGTTTAAAGAACAATACACATATCCTTCGAATATTACCCATCAGGCTATAAATTAAACATATTATTTCATCGGAAAACACCTTTACATACACCCTTTGCAAATAAATTAGTGCAAGAATTTGACAATACATACACGTCAATATCAAAATAAAAAATAATCAACAACTCTAGAACAAAGAGTTGTTGATATTTCTTATATCCAACTAACTGCAAATCACATCTCTGTCCCCACAGTTTGTTTCAGTTTGTCAAATAGATTGGGTACAATATGCACTGTACTAGTTAAAAAAACACATTCTTAATATAATTAATCAGTATGCTCTAACATAATTGATATATTCGTTAATCATCATGACAGTTCCAGAAAAGAGGCTCTAATATCAGAAAGTTTTGCACAAACATCTTTCATTCCGGGCCTATCCTTCGGAGATTCCAAGGTACATGACAGCCCAAGGGCAACCAAGGGGACAATATATCTCTGCATCCACGCTTCTGCGCACCCTTGATGCTCCTCATGTGCCATATGAGGATCAAGAATCTCTGCAACTCTGTCTGGGAACATAGATTCACAGAACTTACAAAGGCTAAGTCCATCCACAAACATATCATCAGTAGGTCGTTTTCCAGTAAGCAATTCCAGTAGAAGCACTCCAAAACTATACACATCGTCGGCTACGGAGATCTCGCAACCCATTCCATACTCTGTGAAGACGTAATGTGTTTAGATAATACACACTCATATGATACAAACTATAATTAAGTGGAAACGGAAAAGGTAAAACTCACCAGGTGCCACATATCCAATTGTCCCTCCAACATCATCCAGGCTTTTAGGAATTAGCAGACCTGGTGATAGAAACTTCCCTGAGCCAAAGTCACTGAGCCGTGCAGTCATGTCATCATCCAAAAGGACATTGTTTGGCTTCAAATCACAATGGATCAGAGGAGGCGTCAGTTCGTTGTGGGCATAATCAAGAGCAGAAGCCACATCTGCTGCTATGCATATCCTGTGGGCAAAGCTTAGCCCTTTATCTGCGATTCCATTGTGTTGGTCAGAATGCAACCATTTCTCTAGGCTGCCATTAACCATGAACTCGAAGATTAGTGCTTTGAACTCATGGTTTTGTGAATCCAGTGTTGAGCATAGGGTCACAGGTCGCATTATATTTCTATGGCGGGTGCTTCGTAGCACTTCACACTCAATAAGGTAACTATTGTATCCACCAGGTTCATTCAAGTTGAATACTTTGATGGCAACTAGGCTCTTGTCGGACTTGAACCTACCAACATAAACTGAACCAGTACAAGTTGAGCTGATAGTATGGACCAAAGAAAACCAGTTGGTAGCTTTAAGAATGTCCTCGTATGACACTCTCTTGAGCTTCTTCTCGTCATGGCATGGGACTGTAGGCACTTCTCTTCTATTAGGAAACAACTTGGACACAAGATCCCATCGTGAAGACGAAAACAACCCTTTCTTCCAAAGAGTGAGCAGAAACCATAACAACACCAGGGAACCAATACTGAGTGTTGGTAGTACAATTAGCAGCGAGGTCGCCAGGAATGACAGGTGGTGTTTTGATTTAGTCACTAAAGCTGAGATGCGAGGACAAACTGGTAATGCTGGCCTGAAGGAATTTCTTATTTTTATCAACTTGGAGGAATTTAAACAGAGTCCCTTGTTGCCACCCAGAACTACTGCAGCATATTTCTTAAAGATCCCACTAGTAGGAACAGACCCTTCCAAGTTATTGTAAGACAGATCAAGTTGCTTCAGCATATCAAATCGCTCAAAGAATTCAGGCACGGCACCGGATAAGTCATTATGAGAAAGATTAATCTGCTGGGTTGATACTAGTAGATGCCATCTTTCTGGAATCTGTCCATGAAACTTGTTTCCTTCCATGTGAAGGGATACTGGACCACCACTGCTATGTGTACCAACTACCAATGGTAGTTCCCCTGTGAGATTGTTGTGTGAGAAGTCCAGAACCAAGGAGAGTGGAGGATAAGCAAACAGTTCGTCTGGTACTGACCCGTCAAGATTGTTCCGAGACAAGTTTAGTTCAAGAAGTCCCTTGCACTGACCTAAACTACCAGGTATGTTTCCACTCAAGTTGTTATCATCAAGATAAAGTTTGCCCAGTTGAGCAATGCCACCCACTGAGGGAGGGATCTGACCTGATAATTTGTTCTTTGATAGATTCAGGATGTATAAGTTCTGTAGCTTCCCGATGGTAGAAGGTATGCTTCCAGAAAGAAAATTACTCTCCATCCCAAGTGAAGTGAGATTAACAAATTTGCTAATCTCAGCAGGTATGGAGCCCAAAATTTGGTTTGACCCAAGCGATAAATGTTCTAGCCTCCTGGAAAGATTAACAATTGATATAGGTAGGCTGCCATTTAGAAGATTCCCTTCCAAGGACAACTTTGTCAGCTGGGTGCAATTTGCTAGAGATGTAAGGAATGACCAGTCATGTGCTTCTAGCAAGTTAATTCCTAAATCCAACAGATGCAAGTTTGCCAAAGAACCAAGATATGGCACAGAGCCATGTAACAAGTTGTTTGAAAGATCAAGTGTTTGGAGATTTAACATGTTGGATAGTGAAGCAGGGATCAGGCCCTCCAACCTGTTGCTTCCCATGATAAGGAACTGGAGGTTTGGTAGTGAGAAACCAATGTGAGATGGCATCTGTCCAACAAGGGCATTGCTGCCCACATTGAAGAATTCGAGTGATGTCATGTTGTAAAAAGACAACGGGACACTCCCTGATAAACTGTTGAAACTTAGATCAAGCTCCAGCAGTTTTGTAATGTGACTCAAAGTCTCTGGAATTAATCCCGATAACCTATTTCGGACGAGGGATATAGAAGCGAGGGAAGAAAAATTTCCTATTGAAGGAGGTATGCTCCCAGAGAGGAAGTTGTCTGTCAGACAAAGAAATTTGAGTGTTGTGACCTTATGGAAATGTGGGATGGGACCAGTGAAAAAATTCATCTGGAGATCAACGACGGTAAGCTTGGATGAATTACCAAACAAAGTAGAAGGGATCTCTCCAGAGAGGCGATTACGTGACAGTATAAGTGTGCTGAGTGAGGAGCTACTGGCTAATGAGAGAGGGATATTGCCGGTAAGTGTGTTGTTTGCAAGGTCGACATAGCTAAGAAAACTGCTAGTGCCTAGTGAATCAGGGATTGATGCCTGACTTGAAGCAGAGGAGGGCATGGCGATCGATCTCGGACATGTTTGCTTGTGCTGCGGCTGGTATTGAGGTGTTGAAACAGAGAAGGCTGAGCAAAATACAGAGT
Organism: Triticum aestivum; assembly: GCF_018294505.1. Classification (NCBI taxonomy): domain Eukaryota; kingdom Viridiplantae; phylum Streptophyta; class Magnoliopsida; order Poales; family Poaceae; genus Triticum; species Triticum aestivum. Next base: position 51,843,945 of record NC_057798.1, on the reverse strand, counting down.
GAAGACAAGACAATGGGCATGATGTCGATGTGAAAGAACAGGGAGTGCTAAGGTTGGAGGTTGGATGATCTTGGGTGAAGGCTGACTTTTGAAGGATTTGTGTACCAGACATGGACGAAAAGGCATGCTTGACTGGACACGGCAGGTCAGTGTGGACGTGTGCGCAAGGGAAACAAAGACCTCTGAATGAGAACGTGTGTGGACTGCTGCAGACTGCGACCGGTGGAGCTGTGGTAGGTGCAGAGGACTGCCAACAGCACAAGCGGCAGGTTTTGACAGCAGCATCGAACTAGACGCTGGAGAGGTGAGATGAGAGGTTTTGACAGCAGCCAAATCTCGTCCATTTCAGCATGGCGGATTGGGAATCTGCTGTAGGACTTACCGGATGCTGCGAGATGCTGCTCACTCGTCTTTCGTCTTCCGCGCGCCCGGGGTGGCGGCGAAGCTCGCCGTAGGGAGCCGCCGCAGCAGCGAGGGCTGGCCCCGCTAACTGAACTGCGGATCGAATCCGACGAGCTGCCCGGAAAGAAGGAACCCCGGGGGAGGCGCGGCGACGGTGGGTAGGTGGCGGCCGGTGGTGGCGTCGTCAGCGCGGTGCGGCGACCCGCCCGGACTCGGGAGGCGGCGACCGCTCGTTGATTCGGCGAGGACTGGTGGAGGCGTTGGAGGCCGGCGGTGAGTCCGCTCGCTTGTCGGATGAGGAGGGGAGCACGAGCGTCAAGATCAGACGGCTGAGGTCTCACCGTAAGGCCAGCTCCAACGCGCGTCGTTCGATTTGGGTTCCAAGCCCACAGAATGACAGAACCAAATCCGCGTTCCTTTGCGTCGCCGCGTTGAAATTGGCCTCAGTATCTCTCGCTGTAACTAAAAATAGCATAAGGAAACTGAATATTTTTTTTGGCATCGAAAGATGCTCTAGTGTGTCATGCGGACATTCGTGGTGTTTGGACATTCTACAATGTCGACAAAAAACAAATTTGACCGTGAAAGAAACTTTGTAAATGAGCACTATTTGGACCTTATTTGGTTTTTTTGCAGGTCTATAAATGTTCAAAAAATCACAAAAATTTGCGCAGCCGAGCATCTTTTGTGTCAAAAAAATTCATATTTTTTGTTCTTTTAAAGAATTTTTACTTTACTGTTCATCGGGCGTAGGAGAGCACAAGCACGAGCTTAGACGTGAATTACCGCGACTCCTATTTCCTCCCCATATGTTCGATGGACGAAAATTGCTTGGAAAAGAGAGAAAGAAAAACGCCATCCAACTAGAGCTATCAAATCATACATCCGGACACACAGCCACATCGGATGCAGCTCACCCCGGACCACTTTCTCTTTCCTTCCCCACCAATGATATGCATGTGTCCACCAATCTACGAGGATACAACTGCATGCACACCAACAAATAGGGGTACAAAGCGGGCGCTGTAGAAAGTGTCCGCGGACAAGTAGGTCCAGTTGGAGCTACTCTAACACACTGCAACCATATGAAAGTTAACAGGTGTATCAGTTCAAAAGACAGGTTAACAGGTGTACTGTTTAAAGTTATTTTTTTGTCAAGAACCAAAAATCATTTCTCAGAAATCCAAGGCAATGAATTATTAATAATACGATCTTACCAAAACTGCGCATATGTACTGCAATATACTTCTATGAATACGCAGATTAATAATTGGGATCACATGAACTCAGCTTCTAAAATATCATGTCTAATAGAATACAGATACTAGTTTTTCCAACATAGGGAGCTCCAATACTGAACATGTACTCTTTCTAGGAATTCAATATTTCGATAACTAGATTTCTGATGATCTTCCCACACTAAAATGTGGTCTGTAGAACCAATTTTTACAGCAAAGATATTCACACCTTATACTCTTATTCAAAGAACATGTAGATGCTTGCGGCGATGATAGGAGGGGGCTCATGTTAACAGACAAGCCAGTGGAAATTGTTAAGGATGCAGAGTCGGATCTAGATTTTGTCAAGAAGATGGGCTGGGCATTCCAACAAGCATGTGACGTGCACCAACAGCTCCTCCTCGGCGGAGGGAGCGGTGGTAACATGCTCTGCTTTAGATGCGGTGGACTGGACTCTTGTGTGGTTGGACCGACGGAGGAAGAGGACGGGAGTGCGCATGCTTGCACGGCGGCGACCTCGATTTTCGGCGGGCGTCGGCTCCACCGCCGCAGGCATGGCCTCCACCAACAAGAGAGACAGAGGCGTGGCGAAGGTGTGCGCAGGCAGAAGCGAAGGTCTAGCGCGATGACGGGAGGGGAAGAGAGGTCCCTGCGGCGTTCCCTTCGCAGCTGGGCTGCTCGCCGGAAGGGCTCTCCATCTCTAGACCAGAACGACGAAAACAGAGCGAGAGAGAACAGCAGTTCTGCCGTGCGCGGGCGCGGATCCACCGTGGTTGCTTTGAGATTCGCAATACCTTTTTTCTTTATCGCTTTTAAATTTTTTTTGCCTTGTTTCAGAGTGTTATTCCCCCGTTCACTTTTGTAAAACCGTTTAGACATTTAAGATAACACCCGAAACAATTCGATTTCAACTGTCTAAAACGTCTTATAAAAGTAAACAGACGGAGTAACATTAGATTTGTTTTCTCTCGCTCCATAGTGAATGTTGGTGTTCGTATCGTTGTGTTATCCAAAATAATTGTATACTTACACATTGAAACAAGAAAAAGAAAACTAACGAAACATTTTGAAACAAGATAAATGTTGACAGCAACCATAAAAGGTAGCATGAATTTTAAAGCAATCACGGACGATGGATGCATACACGGAATATCATTTGCATTGTGGACAAACCACTCTTAGAACAGAGTGCATTCTGCAACCACTGAAATTGTCTCGTGAGCGCAATTTCGGCATTGTACATTAAAAATGTTGATTTACGACCAAAGACTCAAAGAGCAGACAGATAATAATGTCAAAATAAAAATTCTGTTTCTGTGGTGTTTAGCCAGAAAACGTCGGTCTGTTTTCACAGGAAAATTTTCCAGTGACTAACGATGATCCTGACTCCCTACTACTCCCACCATCTGTCTATCATCAACATCAGTTGCCAATCCCACGACTAATGTTACCAAATTGTTGTGATTTTAATAAGCCAGACAGTTGTTGCGACCCTGGCAATAAAACAAAAAATAAAATCCAAGCTAGTAATCCCTCTGGTGAGGAGGGAACCAACAAATCAACAGTATTCCATGTTGGACCTAAGCTGTAACAATTTTCTGCTCCGATTAAGGCTGCTTCGCTAATCAAAAAATGAACAGATCACAAGAACTGAGAAGAAGACATAATCTTTGGAGCAAGACGACACAAAGAGGAACTAGAAATCAGAGGCCAAGAGGCTGCCCCCAGCAAATGAAACGCCCGGCTCCGTTGATCAACGCGACCAGAGCTTGTGATGACTATGATGCCCTACAACCAAAGGTAAGGAGTGCAGACATCAGTTTAACTGGCTCCTAGATATATGCACTTCAAGATCCCAAGTATTCACAACAGGCAAATATGGGTCCTTTATCAACTAATATTGCTTAAGTTAAAAGATGAATTAAAGTGGCTATATCATAACCATCTCTAAACCAAGAGAAATTCCCATTTCCTTGATGCTACAGATACATAGATGATGAAAGCACCTGATCAAGCCAAAAAAGCTCACAAAAGTACACATGGCAGAAAAGCTAAGAGGAACTCAAATAGCAAGTTAAGTCAGCCATGCACTGTGAGGCAGCATTAGAGCTTGACGTGTCTTCTACCTTTCAATCAATTGAATTCCAGTTAACACATCATGGGGATTCAGAGCTGATGACAATAGAGCAGGTGATGAAATAACTCTGTGCGCTGTATATGCATTTCCTGCTTCATTAGATAAGCTACGCCAGTGATGGGCGGATGAATATACCTCATAGAACTAATTATGCTACTTCAGTGTAGAAGCATAGCATGTATACTCGGAAGTTTATTTACTTGCAGTTAGGACATCATTATAGAATCTAGCGCCATTCACCTTCAGTGTATAAACACCATTCAGTAAAATGGTAGAAATGTAATATCCTGGAAGTATATTTCCCAACTGATAACAAATACTCCCAGTACTTAAGATGTAACCACTATATAGTTGGACGTATATAGAAGCTTCCATTTCCTTGATGTTACAGATACATAGACCACGAAACCATCTGAATTGGTCAAGCTAAAAGCTCACAAAAAGTACACATGGCAGAAAAGCTAAGAACTAAAAAGGTGGATCTGATATCAAGCTAAGTTAGCCTTAGCCATGCACTACCAGGTCAGCTTCTACTACCTTTCAACCAATTGAATTCCAGTCAACATGTCATGGGGATTTAGAGTTCGATGACTATAAACAGGTGATAAAATAGATTTCTTTGTTGTGTGTGAATTTCCTGCTACAGCCGGGTTAGATAAGCTACATCAGTCATGGGACTGATGAATATACCTAATTGATATAATTCAGCGACTTCTGTGTAGAACCATAGGCACTCTACATTCTACAACACGCTTCCTAAGTTAGATTTAGAATCAGAAACCACACCTCCACCAAGTGTTCCAAGGAATTTTCTAGGCATTACTTCAAACATCTCACACAAAAATTTACAAGGGAATTTTCACATATAGTGCAAAACACATTCTAGATGAACTTCTTGTAATTTGTTAGGCACGGCTGCATTTCCCAAATCAAAATATAGCATAAAGCCATGAAGTATAGGCAAAAGCCATAACAGCCAGTCTGCAACTTTTATCGAACTGGACATCAAAAACAGGGCAGCTGCAACAGTTACAACAGACTTAGACCTTACATTTCAGTAAAATGTCAAAACAATCAGTAGTCGTAAAATTGAACGATCACAGGAAATCTTCACTTATTCCTATTAAGTCAAGACATCACAGATTACTGCTCCGGAATGAGTAACAACTTCTTGTATTGGAACGAGGGTGCTAAAATCAATCTAAAATTTATAAGAGATTTTTTCATATATAGTGCAAAATGCATTCTAGACAAACTTCTTGAAAATAGTAAAGCATGTCTTGATAGCTGCATTTCCCAAATCTAAATATAGCATAAAGTATAGCCAAAAGACCTATCATACGAACAGTACCTAAATGAAATCTGCTTAAACTTTTATCGAACTGGGCCTCAAAATCAAGATAGCTGCAACAGTTACAACAGCTTGCAGTATCATCGGTCGTGGGAATCACATTTAGAGAGTCCTTCCAACGTGTATTACAGGCATATCTATATTCAACATTCAAAGCATCACGCAACATCAACTGATTTGAATTAGGCCTTACATTTCAATAAAACAATCAGTAGTAAAATTGAACGATCCCAGGAAATTCTTCACTTATTCCCATTAATTCAAGTTGCTACAGACCACTACAGCATTTCTATTAAAAAGGAGGGCGCCAACCCTTCCGAGGCATTGCGTCGAACACCTGACGCGCGGGCAGGCAAAAGCAAACAAATCGAAGCATCACCGGGGGTGGGAACTAACCGGAGGCGACTACTGGCCCGCGCCCTCCGGCGCGGCGGCGGCCGGCTTGGGCGGCGGGGCGTGCGAGACGACGAGCGGGGGCCTGAGGGCGCGGCGCTGCTCGTCGGCCTGCTTCCGCGCGTTGTACATCTCCTCGGTCTCGACGACGACGAGGCGCTTGACCTGGGTGAGCATCCCGAGGAGGGAGGGCGTGGTGCGGTGCTCGACGGTGCGGTGGCAGCGGCGGAGGCGCATGGCCTCCAGGGTGCGGCGGTGGAGCTTGCGCGTCCCGGGGAGCCCGCGCACCAGCGTGATGTACAGCTTCGGGCTCCACGCCACCGGCACCCGCGACTTGAACGCGTTGAACGCGCTCCCGCTCATCTCCCCTCTGGCGGCTCTGCTCCTCCGTGTGGTGCGATCTGCTCCGGCGGCCGGAACCCTAGACCTCTGTTGCCTTTTGCCGGAGTGGGGAGAGTTGGGCTGGTCAGCTCGGAGATCTATCGAGAAATGGGCTATAAGAAGGCCGACTAAAGTAAAGTGGAAATGTTCGGCTAAGTGGGCCGGCCGCAGATTGACCTTCTAACAGCCCATCTGCTAAGTGGAAATGTTCGGCAAATGAGCGGCACCTACAACCCCAATACATTTTCTCCAAAACAAAACCCCCAATATACTAGTATCAACCCAGCAGATTAATCTTTCTCATAATGACTTATCCGGTGCCGTGCCTGAATTCTTTGAGCGATTTGATATGCTGAAGCAACTTGATCTGTCTTACAATAACTTGGAAGGGTCTGTTCCTACTAGTGGGATCTTTGAGAAATATGCTGCAGTAGTTCTGGGTGGCAACAAGGGACTCTGTTTAAATTCCTCCAAGTTGATAAAAATAAGAAATTCCTTCAGGCCAGCATTACCAGTTTGTCCTCGCATCTCAGCTTTAGTGACTAAATCAAAACACCATCTGTCATTCCTGGCGACCTCGCTGCTAATTGTACTACCAACACTTAGTATTGGTTCCCTGGTGTTGTTATGGTTTCTGCTCACTCTTTGGAAGAAAGGGTTGTTTTCGTCTTCACGATGGGATCTTGTGTCCAAGGTGTTTCCTAATAGAAGAGAAGTGCATACAGCCCCGTGCCATGATGAGAAGAAGCTGAAGAGAGTGTCATACCAGGACATTCTTAAAGCTACCAACTAGTTTTCTTCGGTCCATACAATCAGCACAACCTATACTGGTTTAGTTTATGTTGGTAGGTTCAAATCCGACAAGAGCCTAGTTGCCATCAAAGTATTCAACTTGGGTGAACCTGGTGGATATGATAGTTACCTTATTGAGTGTGAAGTGCTACGAAGCACCCGCCATAGAAATATAATGTGACCTGTGACCCTATGCTCAACACTGGATTCACAAAACCATGAGTTCAAAGCATTAATCTTCGAGTTCATGGTTAATGGCAGCCTAGAGAAATGGTTGCATTCTGACCAATACAATGGAATCGCAGATAAAGGGCTAAGCTTTGCCCAGAGGATATGCATAGCAGCAGATGTGGCTTCTGCTCTTGATTATGCCCACAACGAACTGACGCCTCCTCTGATCCATTGTGATTTGAAGCCAAACAATGTCCTTTTGGATGATGACATGACTGCGCGGCTCAGTGACTTTGGCTCAGCGAAGTTTCTATCACCAAGTCTGCTAATTCCTAAAAGCCTGGATGATGTTGGAGGGACAATTGGATATGTGGCACCTGGTGAGTTTTACCTTTTCCGTTTCCACTTAATTATAGTTTGTATCGTATGTGTGTGTATAATCTAAACACATTACATCTTCACAGAGTATGGAATGGGTTGCGAGATCTCCGTAGCCGGTGATGTGTATAGTTTTGGAGTGCTTCTACTGGAATTGCTTACTGGAAAACGACCTACTGATGATATGTTTGTGGATGGACTTAGCCTTTGTAAGTTTTGTGAATCTATGTTCCCAGACAGAGTTTCTGAGATTCTTGATCCTCGTATGGCACATGAGGAGCATCAAGGGTGCACAGAAGGATGGATTCAGAGATATATTGTCCCCTTGGTTGCCCTTGGGCTGTCATGTACCGTGGAATCTCCAAAGGATAGGCCCGGAATGAAAGATGTTTGTGCAAAACTTTCTGATATTAGAGCCTCTTTTCTTTAACCGTCATGATGATTAATGAATATATCAATTATGTTAGAGCATACTGATTCATTGTATTAAGAATGTGTTTTTTTACTGGTACATCGCATATTGTACCCAATATTTTTGACAATCTGAAACGAACTGTGGAGACAGAGATGTGATTTGCAGTTCGTCATAGTAGGGTATTGGAAATATCAACCATTCTTTGTTCTAGATTTGTTGATTATTTTTTATTTTGATATTGACGTGTATGTATTGTCAAATTCTTGCACTAATTTATTTGCAAAGGGTGTATGTAAAGGTGTTTTTCTGATGAAATGATATGTTTAATTTACAGCCTGATGGGTAATATTCGAAGGATATGTCTTAAGGCATTGCATCCTTCATCAGTAGCCAATTATAAAGTAAAGAAAGATATTCATATGACATAACGAACGATCCTCTTTTGCTCTCAAACTGTTATCTCCTTGCATGAATGAGGTTGCATATGCTTGAGTTGTCCACGGCCCATTATTGTTAAATATTGAAAGGAATGAAATTCCTGAATAAGTTTTTTAGTCAGGAGAGGAACACTAAAGAGGCCCATGATGGTGTTACTTGGAAGGGATGAAATTACTGAATAGGTAGACAAGTATGGGCAAGACAAATAAAACTTTTTTTTAGGTGGAGATGACAACAAAGACTGTTGACAAAAAAAAGATAGCAACATAAACTAATACTGTATGATCCATCATTGCACTGCCAAGGCATTCATTTAAGTCAATCTTGAGTCTCCATGACATTGTTCTTCGGTAGGCGAAGTGTGAGTGTGTGCACTTGTACTCGCTGTTTTTTCCAAAACCATATGAAATGACCTTTTTCCTACCAAAGTTTTAATTAACGGAAGCCGCGCCGCGGGGGGGGGGGGGGGGGGGATACTGTACAAGTGCATAACATGTTGTTATGTTTCAACTTGTTGTTTACTCCGGCTTCTTGTGGAAGCGCCCTCTCAATATACACTTCCATAAATTTCCTGTAATTCATCCATGAGTTAAAGACTCTTGCATTGAGCATGCAAACCTGTAGTTACGTTTATTTACAAAGCTACACAACATATATGCAAACATGATTAGGATAAAATATTTATAATGATATGATGTAATTATAGTTGGAAAAAAATGTGTATTGGTTGATTACTTACTGTGGGCAGTTCCAATAAGCATGAGTTGGCCAAAAAGATCCATATAGTGAATAGAAGCTTGAATGCCAACCATTTCAGATTTGCACTGCAAAAAAAAGGACACGGTGATTTCTTTACACAAGAAATGCTACTTTGCCAAAAAGATAGGTAACATCTGAGCCAACCCATTTTACATTTTTTCCCTCTTATGTAAAACCTTCAAAAAATAAGTGCCCAACGAGATTCAAACCCAGCACCTATACCCTTAGTACAACCGCGGCAACCAACCAGACTATTTTCTTGTTGTGTCTTGTCACCTTCTTTTTTTCTTCTTTAATTATAACACTAACCAACACGAGTCTACTTGGGCTTTTTCGGTTTTTGTTTGTCCAATTTTCTTCTATTTTTATTTTTCTCTTTCTTTATATTTTTATCTTTTTTAAAAGTCATGAATTTTTCCTTAAGTATGTGTACTTTTCAAATTCGTGAACTTTGTTTTCAAATCCGTGAACTTTTTTCCAAATCCATCAACTTTTTTTCAAATACATGAACTCTTTTCAGCTTTTACAAACTTTCCTTTAAAGGCTGCGCTTTTTTTTCAAATTCAAGAATTGTTTTTCTGAAAATTGATGAACTTCTTTTAAATCCATGAATGCTTGGGTGGCCCCCACAGGCGCCCAACGGGAGTGATGCAGTCGCCTCTTACATTTCATAAACATTTTTCTAAAAAAACATGAACAAATTTTGAACATGTGAGTGTTTTTCAAATGTCACGATCAATTTTTTAAATGCTATGAACTTTTCTTCAAATAATTCGAACATTGTTTTATATTTTCATGAACATTTTTTATAAAATTTCACAAAATATTTAAATGTGTGAACATTTTTGAAAATATACGGGTTTTTTTGTTAGATGATATGAACTATTTTTAAAATTAAGTTAACAAATTTGCACTACACTTTTTTTAATTCACCGTGATTTTTTTTAAATGAAGTAAATGCTATGTCTAGTTACCGTGAGACGGTACTAGCGCTCGCCTATAGAGTTCGCCCGAGTGGGCTAGTCTATTAGGAGCTGCACACGTGAGGGTTTTTCAAAGCTTCCCTGGACCGGCACAAACCGGTGTAGGAACCTTCCGCCCAGTTTTGGGAAGGTTTTGCATCTTTAATTTTTATTTATGTTTTTATCAGTTTATAATGAATTACTTTTTTTTCAGTTTTCTCTTTTCTTTTTTTTCAAATTTTCAAATACATGTCAACTTTTCTAAAATTCAAGTTAATCATTTTCTCTATATAGGCTGGACATTTTCTAGACACATGTTAAATATTTTTTCAAATAAATGATGAATATTTATCTGAACACATGTTGACCATTTGGGAAAAGCTTAACTTTTTCTAATACCCAATGAACATTATTAAACACATGTTGAACTTTTTCCAAAATCTTGTGAATTTTTTTCTAAAATTGCGCAAGCATTTCAAAACAGTTTATCAACATTTATTGGTAGAAGTTTGCGAAATTCAGAACATGTATTCGTTTGAAAAACAGTTCACGGATTTAAAAAAACTTCATGAGTTCAAAAAAAGGAAGAAAAAAAACTTCACGAATTTAATAAAAGAAAAATAAAATAGAAAAAACACGAAGAACAAAAGGCGAAAAAAAAACAGACTGAGAAGATGCCAACAAGAAGAATAAAAGAAGTAACTAGGCACAAAAAGTGAGCTGTCCCAGTTGATTACAGCGGGTGAAAATAGGCCGCACTTTAAGATGTTTTAATAGTAATATAAAATGTCTTATATTTATTTACAGAGGGAGTATAGATTAACCAGATTATTTGGCTACTAGGGGACCTATGCCCCCCCCCCCCCGATTTCTAAAGCGGCCTAAAAGTTCTTTTTTTTTCTACCGGTACAAGTTCACAAGACTATGAAGTACATGACACCACCGACATCATTTGGGGCAACACCAAGCTGTTCTCCAGGGTTGTCACATTTTAGTTCTCAAGCTGATGCTTGTGAACCAAAATGTGGGTGACGACCTATAGGGTTGCAACTGACTAGACCGTGACATTGGTTTCTCGTCCAAAATTGCAGCATGAGGGCATGGCGACAGCGAGGACCTCAACAATATTGAGACGTAACTTGATCGCCCGTGGATGAACCACTCCCACGTCATGTTTATGCAGAGTTACCTCGGCGAGCTCGTGGAGGGTAGGGGCTGGGTGGACTGGAAGGGTTGGCCCCCCTTGAACAAGGACCATGAGGTGAAGTTGGCCGCCGTGACGTTCAGCTGTAATACATGGAATACAACAGCTATGGTCCATGGCTACCTCCAAGGTGAAGCGTTGCCTCAAGTGGAGTGGCTATCACCGCGTCATCCATGCGCGCGATGGCGCCAGGTACACCGTCAAGCGCTTCATCACCGGAAACCAGTGGCTGCCTGACCGCCAGGTCTTCTTCAAACCTGCAAGTAGCTAACTGGCTCGATCGCTCAGCAGCCAAGTGACTAGTACAACCTGCTCCGAATTATAAGACATTTGAATATTTTAATATAAATTATATATGGACTGAAATGAGCGAACAAACACACTAAAATGTGTCTATATACATCCGATTTAGAAAATAAAACATCTTATAATTCAGAATGGAGGGAGTATGTTGGTATGCGGATGATCATATATATCTCATGCACATGTATCGATCGATCCTATTTTCGTATGATAACATAACGCTCCACTATATGGACATGGATAAGGTGTGGGGTGAGGTGGGATCAAATCCCCACGGGCACATAAGTTCTGATTTTTGTTTCTCACTCCATCTGATAGGTGTGGCCCGTCAGACTTATTTTTCAAAATGTCACGTCGCCCGGCCATGTTGTTCACATAGTTGTTGCCCACGTAGCAGTTGGACGGGTCAACTGTATGCCAACTAAGTGAAATGTGCATGTCAAGTCATACTAGCGACCATATTGAGGCGCTTAAGCTACTTTAGTAATTGTATTTAGGGTACTCTGAAGTACAGACACTGACTCGAATCCAGTGACCACAGATGAATTTTTTTCTCTTTTGTTATCTTGCAAAAATATGTGGAAGCAGTCAATAGTGGTTTTGTTGGGCAATAATGGGCATAGTTTGCTTTTCTTTGTAAGTACGAATAGGAATGTCAGTGAAAATGTGAGTGTAGGAACACCAACCTATCGATCTAAATACTTAACTATATATACGTTCTTAAGAATCTTAAGAATAACAGGATGAAATAATTACCACTCCTGAATAACTTTATAGATTTGTTTCATGACCATCTTTCCGCCAGTTAGATGTGGTAGGCGATCCTTAGTATTGATCTTTGCTAGTGTTGTGCCGACATTCTTCATTTGTTTCAACATATGATTCTACGTGAACGCAGATGCATCAGTATTTGAATTTGTTATTGTGATGGTACATGGTGTAGTTACGTCTAGTAAAACAACGTGCAAACATGTGTAGAATGTTTTTATCGTCATTGATTTAACAAAATCAGGAGGGTCACACTGCACAACTTGTTATTTGCTTCAACCTGGTGTTTTCTCTGACTTCTCGTGGAAGCGCTATCTCAATGAGAGAAGAGATTCTCAAATTTCTTTGCCTGACAAAGAACTTTCTCTCTGGAAGCATACCTAATTCAATAGAAAATGTTTCTTCCCTCACTTCTATATTGCTCGGCCAAAATAGGTTATCGGGATTAATCCCGAAAAGTTTGAGTCGCATTACAAATTGCTTGACCTTGACCTAAGTTTCAACAGTTTATCAGGTAATGTTCCATTTCCTCTTTACAACATGTCATTACTCAAAAACTTTAGTATTGGTAGCAACAGGCTGGACGGTCTGATCCTTGCTTCACTAGCAATATGTCAAATCTTCAAGCACTTGATCTTTCAAACACTCGTTTCATGGCTCCATTCCATCTCTTGGATCCTGGTTAAACTTGCGTCTTTACCAAGGCAAAGTTGTCCTTGTAAGGGAATGCTTTGGATGATAGCTTACCTATAAATATAGAAAGATATGAGACCAATGTCAAGTGTAGGACTTGAATCCTTCTAAATATCCAATCACAGATTGGTTCACGACCAATTCATTCCGGCAGACAAATCATTTATTAAGGCTTCGTTGGATTTCTTACAAGGAAAAAAATGATTGTAAAGAAAAGAAAAGAAAACCCACGGGCACTAGCACCCACGACATATTTTTATAGAAGAAGCCCACCCAGATGATATCGCGAAAATTCGCTTTCGATGGTATTCGAACCCCAGTTTGTAAGGATGCACAACTGTGTCCTTGCCACCGGGCTACAGCATAGAAAAAAAGATGAAAAGCAAACAACTTACAAAAATATACGAACTCGGGCATACAGGTGAGATAAGAAAGAAGCAAAAGAAAGGATTTTGAGCTTCACATCGTCGTCCTTCTGGCAGCGGCAGCGGCAGCTTCCATGAGGTCATCTATCAAGCGGTGCAGATCACGGTCGGAGGATCCTCCTTCCGCCACTGCGGCGTGAACCCTGGCGGACAGGTCCATGACTCTGCTCCTCGCTGCATCCCCCGGCCCTCCAGGCTGCATGAAGGTCGTCAATGCCCGTACCACATATTGGGCGGGGATTACCTCCTGCTCTTCGTGCCTCGTGCTTCGAACGCCGGCGCCGTCCGGCCACAGCCGCTCCCCGATCCCAAGGACCTCCGTCAGCAGCCTCTCGTTGATGAACTGCTCGAACACTATGGGCCATGTGAGCACCGGCACACCCGCCGCCACCGTCTCCAGGACGGAGTTCCATCCGCAGTGCGTCACGAAGGCCCCCACCGCCCGGTGCCCCAGGATAGCCCTTTGCGGAGCCCAGGCGGTGGCCACCATGCCCCTGCCTGCAACACGCTCATGCCACCGCTCCGGGGGAGACCACTTGTCCGTCCTCACCACCCACAGGAACGCCATCCCTGAGGCCTCAAGCCCGAGAGCGAGCTCGTCCAGCTGAGCGTCGGAGACGTGGGCGAGGCTGCCGAAGCACACGTACACCACCGACCGGCTTGGCTTCGAGTCAAGCCAGTCGGTGTACCGTGAGTCGTCGGCTTCCGGTGACGACGGCAGTCGTAGTGACACGGGGCCTAGCATGTACGCACGCTTCGCGTAGCCATTGCCCACGTACATCCCGCAGTAATGCTCCTCCAGGTCTGGCGATGTGTTGACGGCCAGCCCGAAGCAGTCACCTTGCACCGCATAGAGCCGGTCGAAGGTGGATTGGTCACCCTTCCGTTGGCTCCTCAAGTACTCCGGCAGCTCCACCGTGGGCACTCGTATCTCGGGGTCTGGAAACCGAGGGATGGTAGTCACCACCTCTGGCTCCCTGCTTGAAACGCGGCCCAATAGATGGCGCATCGCGAGCGTTGAGAAGGCGCCGATGACGTTGAACGTGACGCATGGCACGCCGAGCCCGTCGCAGACGCCGGCGTTCCACATGAAGTGCACGTCGGTGACGAGTGTGTCCGGTGACTGCGCCCTGATGAGCGTTTCCTGGACGGGGCGCATCAGCGCATCGCTCAACGCAGCCACGTCGATGCGCCATGCGTCGGCCTGCGCGGCCGCGCCGAGGTTCTCGACGCCCTTCGGGAGGCCGTCCACGGCCGGGAACGGGTACGTCGCCACCTTCACCGGTATGCCACTGCCGTTCTCGTACCGCTGGAGCAACGACCGGACGAACGACACGTTCGCCGGCGTCACCGCGATGGTGGCCTCTACGGCCTGTGGTCTGGCCGTCGCAAGGCTAACGGCGAGCTCGGTGAAGGGCCCGATGTGGCTGGAGGCGAAGAAGGGGATGAGGAGCACACGCAGCTTCTTGCTGCTGCTAGTGGTTTCCGTAGAGGCCATTTTCTTTGCAAATTACTACTGCTAGCGGAAAGTTAATTACCTGCGTGTGAACGGTATAAGTAGGAGTAGATGTTCGACTTGCTCAGTGGCGATTGATTGAAAGAATAAACTACTACTAGCTCAATGCACGCCTATCACGTGGTGAATTTTTAATGAGTAAATTACTATATATTCCATCTCACGTACGTAGCAAATCTTGAGATTTTGAAACAACCATATATGGTGCTGAAAATCCAATCAGTGACACACCACCCAAGTCCCAACAACCTTTTTTTTTTGAAAAAGAAGGTCAGAAAAAAAGAAATCCAGAATATTATTGTTTACACCTGACACTTTCATGTTCCGACCTCGCACGATTGTGCATCTAAAAACACCGCTATCTATATGAAGTAACATTGGTGAGGGCATCTCTAACCGGTTCCTTAAAAAAAATAAAAGAGTAAACCTTAGTGAAGTATATTTACCCCACAAAGTTTTTGCCGGACCTAATCAATCCCCTATTGAGCCTTATCCCTTATATATAATGGAGTAAACTTAAATTTGGCACACATATTTCGCCATGTTCACCGGTATGCCACTGCGGTTCTCATGCCGATTGAGCAACGACCGGACAAACGGCACTCGCCGGCGTCACCGCGATGGTTGCCTCGACAGCCTGTGGTCTGCCCTTAGCAAGGCTAACGGCGAGCTCGGTGAAGGGTCTGATGTGGCTACAGGCAAAGAAGGGAATGAGGAGCACACGTAGCTTCTTGCTGCTGCTAGTGGTAGAGGCTATTTTCTCTCGAATTAGGGGCTGTTTGATTCCTAGCCACATCTTGCTACACCTAACCTTAGGCAAGTTTGACCAAGTTAGATCGGTGTTTAGTTCTAGCCACACCTAAGGAATTTTTTTTATGAGCAGTGAAGCCCACATGTCATAGACACAAAAAGTGTGGCAAGATTTCCTTACACAAGTCAAAGTGTGGCTAACAATTTGAGCAACTCAACTAAGGCAAGTGTGGCAAAAATCATGTGACAATATATGACAATGATAGTCACAATCCAAACAACCCCTTAGAGTATGAGCGCAAGGTTTACGATCAACCTGCGTGTGGACGGTATATGTAGAAGAAGCTGTTGGACTTGCCTTACAATAATACTCCCTGCATTCTTTTTTACTTCGCATATAAGATTTGTGTCAAGTTAAATTTATAAAATTTGAACAAATTTACATTAAAAATATCAACATATACAATGCAAATGTATATAATATGGAACTACATTCCATAGTGAATCAAATGAAATTGATTTGATATTGTGAATGTTCATATCTCTTTTTTATAAGTTTGGTTAAATTAAAGATACTTTGACTTCGTACAAAACTTATATGCGACTAAAAAGGAATTGAGGCAAAAGCCCCGGTTACGTACGTCTCCAGGCCTCGTCTCGTGCGCTCGCGCTAGGGCGACCAGGAACCGACGCCTCCTGCTGGCGCCATCGTAGATTGCTTTGCCTTCCGTGGTGTCAGGCCATGGAAACGCTGTGGATCTCGGCTCTTGCCGGTGGGAGGGCTCCTACATCGTTTTTAGGTGCTTTTTCGTGTTCGTCTAAGGTTTGTGTTCTGTTCAGAAAGACAACACGGCAATAGCTTTCTGATGTTGGAATAAGTTTCTTCCCGCCAATGCCCCGTTCTGGTGATGAGGGCGTGTGGAGATTTGTCTCCGACGGATCTCGCATGATTCGGCCGGCGTTTGTCTTTGGTGGATTCATTTGGATCCGGTCTTCGTTCGTATATGTTCATGTGTCTTTAGGTTAGATCTTTCTGGTCTATGCTTCTCTTCATCGGCGGCGGCTGTTGTTCTGGTGTGCTGGTCCTTTTAGGCCTTAGCACGACGACTTCCCGACTGTCAATTACAACAAGGTCTGCCCGACTCCGATGATGAAGGGGCGATGACGACCGCGTGTCTTCGGCTGGCTCTAGAACTTTTGCATTTGCTTCGTTGGCTCTAATGGCTACAGCGCGCAAGCCTCAAGCGCGAGGCCCATGTTCGACTCCCATCACTGCAGCGTCTGCGTTTTTTTTTATTATTTCTTCCCGCTACTGACAGACGGGCCTAGTGCAATATTTGCCACATAGGCTGCTATTTGACAGTCAATTGAATGTCATGTAGATTGTTTAACCGGTCAACAGATTGCTATACAGTGCTCTACGGTGTGACGGTGACCGTATAATCATCACTTTGTGTATATAGTGACCGTAACGAGTGTATCTTAAAGTGACCATATAATCATCACTTTGCGTATATAGTGACCGTAACGAGTGTATCTTAAAGTTCAGTAACCGTATTGTGATTTTGACTCAACTTCAATGACCCTTAGTGTACTTATCTCTTATCTTTATGCATCCAATCAAGCCAAATCACGCCCTGCTATCCAAATAGTTGAATTAATTAAGAAAAATCCGAGCACAAACTATACCTTGGGGGGGGGGGGGGGGGGGAGGGTACGGAGACATGTGGAGGATGAACCGGGGCTCGGCTGGATCCCGTCGCCGTACGAGCACCTCCTCCTTGCCCGTGTGGCGTCGGCGGGCGGGAGGCGGAGTTGGCGCTTGCGTCCTGAAGAGATATCGGGTTGGAGCGGGAGAGGAATGGGAGCTCCCATTGCCTAGCGCGCTCGCTGCAGGCGCGTGGCTGGGAATGAGCGGGAGAATGACGGAGTGCTGAGTGCGGTGACGGAGGGGAGGGGTCGCGAGGAAGAAGAAGGAAAGGGGTAAAGTGGTACTAAGTATTCTTTTTACCCTTCGAGTTTTTTTTTGCAGAGAATTTAGAGAGCTTTATTATGCAAAAGCCTTCGCCGAACAATCAGCCACAAGGCTGCTCATCAGAAATCTGGGAGTCTCATTAAGCCAACTCTCGGTCACAGGCAATGTGCAAACTCGCTTGGCACACAAAAAGCGTTGGTCCATTAGCTGACCTATTTACATGTTGAATTACAAAATGTGTAAAACTAAGAGCTAGTTCTTCTATTTCTGATAAGATAGGTGCCACAACTGAACAAGAGTTGATGCGAGTTTTCCAGAGGTTCACTACCCCAAGCAATCAATCTTCATCACCACATGCATATATCCCCGTAGATTTGCAAAAATGACACCATCGCGAAGAGCTAAAGCTTCTGCGATCATTAGGTCTGCTACTCCCGGATATGGTTTACACCATACACCTAGGAATCATGGAAAATATGATGGTCAATTTCTTTTAATACGGTATCGCAGACTATCCCTATCCATATGAATGCATATCACCGAAAGACCTGAAATATATTCAGAAAAATACGACAACCAATATCAAGTATAGGACTTGAACCCTGATGGATTGGTTTCAAGGAATGCAGATACGATGGTCAATGATAATACCCTTTGATATCAATTTTTAAATGCTTAAAAAATAATGAAAGATATTAATATAATGTTTTATGGGCCGAAATAGACCATATATTAAATAAAATTATCCCTTACAAGAATTAAAAAATGCAGACAAGTCCTTAAAGAAACCAATATCGTCTTCCTTCCGAATCCCCAGGGTCACATCGTAATCAGAGCTTGTTGCAGCCTCTAGGCCTCCATCTTACCAGAGCAATCTTGTTAAAACCCATAACCATGTAGGACTATCAGCCAAGAAGTCGTTGATGTAGACCAAAAAATGTCGGCGCCCATGAGCTGAATAGATCGTCGTTCCGAAGAAGAGATGCTTGGAAGGACCAAAAGATAATCCCAACCTCGGCCAGACAGAGGACACAAACCTCACAAGTTCCATGATGGAGTTGTATGGCTAAGCTTCGTCGTACGGAGATGGAACTAGAGAACAAAAATGCACCGCAATGTCATCCCTTCCACGTGATGCCGTTATTGTGGACAAATGCTAATCAATCCAGACTGGGTACCCGAAATCGACACATCGATTCCACTCAAAGAAAGAACATTGACGTGAGGAAAGCTAATGAACCATTATTCGCATCACCGCCGCTACCCCAAGTTCATCGACGACAAATCAAAGACTCTACAAGACATGGGTCGCGACACTCAGATATGTGGTTCCCCCATCCTCCTACAACCGCAGTGGCCGACGGGTCAAGAGAAACGGTGTCGGCGTCGGCTGGTCGAGGGTAGAGATAGCCGCCTCCTATCATTTGCTCTCTAGGAAAACGAGAAAAAATGATCCATCTTCCTACAGCCTTAATATAAGGCTTTGGCAGTGCAATTACGAAAGTTTATGTCACAATCTGCATTTTGCATGAAAAAAGGCATGCAATAGTGGCATCTGTATGATCCCTTAGAGACAAAATACCCAACTATTTTTGTACTAGTAAAAGTAACCATCACTAGCTATAAGAATACCCACAACGATGATCTGGTGATAATATTAGGAGTTTAGTCCTAAGATTATTGGTTACTCCATAGATAAATGTAAAATGAGATCCAAGGTAGAGATCATCATATCAAACAAGAAAAACACAGATAAGTGCTACAACAAACTTATTCAAGATAGAATACTTACCAATAAATGGCTAGAGGCCATGGAGAATTCAAGCAATATACAACCTCATCCATGCGAGGAGAGAGAACTAATAGAGCAAAAGAGAATTATATATCATGTTACTATCTAGCCCCAAATTTACATTGCATATGCATACCCTTCTTTTACTTTAAACTAGTATAATGCCCGTGCATTGCCACGGGCCATGTATATTATTTTGCCGGTTGTAATATAAAGATAATGCATGTCAAATTTTGGACATATAGAAATAATGCCCGCAAAAATGAAAAAGTAACGGAAATCCAATCACTTACGATGTGAGTTGATAAAAATCTAATAGAATGATGTGTACATACAGATCAATGAGCCATCTAATTATTTGTCACAAAAGATCTACTTGTGTTTAAGACATTTTCATACAATCTGAGGAATGTTGTCTTTAACTTCACTTGCATGGTATAATGTGAGTCACATCCTGATTTTAGTGAGCTATAAATTGTAAGCTACCTATTGATCATTTGGTTGGTATTTTCTCTAAAAATGACTTGTTAGGCTATGTGACATTTATGTCACCGGATAAGAGCCGCTCCTTTCTCCTTTTCTTGAAGGAAAGAAAGCATCAACTCCTCTCATTCGGCCAACTCACTCATTCACTCACGGTACAACCATCCCCTACTCTCCCAACACAGCAGGCCAACCACCGGGTGTAGCCGCATCTCATCTTCCCTCTATGGCATCGCAGCCGCCATCTCTCCTAGGCACCTCACACACAACTTATCATTGATAAAGCAACGACCACTCAAATCTCATGGTGCGTGCCCCCGCAAGCAACTCTCTCCAGCAAGGTCTTTGATGTCTATGGACACGAGGAGCCCGTTAGATACACACATCCATCCTCGGCTCCTTTCCTTCCTTCATTCCTTCCTCTGAGGCCCCTTGTCACTTGGATCATCATGTGGCCTAAATCAGTAATAGTAGGGTGTGCGCAGATGTTTGATTTGGATTTGGCTCTTACGAAAACTTAACCGACACACAAAAATATGTCATTGTGTCTACTTATCTACATAAATGCAGCACACACCATTATGAGGATGGAACAAACATACAAATTATAATGTAATCTGGCAAAAATCCTAATGTGCAAGTACAATTGTTATGTTGTCGTTATTTAGCTCATATACAAAAAAGTAAAGTACGCAGTCTAAGTGTGGTTAATCCGAAGAAGATGAGCTCGGCCATGCACGTCACACTTGTCACTAAACCACATGTGGTGTTAAGGAATGTTTCAGAACTTAAAAAAAAAACCTAAGCTCATCGAGCTAGATATGAGAGCCACCCTTCACAAGCTACTCCCCGCACCTGTCTATACGTCGCCCCTCGTACTATCGCTCACTTTTGACTTGTATAATGTCGTGGACTTCTTTCATGGAGGTGGAGCGAGGACAAAATCACTGTTATGACCTAAAAGGCTAACAAAATCCCGATTTGACCTCGTTTCAAAAAAAAAATCGTTTCTGACCTTTTTGGGTGACGCCAACATCCCTGGCGTCTGGGTTGCGAAGAGACGTCAGGGGCCCTGGCGTCTGGCCCCTGGCCCGCATTGCCCGCCTGCCCGTTGACCTGCTGACGTGGCAAAGGGGCCAGACGTCAGGGACCCTGGCGTCTGGCCCTGGTAAGTGGATAACCCCACTGGCCCAGCCCACTCATCCCCAACCTCTCTCCCTGGCGGCCGAAGAACAAAGAGCTTTCTCTCTCTCGCCCCTCTTCTCCCTCACACCAAACCCCCCCTTGATCTACTCCATCCTCCACCCAAATTTGTGGATCTGACCCCCCAAGCATCCTTGAGGTATTCTCCCCTATTCCCTCCAATTTGTTTTGGTTTTCCCCTCTCTTGTTGGATGCATTATTCAACACTAGGTGATGTTAGATGAGTAGATGGTTTCTTTGTTTTAGGAAATTGTTTGTAGTTGATAGATGATTTGGTAGGCAGTAGATGATGTGTAGTTGAACATGTAGGCAAAATCAATTCCGTTTTGTGTATATGTTGTCCATAGGTTTTTTTTGAACTAAGAGGGGTGATGAATACATGATTTTTGTATGTAAAATAGACTTGTTTGATAATTTGGTTTGATAGATGATGTGTGTATGTGTAGATAATCCTATTGTTGGCATACTATATTTGCAAAAAATATGGTGAAATTTGGTACTCTAGATGATATGTATTTGCATATGTGACACCATATTATTTGACAAATTTATTTGATTGAGATGATGTTGGTATGTTTGAGAAGAATTATGTGTGCATATGAAGAAGAAGAAAATGATGTGGTTATGTTTGAGAAGAATGGTTTGTTCATATGGCATAACTTGGAGAAGAAAATTGTATTGTTTTATATTGTTCATGTATTCATAGATGTTTGTGATTTGTTTTGTAGGATGGCGGATGATGATGGACCTTGGTATGCCGGATTAATCGATGAGTGGGATAAGGAGCATCGTGCTCGTGCCATTGAGAATGGAAATGTAAGAAGCAAGACTTGTCAAATTTCTTTATTTCTCATTTGTGTTCTTGTATTGATCAAAACATCACTTTATTTGCAGCATGTAGTTGCTATGCGCATGAGGGGTCATTCCGCTGATGGCTTTACTTACGACCCGCGGTACGAGCCTTATATTCGGAGATTGGGTCTTCTCCCATTCGTGTTGCAGTTTAAGCGACGCGCTCCGCCGGTGAACCACGCGGCGTTGACCGCACTTGTGGATCGTTGGAGGCCGGAGACTCACTCGTTCCACCTTCCATGTGGGGAGCTGACGATGACCCTAGAGGACATGGCTATGATAAGCGGCCTTCCTATCGACGGACAAGCTGTTACCGGTCGTGTCAGCGTCGTTAATTGGCGAGAACGGACAGGCATTTTAATTGGTGTTCAGCCCGACGACCCTCAAGAAGGCAAGGCCGATACCGCGAGAGTGAGGCATTCTTGGCTAAAACTAGTCAGAGGAGACACCAATCCGTGCCCTCAGGGTGCCAATGACGTGGTTGTGCAACAGTATGCGTGGGCCTACCTTTGGTATGTACTAACCAAGGTAGTCTTCTCAGATGCAACCGAGAACTCAGCCCTCTGGATGTTCTTGGAGCTACTCAATAACTGGGATACCCAGTATAGCTGGGGTTCGGCCGCACTAGCATATTTGTATCGTCAGGTAAGAGATATTTGCAACCTTTATCTTGCATTTGTCATGCGCCTCCATATCTAACATGTTTGTTTGATTGCAGCTTGACTTGGCATGTCGGAGGAAGGGAGATACATCCTCATTGTCTGGGTTTGTTTGGAGTCTATCCGTGTGGATGTGGGAGCGGATCCCGGTTGGACGACCCGATTTCAAGAACCCCCTCATGGCAAACCCACGGGGTAATCATGACGGGTTGCATGATGATGATCCATATCGGCGCCCTACGCTTGCTTACTATTGGGAACAAGTGACAGTCTACACAGGAAGATCGCATGTGCGATACAAGTGCTATATGAACGAGCTGGACACCTTGACTGCTGAGCAGGTTTTGAGAAGTTCGATGAGATAAAATTTAGTCAATAATGAAACTTATGTAGCTAACAATGTATCTTTTTGTTTTGCAGGTATATTGGTTGCCTTATGTGGAAGATCGTGACTTTGATCTTAATGAGATGTGCACGCGTGATAGCCATCTTTGGCGGGCGAGGTGTCCAATGGTATGCTTCTTCGCAGTCGAGTGGCACTTTGTAGACCATGTGGCAAGACAATTTGGAAGAAGACAAGGTATTCCAATTGAGGAGAGTAAGGAGTAAATGCTATCTCTACATCGGTAAGCAAGCATGCCTTGAGTATGTAGTAGATCATTGAATAAGTCAATGTTTGCTAATGCTTTGTCCCGTGCATCATTTGTAGGTTCGATCGAAGGAACAATTAGGATATATCGGATTGGGCAAACAAACACCGTGCGTGGATAGAAATTTGGAATCAAAGAGACATGTTAGTGCAATCAGAGAATAGACCTCACAATCAGTCAGCATATCAGAAGTATCAAGTGTGGTATGCGGATCATTACCGGTTGAAGCTGAAGCCTGGTTGGACTCATGAGGAGTGGTCGGAGTTGGTGTCTAAAGACCCGGAGACTGCACAAGGTTATCAAACCTTCAACACGGCTGTGAGAGACACCAGAGGGGCTCACGTTGACTATGCACCGATGCATGACGAAATGGTAGTCTGTTTGACCGATTCTAACATACTTGCATCATGTTGTCTTCTTTCAAATACATAAGTTTGGTGTGTTCATGAATTGCAGGGCAGAGAGTTGCTTCTGTGCGTCAAGGATCATGACCACGATGGTCTACGATGGTCTACGATACATAAGCATTGCATAGTCTTTTCATACATACATACATAAGCATTGCATAGTCTTTTCATACCACTATAGTTGAACACACACACAAGGTTCATGACCACGATGGTCTACGATAATAGCAAATGACAAACATAGTTCATGACCACGATGGTCTACGATACAATGTCTCAAATGACATAGCAAATTACAAACATAGTTCAAATTACACAAATAGTCTCGAATGAGAAGTTCATCACATACAATGAAAATCACATATAACTCGGTTTCCTGTAGCAATGCAAGTCAACAACCCTTTTCCATTTCCATTCTTCCAGCATTTCTTGGATCTTGTCATCATCAGTTATGTCAACCAGTTTTCTTTCCCCGGGGCCATCTGACTGCCTCCTGCTGACGTAGTACACAAAATCCTCTTCCTTCAACCCTTGCTTCAACATGAATTTAGTCTTCAACCAATCGAAAGTGAGGTCCACTTCACTAACTTGCACAATACATGGAGACAAGACTTGCACATGAACAACAGGGCTAAGCACCCACTGAGTTTCCTTAGCCATCTACAACACACAAATCTCTTAGTAGCTAACCTATGATACATTAGACCACGAGGAAAACAAACTAGGGTTTTCACAAAATGGGGGTGGAGTTGATTTACCTTCTAGTCTCGAAATCCTGAAGATCCAACGGTGAAACCGGACCGATTTATGAGAGATCTGAGGGGGGGCGGGGTAGGGTGCTGGATGAGGGAGTGACGTTGGCAGGGCTAGAGGTGAGAGTGGGTGGATATGAGTGAAATGATAGGGGTAGAGGTGGAGATGAATGGATGAGAGGGCTAGAGGTGGTCCCAAAAAATCTTATCCACTCGAATCTTATCCATCAGACAGATAACTGCAAGAATGCTCTCTGGACACCAGATGCCATGGACCTTGGCGTCTGGATGGCCATCAGACACACCATACAGCTTGTCTGGTCACCTGCGCGAGCAAAGCAAGCTAGACGCCAGGGTCCCTAGCGTCTGGGTGTGGGAGGCAGACGCCAGGGATCTTGGCGTCTGGGTGTCCATCAGACACACCAGACAGCTTGTCTAGTCACCCGCGCGAGATAAGCAAGCCAGACGCCAGGGTCCCTGGCGTCTGGGTGTGGGAGGCAGATGCCAGGGATCTTGGCGTCTGGGTGTCCATCAGACACACCAGACAGCTTGTCTGGTCACCTGCGCGAGCAAAGCGAGCCAGACGCCAGGGTCCCTGGCGTCTGGGTGTGGGAGGCAGACGCCATGGACCTTGGCGTCTGGGTGTCCATCAGACACACCAGACAACTTGTCTGGTAATCTGTGCGAGCAAAGCGAGCCAGACGCCAGGGTCCTTGGCGTCTGGGTGTGGACCTGGTGTTTTTGCACACACTTCTGTCTTTTGTTAATGTTTTTTGCTTAGCAACTTGTAGCAAACACTGTTAAATATGAACAAAGCATGCCAAAAATATGAACAAAGCATACTAACTAGTCTCGAATGACGAACATAGTTTGCCCCATAATCTCAAATAGTCTTGAATGACATAAGTAGTTCATGACCACACAAGGTCTCGAATAGCAAGTTCATACATTAAACAAAGTCTAGACAGTTCATCATCGACGCCGGTGCCTTTCCATTTGTCTACCGAGTAGTACGGGGCCACTTTCCCTTCTTGTCACGTGCCTCGTCCTCCTCTCGTGCATCGCGAGCCCTTGCAAGTTTTCTTGCCCTCTCTTCTTGACGAGCCTCCTTCTCTTTGCGTGCCCTCTCTTCCTCACGCTTCTTGCACTCACGAGCCTCCTTCTCACGATGCTCCCGCTCCAATCCCCGTGCATAGGACTCCTCGAATAGGCGCTGCCTCCGTAACCAATCTCGACGTTGGTCCTCTTGGACATCTTTTGGTACCTCGTGATCTATCCAAGTGAAGTACTTGCAAAGTGGAGGAGGGGACTACATATAAACCATGTTTCTGTTAGACATATGAGTGACAACTTGTTGATGTTTTTTGTATGTACACCTAACATACTGGTGGTATGTCATATGCGTTAGTTGGCCTTCGACGATCATGTGCATAGTTGGGACACACGAAAAACCTTCTACCTTATGTCCATGACTTGTTGCGGTCAGTGGACACCTTCAGCTTACAAACATCAGCACACCAACATGATGGTGTGTGCACATCCTTCTCCTTCTCCTTGTCCAAACTGGCCTCCATCCACGTCTTCGGCATGTCCTCTTGGTCTGCGCACGCCGGCCTCGTCCTGGAACCGGATGAAGCCATGCCTACAAAAAGAACAATTGTTAGCACAAGACATAAAGAGAGTAAATGCGTAAATACAGTAAATGAATAAATGCTAGGAATTGTATGAACAAATAATATACCATTATTATTAGATCAACCATCTGGATTAAGCAAAAAACCGAAGGCCGATCCATTATCAACCATTCTTCTACGACCACCACCACCTCTAGCACTTGTGCTTCCTCTCCGACCACCACCACCTCTAGCACTTGTGCCTGCTCGACCACCACCTCTAGCATTTGTGGTAGCTCGACCACCACCTCTAGCACTTGTGCTAGATCGACCACCACCACTAGCACTTGTGCTTCCTCGACCACCACCTCTAGCACTTGTGCTAGCTCGACCACCACCTCTAGCACTTGTACTCCCTCTACGAACACTAGCACCTCTAGCACTTGTGCTCCCTCTACGACCATCGGTGCCGCCTCCACGACTTGTTTTTCTTTTTTTGGTTTTCTTATTCTTGCATGTCCGCTCATTGTGTCCCCCTTCACCGCACACCCCACAGTTGATAGTGTCAGGAGCCTCCATGAAATTACCGCTACCAAATTGGTTCATGCCAGTATATCCAGCCAGGTGATCCATATCACCCCTGAACCTCTTAGTTCTCCTTCTACCCTTCGTCTCCACCTTCAGAAGAGGGTCTGGCCTAATATGAGGACCATGGTACTCAGGCCACTGTGATTGGTCCAAGAAAGGGCGAAATCTTGGCGCCCATGTCAACCTAGTAGCTTCCAGATGGAACTCTTGCATCCGCACGGTTTTTCCATCACAAACATGTATGTTTCTCGCCTTCGCCACTGTTATCAAATGCGAGCATGGCCAATGATACTTACTAGGCCTCTCGCACTGGCACCACCGAGTCTTCAGTTTCACCTCAAATGCAGCACCACCATATTGTCTACCGTCTCGTGTTGTGCCACCTGGCTCATCAATTTGATAGATCATTTCAATTCTATCGAATATGATAACTTGTTGCCGTGAAGACTTGCTTGCTTGTAACTGCAACCATTCATCAACCTTTTCTGGATAATCCTTTTTTTCACCTATCCATTTTGCAGTCTCTTCAGAATGCCTCTGAAAGTACTCATTAAGCTTGAAGAAGGTGTACTCCACTATTGCAGTCACCGGCAATGCACGAGCACCCTTCAACACATTGTTGAAATATTCTACCAGATTGCTCGTCATGTCGCCATATCGCCAACCACCATCGTCATGAGCGCGTGCCCACTTGTGCTTCTCGCTTAAATTCCTAGTTAAGAAGTCTTTTCCCCCTTCGTTCACCGCTGCAAAGAGTTTGTTGTACCGAGCATCGAAACCTTGGGTGGTGAAGGCCACACATACACGGGTAAGGTCTTTGCTGAGCTCCTTGCTCTTACATGCCCGATAAAAGTTGGCCACGAAATGCCTCATGCACCATCTGTGGTGAAGCTTTGGAAATCCTGGAATAACAATGTCCATTGCCTTGAGTATGCCATGATGCCGGTCCGATATGATGCATACCTCCCTAGCCCCAATCACGTTATGCCTAACATGACCCATGAACCACTCCCAGTTGTCTTGGTGCTCGGAAGGCACCAAAGCAAATGCACACGGCAACACATTGTCGTTTGATGAGTGCGCCATTGCTACCATTAGTGTGCCCTTGTATCTACCGGTCAAGAACGTGCCATCTATAGACAAGACCGGACGACAATGCTGAAACGCCTCCACACATTGTCCATAACTCCAGAAGGCACGGTGGAACACTCCCTCGTGAACCTCGACCACATGAAACATGCCCGGGTTCCTATGTGCAATGGCGGCCAACAACCTTGGGAGCTACTTGTATGCTTCTTCGTAACCACCATACAACATCCTAATAGCATTTGCCTTTGCCTTCCATGCCTTCCCATACTTGACTTCATAACCAAATTGTTTTTCACCGTCCGCATGAGAAACCTCACTTTCACAGTGGGATCAAAGCCTATGTCTTTCATCCATTTGTATCCGAGATACTCAGATGTGTGTTGACGGTGTGTCTTTCTAAGTCGTTTAGATGGAGGATTGCATCTATGAGTGGCAACACAACTTTTTAACACCCATTCTTCGGTTTCTTTAAGCTTTCTTGCACGAACCTTACATGGGCATCCTTCTTGCTCACACACCACGGTGTAACGCAACTTCATGTCGGAGTGCTCAACATAAAATGGCCTATGGTTTCGAATCGCATAGTCAGCCAACCAAAACTTCAGCATAGGCAAGCTCAGAAACTTCACTCCTTTCTTCAAATAAGCATTCTCGTCCTCATTCTCCACCCTTGGTTCTCCTGGATCCGGGCATGGTGTTGGCTCAATCGCCGTCATTCTCATTCCACCGTCAACAACAGCTTTATGGGCAAGGCTGAGATCTTTAAACAAGTGAGTTCTTTTTTGTAAGCCCG
Organism: Triticum aestivum; assembly: GCF_018294505.1. Lineage (NCBI taxonomy): Eukaryota > Viridiplantae > Streptophyta > Magnoliopsida > Poales > Poaceae > Triticum > Triticum aestivum. Next base: position 51,815,613 of record NC_057798.1, on the reverse strand, counting down.
TCAGCTCAAAGTGGATTTGGTTCTCCTCCTTTGTGAATCCATCCTCGTCCAACTGTTCAACTGGACCCTCGTCATCCGAGTCATACGCATATTGACGCCTAAAAGGCAAGTCACGATCCATGTCCTTTTGCGCTATGTACGCATCCAAGTCACCAACATCATTACCATGAAACCCTTCCTCTTGCTCTTCGTCGTCATCATAAGCATCTTCATCCTCTTGAATTACTCCGTCACTAGCAATCACCTCAACTTCATTTGCTTGGCTAGTTGGTGGTTGGCTAGAAGCATTGGGGGCATACAACTCAACCTCATTTGCTTTAATAGATGGTACACGGGGATGTGGTGGGGGGTAAACATTGGGGGCATCAACCACAACCCTATGCTCAACAAGTGGCACCATTGTCCTCTCGCTCATGTCATCCAGTGGGGAAGAGACATGCCGGTTCAAATCAAAGGTAAACCGAGGAGATTCAACCTTGGTGGCAAACAATTCAAGTGACTTGTCTTCCGATTGGGATACTTTTTCCTTGTATACATCCCAATGCAAATCTGAGGTGATAGGCATACTTTTCAAGCGAGATTTGGCTCCAACTCCAACATCATACCTTCCTATTAACTTAACATCAACATTGGTGTCCATCCACTTCAAAACTTGTCTCACTTTTGCAACAACATCCTCATAGCTAGGGCTTGTATCAAAAACCAATGGTTCCTCACCCATGTCGGCATTGTTACTCAAGAATGCCTCCTTGTCAATGTAATGAACATTAACAAGTCTCTCCATCTAAAAATAACATGAATGCATTTAAGACTTAAATGAGAATTGGTGTTTATCCAAATAAATCTTATTATATCCAAATCATATCAACACTAAATTATTGGTCATGTCCACAAAAGTATCACTAATTAACACACACTAAGCAAAGTTAACCCTAATCACTAACTAACCATAACCCCCAATATTTCTACTCAACAAGCATATATTCCTACTACACACCATGCATATCACTATATTATCAAAGTTAACCAAGCCATTCACACTAACATAAGGGAGAAAACATGAACTAGGGTTCCGCCAACATGTATAAAATGCAACCAAAATAACAAGATTGAACAAAAAATAATTGGATGATTTGGGGGAGATTACCAAGAGCAACAAAGTGATGGAAAGATCCACCTAAGGGATGCACCTTTTGGAGAGGATTTGAGGGGGAGCTTGAGGGGTGGGAGAGAGTATGAGAGCTCCAAGTGTTCTTCAAGCTCGGGTTGTGGATTGGGGAAAGTGTGTGGGGTGGGTCCCACACACTCTCCCGTGGGGTTATCCAGTTACCGGGGCCAAACGCCAGGGTCCTTGGCGTCTGGCCCCTTTGCCACGTCAGCAGGTCAACGGGCGGGCGGGCAATGCGGGCCAGGGGCCAGACGCCAGTATCCGTGGCGTCTGCTTCGCAACCCAGATGCCAGGGATGTTGGCGTCTCCCAAAAAGGTCAGAAACGAATTTTTTTTGTAAACGAGGTCAAATTGGGATTTTGTTAGCCAGAGAGGTCATAACAGTAATTTTGTCCGTGGAGCGAGTCCTGCTCTTAAGGTACATATCTTGTCTTAAGGAAATTTCCTTGTCCAGGCTTCTCCATCGTTCCTCTTCTCCTCGACCCGAACAAAACCAAAGCCCATATCAATCTTCCGCCCCGTTGGAGCCTTCTCTACATAGTTTTTCTTTTGGTAGAAGCTAGTCACTTCCATAGCTTGCCGGCCAAGCCACCTATAGGTGAAGGGCAAAAGGAGGCACCCCATTCGGATGTAAAAGCATTGACCGCAGAAAGGAGTGATACAAAAATAAATTATCGCATCTATGAATAGACCTTGAATCCATTGTTCATGTTAGAGTTATATTAGTGATGTCTTTTAGCCTTTTGCATTCTAGTCTCTTGGCATCCTCCTGTGGCCTTTTGGCATTCTCATGTATGTGTATATATGTTGGCGCTGGCCTCCTAGTAATACAAGTTGCTTTCATAACATGGTATCAGAGCTTTAGGTTCATTTTTCTGCCGGCCCGTGATTTTGCCTTTGCCTATGTCCATCTCCAGCTACAGGCGCTTCACGTCCATGCTAGCTAGTTGGTCCATCGATGTGTTGGATTCTATTGGATTTAGTCCCGATAGAACGAGCCGTTGGCCGCTTGTCTTCCACCAAGATCGTCACCGGCGGTCTGTCTTCCTCCACGGCTGCCGGCCGCCGGCCTCGTCAGCGGCATTGTTGCCTTCCGCGGCTGCCGGCCGCCGGCCTCGTCAGCATCGCTGCCGTCTTCCGCTGCCGTCCGTGGGTGCTTGAGTGGTCACGCGTGCGTGCGTAGCTGTTGTTGTTTCGTGTCCGGGCATCTACAGCTCCAGATCGCGGCTCTATCGCTGCAGGCCGCCCTGTCGATGCAGTCTGCTCCTCTGCTGCAGGCCAATCCATCTGCCCCAGATCGAGCCGCCCGTTGGTCCATCTCTCGATCGAGCAGAGGCAGCAGCTATCGGAGGTCAACCACTTCGTCCTCGCCCGGCCGCCGCCCAGCAGCTATCGGATTTTGTTTTTCTGGCCTTGGTTGTTCGTCTGCTGGATTGAATCGACTCGCCGCAGTTGGTCTGCTTCTTTTTGGGCCCAAGGGGGGGGGGCGCCAAGCCCACTAGGGGCTGGCTGCTATCCCTACGCAGCCCAAGTGGCCCCCCGGGAGGGGTGGTCCCTCCCGGTGGACCCCCGGAACCTTTCCGGTGGTCCCGGTACAATACCGGTATGACCTCGAAACTTTCCGGTGCCCGTTTAACAACTTCCCATATATAAAACTTTACCTCCGGACCATTCCGGAACTCCTCGTGACGTCCGGGATCTCATCCGGGACTCCGAAAAACATTCGGTAATCACATACTTGTCTTCCTAATAACCCTAGCGTCACCGAACCTTAAGTGTGTAGACCCTACGGTTTCGGGAGACATGCAGACATGACCGAGACTCTCCGGTCAATAACCAACAGCGGGATCTGGATACCCATGCTGGCTCCCACATGCTCCTCGATGATGTCATCGGATGAACCACGATGTCGAGGATTCGATCAAACCCCGTATACAATTCCCTTTGTCAATCGGTACGTTACTTGCCCGAGACTCGATCGTCGGTATCCCAATACCTTGTTCAGTCTCGTTACCGGCAAGTCACTTTACTCGTACCGTAATGCATGATCCCGTGGCCAATACCTTGGTCACCTTTGAGCTCATTATGATGATGCATTACCGAGTGGGCCCAGAGATACCTCTCCGTCATACGGAGTGACAAATCCTAGTCTCGATCCGTGTCAACCCAATAGACACTTTCGGAGATACCTGTAGTGCACCTTTATAGTCACCCAGTTACGTTGTGACGTTTGATACACCCAAAGCATTCCTACGGTATCCAGGAGCTACACGATCTCATGGTCGAAGGAAGAGATACTTGACATTGGCAAAGCTCTAGCAAACGAACTACACGATCTTTGTGCTATGCTTAGGATTGGGTCTTGTCCATCACATCATTCTCCTAATGATGTGATCCCGTTATCAACGACATCCAATGTCCATAGCCAGGAAACCATGACTATCTGTTGATCACAATGAGCTAGTCAACTAGAGGCTCACTAGGGACATATTGTGGTCTATGTATTCACACGTGTATTACGATTTCCGGATAATACAGTTATAGCATGAATAAAAGACAATTATCATGAACAATGAAATATAATAATACTTTTATTATTGCCTCTAGGGCATATTTCCAACAGTCTCCCACTTGCACTGGAGTCACCAATCTAGTTACATTGTGATGAATCGAACACCCATAGAGTTCTGGTGTTGATCATGTTTTGCTCGCGAGAGAGGTTTAGTCAACGGATCTGCGACATTCAGATCCGTATGTACTTTGCAAATTTCTATGTCTCCATCTTGAACATTTTCACGGATGGAGTTGAAACGACGCTTGATGTGCCTGGTCTTCTTGTGAAACCTGGGCTCCTTGGCAAGGGCAATAGCTCCAGTGTTGTCACAGAAGAGTTTGATTGGCCCCGACGCATTGGGTATGACTCCTAGGTCGGTGATGAACTCCTTCACCCAAATCGCTTCATGCGCTGCCTCCGAGGCTGCCATGTACTCCGCTTCACACGTAGATCCCGCCACGACGCTCTGCTTGCAGCTGCACCAGCTTACTGCTCCACCATTCAACATATAGACGTATCCGGTTTGTGACTTAGAGTCATCCGGATCTGAGTCGAAGCTAGCGTCGATGTAACCCTTTACGACGAGCTCTTCGTCTCCTCCATAAACGAGAAACATGTCCTTTGTCCTATTCAGGTACTTCAGGATATTCTTGACCGCTGTCCAGTGTTCCTTGCCGGGATTACTCTGGTATCTTGCTACCAAACTTACGACAAGGTTTACATCAGGTCTGGTACACAGCATGGCATACATAATAGATCCTATGGCTGAAGCATAGGGGATGACACTCATCTCTTCTTTATCTTTTGCCGTGGTCGGTGACTGGGCCGAGCTCAATCTCACACCTTGTAACATAGGCAAGAACCCTTTCTTGGACTCATCCATTTTGAACTTTTTCAAAATCTTATCAAGGTATGTGCTTTGTGAAAGACCTATGAGGCGTCTCGATCTATCTCTATAGATCTTGATGCCTAATATATAAGCAGCTTCTCCAAGGTCCTTCATTGAAAAACATTTGTTCAAGTAGGCCTTAATGCTGTCCAGAAATTCTATATTATTTCCCATCAAGAGTATGTCATCTACATATAATATGAGAAATGCTACAGAGCTCTCACTCACTTTCTTGTAAACGCAGGCTTCTCCATAAGTCTGCATAAACCCAAATGCTTTGATCATCTCATCAAAGCGAATATTCCAACTCCGAGATGCTTGCACCCTTTGTTAGCGTTCTTAGGATCGACAAAATCTTCCGGCTGCATCATATACAGCTCTTCCTTAAGATGCCCGTTAAGGAATGCCGTTTTGACGTCCATTTGCCATATCTCATAATCATAGTATGCGGCAATTGCTAACATGATTCGGACGGACTTAAGCTTCGCTACGGGAGAAAAAGTCTCATCGTAGTCAATCCCTTGAACTTGCCGATAACCCTTAGCGACAAGTCGAGCTTTATAGATGGTGACATTACCATCCGCGTCCGTCTTCTTCTTAAAGATCCATTTGTTTTCTATCGCTCGCCGATCATCGGGCAAGTCAGTCAAAGTCCATACTTTGTTTTCATACATGGATTCTATCTCGGATTTCATGGCTTCTAGCCATTTGTTGGAATCTGGGCCCGCCATCGCTTCTTCATAGTTCGAAGGTTCACCATTGTCTAACAACATGATTTCTAGGACAGGGTTGCTGTACCACTCTGGTGCGGAACGTGTCCTTGTGGACCTACGAAGTTCAGTAGCAACTTGATCCGAAGTACCTTGATCATCATCATTGTTTTCCTCTTCGGTTGGTGTGGGCATCACAGGAACATTTCCCTGAGCTGCACCACTTTCCCGTTCGAGAGGTAGTACTTCATCGAGTTCTACTTTCCTCCCACTTACTTCTTTCAAGAGAAACTCTTTTTCCAGAAAGCATCCGTTCTTGGCAACAAAGATCTTGCCCTCGGATCTTAAGTAGAAGGTATACCCGACAGTTTCCTTAGGGTATCCTATGAAGACGTATTTTTCCGACTTGGGTTCGAGCTTTTCAGGTTGAAGTTTCTTGACATAAGCATCGCATCCCCAAACTTTTAGGAATGACAGCTTAGGTTTCTTCCCAAACCATAATTCATACGGTGTCGTCTCAACGGATTTAGACGGTGCCCTATTTAAAGTGAATGTAGCTATCTCTAGAGCGTATCCCCAAAATGATAGCGGTAAATCGGTAAGAGACATCATAGACCGCACCATATCCAATAGAGTGCGATTACGACGTTCGGACACACCGTTTCGCTGAGGTGTTCCAGGCGGCGTGAGTTGTGAAACGATTCCACATTTCCTTAAGTGTGTACCAAATTCGTGACTTAAGTATTCTCCTTCACGATCTGAACGTAGGATTTTTATCTTTCGGTCACGTTGATTCTCTACCTCATTCTGAAATTCTTTGAACTTTTCAAAGGTCTCAGACTTGTGTTTCATTAAGTAGACATACCCATATCTACTTAAGTCATCAGTGAGAGTGAGAACATAACGATATCCTCCGCGAGCCTCAACGCTCATTGGACCGCACACATCGGTATGTATGATTTCCAACAAGTTGGTTGCTCGCTCCATTGTTCCGGAGAACGGAGTCTTGGTCATCTTGCCCATGAGGCATGGTTCGCATGTGTCAAATGATTCATAATCAAGAGACTCTAAAAGTCCATCAGCATGGAGCTTCTTCATGCGCTTGACACCAATGTGACCAAGGCGGCAGTGCCACAAGTATGTGGGACTATCGTTATCAACTTTACATCTTTTGGTATTCACGCTATGAATATGTGTAACACTACGTTCGAGATTCATTAAGAATAAACCATTGACCATCGGAGCATGACCATAAAACATATCTCTCATATAAATCGAACAACCATTATTCTCGGACTTAAATGAGTAGCCATCTCGTATTAAACGAGATCCAGATACAATGTTCATGCTCAAACTTGGCACTAAATAACAATTATTAAGGTTCAAAACTAATCCCGTAGGTAAATGTAGAGGCAGCGTGCCGACGGCGATCACATCGACTCTGGAACCATTCCCGACGCGCATCGTCACCTCGTCCTTCGCCAGTCTCCGTTTATTCCGCAGCTCCTGCTGTGAGTTACAAATATGAGCAACGGCACCCGTATCAAATACCCAGGAGTTACTACGAGTACTGGTAAGGTACACACCAATTACATGTATATCAAATATACCTTTGGTGTTGCCGGCCTTCTTATCCGCTAAGTATTTGGGGGCAGTTCCGCTTCCAGTGACCCTTCCCCTTGCAATAAAAGCACTCAGTCTCAGGCTTGGGTCCATTCTTTGACTTCTTCCCGGCAACTGGCTTACTGGGCGCAGCAACCTCCTTGCCGTCCTTCTTGAAGTTCTTCTTACCCTTGCCCTTCTTGAACTTAGTGGTCTTATTGACCATCAACACTTGATGTTCTTTCTTGATTTCAACCTCTGCTGACTTCAGCATAGAAAATACTTCAGGAATGGTCTTTACCATCCCCTGCATATTGTAGTTCATCACAAAGCTCTTGTAGCTTGGTGGGAGCGATTGAAGGATTCTGTCAATGACTGCCTCATCAGGGAGGTTAATATTCAGCTGGGTCATACGGTTGTGCAACCCAGACATCTTGAGTATGTGCTCACTGACAGAACTATTTTCCTCCATCTTACAACTATAGAACTTGTCAAAGATGTCATATCTCTCAACCCGGGCGTGAGCTTGGAAAACTAGTTTCAGCTCTTCGAACATCTCATATGCTCCGTGATGCTCAAAACGCTTTTGGAGCCCCGGTTCTAAGCTGTAAAGCATGCCGCACTGAACGAGGGAGTAATCATCAGCACGAGACTGCCAAGCATTCATAATGTCTTGGTTCTCTGGGACGGGAGCGTCACCTAGCGGTCCTTCTAGGACATATTGTTTCCTGGCAGCTATGAGGATGATCCTCAGGTTTCGGACCCAGTCCGTATAGTTGCTGCCATCATCTTTCAGCTTGGTTTTCTCTAGAAACGCGTTGAAGTTCATGTTGACATGAGCGTTGGCCATTTGATCTACAAGACATATTTGCAAAGGTTTTAGACTAAGTTCATGATAAGTAAGTTCTAATCAAATTATGAACTCCCACTAAGATTAGACATCCCTCTAGTCATCTAAGTGTTACACGATCCGAGTCGACTAGCCCGTGTCCGATCATCACGTGAGACGGACTAGTCATCATCGGTGAACATTCTCATGTTGATCGTATCTTCCATACGACTCGTGTTCGACCTTTCGGTCTCTGTGTTCCGAGGCCATGTCTGCACATGCTAGGCTCGACTAGTAGTGGCAAGTAAGTTGACAAGATCCACGCCCACAACAAAATTGTGTTCTACTCGTGCAAAGAGAACTACGCATAGACCTAGCTCATGATGCCACTGTTGGGGAACGTTGCAGAAAATTAAAAATTTTCCTACGGTTTCACCAAGATCCATCTATGAGTTCATCTAAGCAACGAGTCAAGGGGAAGAGTTTGCATCTACATACCACTTGCAGATCGAGTGCGGAAGCGTTCAAGGGGATGGTGATGATGGAGTCGTACTCGTCGTGATTCGGATCACCGATGACCAAGTGCTGAACACAATTCTCCTAATGATGTGATCCCGTTATCAACGACATCCAATGTCCATAGCCAGGAAACCATGACTATCTGTTGATCACAACGAGCTAGTCAACTAGAGGCTCACTAGGGACATATTGTGGTCTATGTATTCACACGTGTATTACGATTTCCGGATAATACAGTTATAGCATGAATAAAAGACAATTATCATGAACAATGAAATATAATAATACTTTTATTATTGCCTCTAGGGCATATTTCCAACACTTTGGGCCTCGGCTGTTGGATTCAGGCCTGATTTGTTCGGCTGTTGACTGATCATTCCGCTATTGCATATTCCAAACCCACAAAAAAAGTATGATGTTTCCATCGGGCATGCGTCTCCGTCACTGCCCGCAGACTTTTGAAGGTGTTCCCTATATTGATCCCATCTCACACATACGTCATCGCTCGGTGCTTGGTGCATGCCCGTCTGCGGTGTTGTCCCCTCCGGCGTCTTCAACGGGCTGTGCTAACTGCTCTGCGTCGACTCCTCTCGCGGCTTCTGCGCGCGGCGGTGACCGCTCTGCGCCAACTCCTCTTGTGGCTTCCGCGTGCGGCGGTGACCGCTCTACACCGACTCCTCTCGCGTCTTCCGCGCGCGGCGGTGATCGCTCTACACCGACCCCTCTCACAGCTTTCGTGCGCGGCGGTGACCGCACTACACCGACTCCTCTCGCGGCTTCCGCGCACGGCGGTGACAGCTCTACGCCGACTCTTGCGGCTTCCGCGTGCGGCGGTGACCGCTCTACGCCGACACTTGCGGCTTCCGCGCGCGGCGGTGACCATTCCACATGCGGCTCTGCCGTGTCCCTATCTGTGCGTGAGATTGCGCAGCTGCGACGCCTGCTTGCTGCTTGGGATTCTTCACTGACAGGTTCTGCAGATTTCGTGACTGACTCTTCTGGAACCGAGAAACCACTTTCTACTCATTCAGGTACATCCCCATGGATTCTTGATACTGGAGCATCTTTTCATATGACTTTTGATTCTTCCACTTTGACCTCCGTTTGACCCATCGAGTCTTCTTTTCACGTTCTTACAGCTGATGGCACTCCCCTGCCTATAGCTAGTCGAGGCACTCTTAGCACTTCTTCATTTCATGTTCCCTCTGTCGCTCATGTTCCTCGACTTACCATGCAGCTCATATCTGGTGGTCAGATTGTTGACTCTAATTGTAGGTTCATTCTCGACTATGATTCGTGTTCTGTTCAAGATCGTCGCACGGGCGCTCTGCTTGGTGCTGGCCCTCGGGGCTCTGATGGTCTCTGGGAGCTTGAGTGGCTTCGTCTTCCCTCTGCTGCCACCGCTGCCAGTCTCACAGCCCCTGTTGCTGCATCTACTAGCTCTTTTCAACAATGGCATCATCGTCTTAGCCATTTATGTGGTTCTCGTCTCTCGTCTTTGGTTCGTCGTGGTGTTCTGGGTTCAGTCTCCGGCAACACTTCATTGGATTGTCTGGGTTGTAGGCTTGGTAAGCAGATTCAGCTACCCTACCCTCATAGTGAGTCAGTGTCCGAGCGTCCTTTTGATCTCGTTCACTCTGATGTTTGGGGTCCGGCTCCCTTCGCTTCGAAAGGGGGTCATCACTACTATATTATCTTTATTGACGATTTTTCTCGGTACACTTGGATCTATTTCATGTCTTCTCATAGTGAGGTCTTATCTATATACAAAAAATTTGCTGCCATGGTTCATACCCAGTTTTCCACTCCTATTCATGTTTTTCGTGCAGATTCAGCTGGTGAGTATATCTCCCATGCGCTGTGAGGATTCCTTGCTGAACAGGGTACTCTTCCTCAGTTCTCTTGCCCTGGTGCGCATGCTCAAAATGGTGTGGCTAAGCGCAAGCATCGTCACCTTCTTGAGACGGTGCGTGCGATGATGATTGCTACCTCTCTTCCGCCTCACTTCTGGGCTGAGGCTGTTACGACTTCCACCTATCTCATCAACATTCAACCTTCTACTGCTCTACAGGGTGGTATTCCTCTCGAGCGTCTTTCTGGTCATCCTCCTGATTATTCGGTGCTTCGTTTGTTTGGTTGCGTTTGCTATGTTTTGCTTGCCCCTCGTGAACGCACCAAACTAACCGCTCAGTCTGTGGAGTGTGTCTTTCTCGGATACAGTGATGAGCATAAGGGCTATCGGTGTTGGGATCCCGTCGATCGTCGGATGCGTATTTCTCGAGATGTGACTCTTGATGAGTCTCGTCCCTTCTACCCGCATCCATCCTCCTCGGCTTTTTCAGCGGAGGACATCTCTTTTCTTACATTTCCGGATACACCTCCCCATGTGCCCAGTATTCCTATTCCTCGTCCTGCTGTTGCAGATCCGACGCCGTCCTCTCCTATGGATTCTTCTCCTCCCTCATCGCATGACTCTCCACCTTCATCATCAGTGCCTTTCCCTTCTCCACCTTCATCACCGACACCTTCCCCTGCTCCACCTTCATCACCAATACATTCCCCATCTCCACCTCCAGTGATTCCACCTCTTCCCTCATTTCCTTTCCATTATACTCGCAGTCCACGTGTTGTGGATAAATCCACTAACGTGCCATCTACTTCTGGTGTGTCGTCCTCCTCATCACGGACGACTTATGGCCTTCGGGCTCAGCCTCGCCCTCCCCCGGACCGCTATTCTCCTAGTCGATATGGTCTTTCGGCTGTACTTGAGCCTACCTCTTATCGCGATGTTGTTGTTCATCCTGAATGGCAGTTTGCGATGGCAGAGGAGCTTGCTGCTCTTGAGCGCACAAGCACATGGGATCTTGTTTCTCTTCCTCCCGGTGTTCGTCCCATCACTTGTAAGTGGGTCTACAAGGTTAAGACTCGCTCCGATGGTTCTCTTGAGCGTTACAAAGCTCGTCTTGTGGCTCGTGGCTTTCAGCAGGAGCATGGTCGTGATTACGATGAGACATTTGCTCCTGTGGCCCATATGACCACTATCCGCACACTTCTCGCTGTGGCCTCTATTCGCCATTGGTCTGTTTCTCATCTTGATGTTAAGAATGCCTTTCTTAATGGTGAGTTGCGTGAGGAGGTTTATATGCAGCCACCACCTGGGTATTCTGTTCCTGATGGCATGGTATGTCGTCTTCGTCGCTCTCTTTATGGCCTTAAGCAAGCCCCTCGCACCTGGTTTGAACGTTTTGCCTCTGTGGTGACCGCCGCTGGTTTTTCAGCGAGTGCTCATGATCCGGCACTGTTTGTCCACCTTTCAGCTCGTGGTCAGACTCTTCTGCTTCTATATGTTGATGACATGATCATCACTGGCGACGACCCTGAGTACATTGCCTTTGTCAAGGCCCGTCTCAGTGAGCAGTTTCTTATGTTCGATCTTGGTCCTCTTCATTACTTTCTTGGGATTGACGTTTCCTCCACCTCTGATGGCTTTTTTATTTCCCAAGAAAAATATATCCATGATCTTCTTACTCGTGCGGCTTTTAGTGATGAGCGCACTATTGAGACTCCTATGGAGTTCAATGTTCACCTTCGTGCTTCTGATGGTGAGCCCTTGTCTGATCCAACACGTTATCGTCATCTTGTTGGGAGTCTTGTCTATCTCGCTGTCACTCGTCCGGATATTTCCTATCCTGTCCATATCTTGAGTCAGTTTGTTTCTTCTCCCACTTCGGTACACTATAGTCACCTTCTTCGTGTTCTACGATATCTTCGTGGCACGATCTCTCACCGTCTCTTCTTTCCTCGCTCCAGCTCGTTACAGCTCCAGGCCTATTTGGATGCTACATGGGCTAGTGATCCTACGGATCGCCATTCACTTTCTGCTTACCGTGTTTTTCTTGGTGGTTCTCTCATTGCCTGGAAGACGAAGAAACAGACTGCAGTTTCCCGTTCGAGTGCAGAGGCTGAGTTGAGAGCTATGTCTCTTCTGACGGCAGAGGTGACCTGGTTACGATGGTTACTGGAGGATTTTGGTGTTCTGTTACTACACCTACTACCCTTTTGTTAGACAGCACAGGAGCTATCAGTATTGCGCGGGATCCCATGAAGCATGAGCTTACCAAGCATATTGGTGTAGATGCTTCTTATGTGCGCGCTGCTGTGCAGGATCATGTTGTTGCTCTTCAGTATGTGCCTTCTGAGTTACAACTAGCAGACTTCTTCACGAAGGCCCAGACTAGAGCACAACATGGATTTCACCTTTCCAAACTCAGTGTTGTGGATCCACCATGAGTTTGAGGGGGGGGGGTATTAGAGTTATATTAGTGATGTCTTTTAGCCTTTTGCATTCTAGTCTCTTGGCATCCTCCTGTAGCCTTTTGGCATTCTCATGTATGTGTATATATGTTGGCGCTGGCCTCCTAATAATACAAGTTGCTTTCATAACAGTTCAAATATATGGAAGATAATCTTGTCTATCTGTTATGGCGCTGCTAGAAGGAGGGCGCGAGAGGGCTGACCGGGGGCCTATTTGCCCACGGCCGGGCAAGAGGGAAGGGATTTCCTTCTTAATTCTTGCTTGATTAGATTGATACATCTCCTCTCTTTATATAGAGAGGTTTACTTGACTCCCAAGCAAGACTTACTTGACCCCTAAGCAAGCGACCTTTATCTCTAATTAACCCTAAGACTAATGGGCCCATTAGGCCCATTACGTACTCTAACACTACACCCCACCTGGACATGCAGCTTGTTCTCGAGCTGCAGCCTAACCAACGTATAACCATGACTCGATGCAACACAAACCTAACACCTAAAAACAAGCCTTTTACATCTCAGCTTGTTTTATTATTCTCAACCTAAAATGGACTGAGACGCTTTATTTTGGACCCTTTAACAAAAGGTGGACACCATCCGCACGTCGGGCATGCACGTGTACAGCCACCTGGATCCCATGGACACCACCTGGACCAAAGGAGTGCATGTGTATGGCCACCTGGAAGTGGTCGCAAGAGCGACCAGCAGAGGCGCCCTCGCGGTGGTCGGCGGCAGAAAGCAGTGATGCTACGCGGTGCGCTCCTATCGGTGACACCCTGCCTTCTCCCCGCCGGACGGCTGTTGGTCTGCACCGCACAGGGAAGAGTGGAGGGCTTGAAATTGAGAATGATGAGGAGGGGTGCGCCCCCCAACCGCCGATGTCGCAGACTTTGAGGTCGCTGCCCGCGGGGAAAACAACGTGCCAGCCGCCCGTGGGGGAAACCGCATGCCCAAGATCCCCGACGCAGTGGACGAGATCGAGGTCGGAGGAGTGGCATCTATAGACCATGCATCTTCCGCACACGCCGACGCGCTAGGAGGCCGCGCGCAGCAGCCTGCAGCCTCACCGCCGCTGACACGTGGCGGGTAGCGATCCAAGACGGGAGCGGTAACGACGACGGCAGGAACTTGATCTGCTGGATGTGGACGCCCTGAGATGGCGGCAGCGCTGATGGGAACGAGGTCGTCGCACTCCCGTCGTAGGGCATCCCATACTGGGCGGCGGAGCTGACCGACGGTGGCTGCTACAGCTGCAGCGGCTGCTGCGCTGTCACGCCGGGCAGCGGCAACGGCTACTGCGTTGGAGCGCCAGGCGCTGCGGAGGCCGCCAGGAGCGGCGGCTGCCACTGCAGCCAGGGCTTGGCGGTGGTGGCGATGGATGGCAGCTGCAGCGGCCTGGCGAGCGCGGCGAAGGCCGCCTGGTGCGGCGGCAGCCACGATGGCGCGGGGGTGGCGATGGGCGGCGCAACCGGGTGCGGTCCCTAGGACCCGACCAAGAACAGGTGGATCTCCTAGACCACCTGGGTTAGGTCCCGTAGCACCCCAGACACCTCCTCCCAGGTGAGGACGGCGGAGGAGGGAGCGACAGAGAATCCCGGCGCGGGTAGGAGTGGGGCGACAGTCGTGGTGTTCGCCGGAGGCGACAAGGTGACCGGCAGCGGAAGAGACGGGCTTGGCGGCGATGAAGACATGATCGAACCGAAGCTAGCTGATACCAAATTGTTATGGGGGTGCTAGAAGGAGGGCGCGAGAGGGCTCGCCGGGGGCCCTTTTGCCCACGGCCAGGCAAGAGGGAAGGGATTTCCTTCTTAATTCTTGCTTGATTAGATCAATACATCTCCTCTCTTTATATAGAGAGGTTTACTTGACTCCCAAGCAAGACTTACTTGACCCCTAAGCAAGCGACCCTTATCTCTAATTAACCCTAAGACTAATGGGCCCATTAGGCCCATTACGTACTCTAACACTATCACTGACTCGCTGAAAGTTGATGAGAGTAGCAAGTGGAGTTCTACGCTATTTTCCACAAAAAGGCAACATGAAGCTCATTATGATTGCAGCAAACACTTTCAACTATGAAGTGATATACACAGGTAAAACCTTTGGCAAGATCGTTATGCATACCAATAAACTATTAGTTTTGTACCATGGGATTAAACCGTGATAGAATAGCCATGTCAAAAAGGAATTACCAGGTGCACTAACTTTTCCTTACAATACAGATATGCCCCTGCAGTAATGAAGAAAAAAGCTGAAATTAGCAGTATGTTAGTGCATCTATAAAAGCAATATTGGCTGATTACCCTAAGGCCAACGTTAGGCGCCGGCGCACCGGCCCAATCTTTCGGCCGGTCTGCTGCTAGCCATCGATCTGAAAGTCACGAACCGTCAGATCTCACGTCCTCTTCCTTTCTCTTCTCGTCCCTCTTCCCAGTACGCACAAGGAAACAAAAACACAACGAGCACCATCGATTCATGCCCCGGCGACCTCGAAGCTCCGTTGGTTCCCCAATGCTCGTCGCTCGCCGTCGCCACTCATCGGTTGCAGCACAAAAAACAAAGAATACACCAGTTTAAAACCAAAAACACATGGTTCCAGCAAATAATTAATATGGCTCCAGCAAACAATAATGTGGTTGCAGCAAAAATGCTATGATTTCAGCAAAACACATTGATATGGTTCCAGCAAAAAATACACATGGTTCCAACAAAAAATTGCTATAGTTCCAGCAAAAAAATGAAAATTGTTTCCTCCAGAAAAAAAGGTCAATGCAGCAAAAGAATTCATGGAGTTGCTGTTGTATCCGCCCCAGCACCATCCTTGCCGCTTGCAGGAACTCAAAAATGCTAGTTTCAGCAAAAAATCTGTGCAACAAAAATCATGGCACCGCCGCCATGGTCGCCCGGCGCAATCATCCCCTGCTGCAGCAAATCAAGAAAATGCTTCCAGCAAAAATCGAAAGTGGTTCCAGCAAAAATAGAAAAAGACATCAACTTACCACGGCCACCGTTGTCGCCGCTACCACCATCCTCGCCGGTTGAATCAAATCCTCACGCTGGTTGAAGCAAATCCCGATGCTGGTTCCAGCACCGCGTTCTCACCAGGTCCCGGCGTGTTCCCTCCGCGCGTCGCCGTAGGTCCAAGGATGCAAAAAACCTCCACCCCAGGCCGGCCGCTCCATGGCCTCGCTCCATGTGCGCAGCTCGCCGCGGCCGCGGGTGCAGCTAGTCGCGGTGGCGTTGTTGGGGAACGTTGCAGAAAATTAAATATTTTCCTATGGTTTCACCAAGATCAATCTATCAGTTCATCTAAGCAACGAGTCAAGGGGAAGAGTTTGCATCTACATACCACTTGCAGATCGAGTGCGGAAGCGTTCAAGGGGATGGTGATGATGGAGTCGTACTCGTCGTGATTCGGATCACCGATGACTAAGTGCTGAACGGACAACACCTCCGCGTTCAACACACGTACGGGACGGACGACGTCTCCTCCGTCTTGATCCAGCAAGGAGGAAGGAGAGGTTGAGGAAGGCAGCTCCAAGGCCAGCACGATGGCGTGGTGCAGTTGGTGCAGCAGTATTCTGACAGAGCTTCGCCGAGCACGTACGGAGGAGGAGAGGTGTTGGGGAGGGGAGGGGTTGCGCCTTGAGTTGTCGTGTGTAGAAGCCCTCCCCTCACCCCCTCTATTTATAGGAGGAAGGGGCAAGGGGGGCCGGCCCTCTAGGGGAAACCCTAGAGGGGGGCGGCGGCCAAAGGGTGGGGGGCTTGCCCCCCAAGCAAGGGGGGGTGCGCCCCCTTTAGGGTTTCCCCCCCAACCCTAGGCGCATGGGCCAAAGGGAGGGGGCATGCCAAGCCCACTAGGGGCTGGCTGCTATCCCTACGCAGCCCAAGTGCCCCCCCCCCGGGAGGGGTGGTCCCTCCCGGTGGACCCCCGGAACCTTTCCGGTGGTCCCGGTACATACCGGTATGACCCTGAAACTTTCCGGTGCCCGTTTAACAACTTCCCATATATAAAACTTTACCTCCGGACCATTCCGGAACTCCTCATGACGTCCGGGATCTCATCCGGGACTCCGAACAACATTCGGTAATCACATACTTGTCTTCCTGATAACCCTAGCGTCACCGA
Organism: Triticum aestivum; assembly: GCF_018294505.1. Taxonomy (NCBI): domain Eukaryota; kingdom Viridiplantae; phylum Streptophyta; class Magnoliopsida; order Poales; family Poaceae; genus Triticum; species Triticum aestivum. Next base: position 51,798,899 of record NC_057798.1, on the reverse strand, counting down.
ACCTTAAGTGTGTAGACCCTACGGGTTCGGGAGACATGCAAACATGACCGAGACTCTCCGGTCAATAACCAACAGCGGGATCTGGATACCCATGTTGGCTCCCACATGCTCCTCGATGATGTCATCGGATGAACCACGATGTCAAGGATTCGATCAAACCCCGTATACAATTCCCTTTGTCAATCGGTACGTTACTTGCCCGAGACTCGATCGTCGGTATCCCAATACCTTGTTCAGTCTCGTTACCGGCAAGTCACTTTACTCGTACCGTAATGCATGATCCCGTGGCCAACACCTTGGTCACCTTGAGCTCATTATGATGATGCATTACCGAGTGGGCCCAGAGATACCTCTCCGTCATACGGAGTGACAAATCCCAGTCTCGATCCGTGTCAACCCAATAGACACTTTCGGAGATACCTGTAGTGCACCTTTATAGTCACCTAGTTACGTTGTGACGTTTGATACACCCAAAGCATTCCTACGGTATCCAGGAGTTACACGATCTCATGGTCGAAGGAAGAGATACTTGACATTGGCAAAGCTCTAGCAAACGAACTACACGATCTTTGTGCTATGCTTAGGATTGGGTCTTGTCCATCACATCATTCTCCTAATGATGTGATCCCGTTATCAACGACATCCAATGTCCATAGCCAGGAAACCATGACTATCTGTTGATCACAACGAGCTAGTCAACTAGAGGCTCACTAGGGACATATTGTGGTCTATGTATTCACACGTGTATTATGATTTCCGGATAATACAGTTATAGCATGAATAAAAGACAATTATCATGAACAATGAAATATAATAATACTTTTATTATTGCCTCTAGGGCATATTTCCAACAGTCTCCCACTTGCACTAGAGTCACCAATCTAGTTACATTGTGATGAATCGAACACCCATAGAGTTCTGGTGTTGATCATGTTTTGCTCGCGAGAGAGGTTTAGTCAACGGATCTACGACATTCAGATCCGTATGTACTTTGCAAATTTCTATGTCTCCATCTTGAACATTTTCACGGATGGAGTTGAAACGACGCTTGATGTGCCTGGTCTTCTTGTGAAACCTGGGCTCCTTGGCAAGGGCAATAGCTCCAGTGTTGTCACAGAAGAGTTTGATTGGCCCCGACGCATTGGGTATGACTCCTAGGTCGGTGATGAACTCCTTCACCCAAATCGCTTCATGCGCTGCCTCCGAGGCTGCCATGTACTCCGCTTCACACGTAGAACCCGCCACGACGCTCTGCTTGCAGCTGCACCAGCTTACTGCTCCACCATTCAACATATACACGTATCCAGTTTGTGACTTAGAGTCATCCGGATCTGAGTCGAAGCTAGCGTCGACGTAACCCTTTACGACGAGCTCTTCGTCTCCTCCATAAACAAGAAACATGTCCTTTGTCCTTTTCAGGTACTTCAGGATATTCTTGACCGCTGTCCAGTGTTCCTTGCCGGGATTACTCTGGTATCTTGCTACCAAACTTACGGCAAGGTTTACATCAGGTCTGGTACACAGCATGGCATACATAATAGATCCTATGGCTGAAGCATAGGGGATGACACTCATCTCTTCTTTATCTTTTGCTGTGGTCGGTGACTGAGCCGAGCTCAATCTCACATCTTGTAACATAGGCAAGAACCCTTTCTTGGACTCATCCATTTTGAACTTTTTCAAAATCTTATCAAGGTATGTGCTTTGTGAAAGACCTATGAGGCATCTCGATCTATCTCTATAGATCTTGATGCCTAATATATAAGCAGCTTCTCCAAGGTCCTTCATTGAAAAACATTTGTTCAAGTAGGCCTTAATGCTGTCCAGAAATTCTATATTATTTCCCATCAAGAGTATGTCATCTACATATAATATGAGAAATGCTACAGAGCTCCCACTCACTTTCTTGTAAACGCAGGTTTCTCCATAAGTCTACATAAACCCAAACGCTTTGATCATCTCATCAAAGCGAATATTCCAACTCCGAGATGCTTGCACCAGCCCATAAATGGATCGCTGGAGCTTGCATATTTTGTTAGCGTTCTCAGGATCGACAAAACCTTCCAGCTGCATCATATACAGTTCTTCCTTAAGATGCCCGTTAAGGAATGCCGTTTTGACGTCCATCTGCCATATCTCATAATCATAGTATGCGGCAATCGCTAACATGATTCGGACGGACTTAAGCTTCGCTACGGGAGAGAAAGTCTCATCGTAGTCAATCCCTTGAACTTGCCGATAACCCTTAGCGACAAGTCGAGCTTTATAGATGGTGACATTACCATCCGCGTCCGTCTTCTTCTTAAAGATCCATTTGTTTTCTATCACTCGCCGATCATCGGGCAAGTCAGTCAAAGTCCATACTTTGTTTTCATACATGGATTCTATCTCGGATTTCATGGCTTCTAGCCATTTGTTGGAATTTGGGCCCGCCATCGCTTCTTCATAGTTCGAAGGTTCACCGTTGTCTAACAACATGATTTCTAGGACAGGGTTGCCGTACCACTCTGGTGCGGAACGTGTCCTTGTGGACCTACGAAGTTCAGTAGCAACTTGATCCGAAGTACCTTGATCATCATCATTGTTTTCCTCTTTGGTTGGTGTGGGCATCACAGGAACATTTCCCTGAGCTGCACCACTTTCCCGTTCGAGAGGTAGTACTTCATCGAGTTCTACTTTCCTCCCACTTACTTCTTTCGAGAGAAACTCTTTTTCCAGAAAGCATCCGTTCTTGGCAACAAAGATCTTTCCCTCGGATCTTAAGTAGAAGGTATACCCGACAGTTTCCTTAGGGTATCCTATGAAGACGCATTTTTCCGACTTGGGTTCGAGCTTTTCAGGTTGAAGTTTCTTGACATAAGCATCGCATCCCCAATCTTTTAGAAACGACAGCTTAGGTTTCTTCCCAAACCATAATTCATACGGTGTCGTCTCAACGGATTTAGACGGTGCCCTATTTAAAGTGAATGTAGCTGTCTCTAGAGTGTATCCCCAAAATGATAGCGGTAAATCGGTAAGAGACATCATAGACCGCACCATATCCAATAGAGTGCGATTACGACGTTCGGACACACCGTTTCGCTGAGGTGTTCCAGGCGGCGTGAGTTGTGAAACGATTCCACATTTCCTTAAGTGTGTACCAAATTCGTGACTTAAGTATTCTCCTCCACGATCTGATCGTAGGAATTTTATCTTTCGGTCACGTTGATTCTCTACCTCATTCTGAAATTCCTTGAACTTTTCAAAGGTCTCAGACTTGTGTTTCATTAAGTAGACATACCCATATCTACTTAAGTCATCAGTGAGAGTGAGAACATAACGATATCCTCCGCGAGCCTCAACGCTCATTGGACCGCACACATCGGTATGTATGATTTCCAACAAGTTGGTTGCTCGCTCCATTGTTCCGGAGAACGGAGTCTTGGTCATCTTGCCCATGAGGCATGGTTCGCATGTGTCAAATGATTCATAATCAAGAGACTCTAAAAGTCCATCAGCATGGAGCTTCTTCATGCGCTTGACACCAATGTGACCAAGGCGGCAGTGCCACAAGTATGTGGGACTATCGTTATCAACTTTACATCTTTTGGTATTCACGCTATGAATATGTGTAACACTACGTTCGAGATTCATTAAGAATAAACCATTGACCATCGGAGCATGACCATAAAACATATCTCTCATATAAATCGAACAACCATTATTCTCGGACTTAAATGAGTAGCCATCTCGTATTAAACGAGATCCAGATACAATGTTCATGCTCAAACTTGGCACTAAATAACAATTATTAAGGTTCAAAACTAATCCCGTAGGTAAATGTAGAGGCAGCGTGCCGACGGCGATCACATCGACTCTGGAACCATTCCCGACGCGCATCGTCACCTCGTCCTTCGCCAGTCTCCGTTTATTCCGCAGCTCCTGCTGTGAGTTACAAATATGAGCAACGGCACCCGTATCAAATACCCAGGAGTTACTACGAGTACTGGTAAGGTACACATCAATTACATGTATATCAAATATACCTTTGGTGTTGCCGGCCTTCTTATCCGCTAAGTATTTGGGGCAGTTCCGCTTCCAGTGACCCTTCCCCTTGCAATAAAAGCACTCAGTCTCAGGCTTGGGTCCATTCTTTGACTTCTTCTCGGCAACTGGCTTACCGGGCGCAGCAACCTCCTTGCCGTCCTTCTTGAAGTTCTTCTTACCCTTGCCCTTCTTGAACTTAGTGGTCTTATTGATCATCAACACTTGATGTTCTTTCTTGATTTCAACCTCTGCTGACTTCAGCATAGAAAATACTTCAGGAATGGTCTTTACCATCCCCTGCATATTGTAGTTCATCACAAAGCTCTTGTAGCTTGGTGGGAGCGACTGAAGGATTCTGTCAATGACTGCCTCATCAGGGAGGTTAATATTCAGCTGGGTCATACGGTTGTGCAACCCAGACATCTTGAGTATGTGCTCACTGATAGAACTATTTTCCTCCATCTTACAACTATAGAACTTTTCAGAGATGTCATATCTCTCAACCCGGGCGTGAGCTTGGAAAACTAGTTTCAGCTCTTCGAACATCTCATATGCTCCGTGATGCTCAAAACGCTTTTGGAGCCCCAGTTCTAAGCTGTAAAGCATGCCGCACTGAACGAGGGAGTAATCATCAGCACGAGACTGCCAAGCATTCATAATGTCTTGGTTCTCTGGGACGGGAGCGTCACCTAGCGGTCCTTCTAGGACATATTGTTTCCTGGCAGCTATGAGGATGATCCTCAGGTTCCGGACCCAGTCCGTATAGTTGCTGCCATCATCTTTCAGCTTGGTTTTCTCTAGGAACGCGTTGAAGTTCATGTTGACATGAGCGTTGGCCATTTGATCTACAAGACATATTTGCAAAGGTTTTAGACTAAGTTCATGATAATTAAGTTCTAATCAAATTATGAACTCCCACTCAGATTAGACATCCCTCTAGTCATCTAAGTGTTACACGATCCGAGTCGACTAGCCCGTGTCCGATCATCATGTGAGACGGACTAGTCATCATCGGTGAACATTCTCATGTTGATCGTATCTTCCATACGACTCGTGTTCGACCTTTCGGTCTCCGTGTTCCGAGGCCATGTCTGCACATGCTAGGCTCGTCAAGTTAACCCTAAGTGTTTTCGCTGTGTAAAACTGTCTTACACCCGTTGTATGTGAACATAAGAATCCATCACACCCGATCATCACGTGGTGCTTAGAAGCGACGAACTGTAGCAACGGTGCACAGTTAGGGGAGAACACTTCTTGAAATTGTTGTAAGGGATCATCTTATTTACTACCGTCGTCCTAAGTAAACAAGATGCATAAAACATAATAAACATCACATGCAATTATATAAAGTAGTGACATGATATGGCCAATATCATATAGCTCCTTTGATCTTCATCTTCGGGGCTCCATGATCATCTTGTCACCGGCATGACACCATGATCTCCATCATCATGATCTCCATCATCGTGTCTTCATGAAGTTGTCACGCCAACGACTAGTTCTACTTCTATGACTAACGCGTTTAGCAATAAAGTAAAGTAAGTTACATGGCGTTCTTCAATGACACGCAGGTCATACAAAAATAAAGACAACTCCTATGGCTCCTGCCGGTTGTCATACTCATCGACATGCAAGTCGTGAATCCTATTACAAAGAACATGATCTCATACATCACAATTCATCATTCATCACAACTTCTGGCCATATCACATCACATGATCAATCGCTGCAAAAACAAGTTAGACGTCCTCTAATTGTTGTTGCATCTTTTACGTGGCTGCAATTGGGTTCTAGCAAGAACGTTTTCTTACCTACGAATAACCACAACGTGATTTTGTCAACTTCTATTTACCCTTCATAAGGGCCCTTTTCATCGAATCCGCTCCAACTAAAGCGGGAGAGACAGACACCCGCCAGCCACCTTATGCAACTAGTGCATGTCAATCGGTGGAACCGGTCTCACGTAAGCGTATGTGTAAGGTTGGTCCGGGCCGCTTCATCCCACAATGCCGTTGAAGCAAGAAAAGACTAGTAGTGGCAAGTAAGTTGACAAGATCCACGCCCACAACAAAATTGTGTTCTACTCGTGCAAAGAGAACTACGCATAGACCTAGCTCATGATGCCACTGTTGGGGAACGTTGCAGAAAATTAAAAATTTTCCTACGGTTTCACCAAGATCCATCTATGAGTTCATCTAAGCAACGAGTCAAGGGGAAGAGTTTGCATCTACATACCACTTGCAGATCGAGTGCGGAAGCGTTCAAGGGGATGGTGATGATGGAGTCGTACTCGTCGTGATTCGGATCACCGATGACTAAGTGCTGAACGGACAGCACCTCCGCGTTCAACACACATACGGGACGGACGACGTCTCCTCCGTCTTGATCCAGCAAGGAGGAAGGAGAGGTTGAGGAAGGCAGCTCCAAGGCCAGCACGACGGCATGGTGCAGTTGGTGCAGCAGTATTCCGATAGAGCTTCGCCGAGCACGTACGGAGGAGGAGAGGTGTTGGGGAGGGGAGGGGCTGCGCCTTGAGTTGTCATGTGTAGCAGCCCTCCCCTCACCCCTCTATTTATAGGAGGAAGGGGCAAGGGGGGCCGGCCCTCTAGGGGAAACCCTAGAGGGGGGCGGCGGCCAAAGGGTGGGGGGCTTGCCCCCCAAGCAAGGGGGGGTGCGCCCCCTTTAGGGTTTCCCCCCCAACCCTAGGCGCATGGGCCAAAGGGGGGGGGCGCCAAGCCCACTAGGGGCTGGCTGCTATCCCTACGCAGCCCAAGTGGCCCACCCGGGAGGGGTGGTCCCTCCCGGTGGACCCTCGGAACCTTTCCGGTGGTCCCGGTACAATACCGGTATGACCTCGAAACTTTCCGGTGCCCGTTTAACAACTTCCCATATATAAAACTTTAGCTCCGGACCATTCCGGAACTCCTCGTGACGTCCAGGATCTCATCCGGGACTCTGAACAACATTCGGTAATCACATACTTGTCTTCCTGATAACCCTAGCGTCACCGAACCTTAAGTGTGTAGACCCTACGGGTTCGGGAGACATGCAGACATGACCGAGACTCTCCGGTCAATAACCAACAGCGGGATCTGGATACCCATGTTGGCTCCCACATGCTCCTCAATGATGTCATCGGATGAACCACGATGTCGAGGATTCGATCAAACCCCGTATACAATTCCCTTTGTCAATCGGTACGTTACTTGCCGAGACTCGATCGTCGGTATCCCAATACCTTGTTCAGTCTCGTTACCGGCAAGCCACTTTACTCGTACCGTAATGCATGATCCCGTGGCCAACACCTTGGTCACCTTGAGCTCATTATGATGATGCATTACCGAGTGGGCCCAGAGATACCTCTCCGTCATACGGAGTGACAAATCCCAGTCTCGATCCGTGTCAACCCAATAGACACTTTCGGAGATACCTGTAGTGCACCTTTATAGTCACCCAGTTACGTTGTGACGTTTGATACACCCAAAGCATTCCTACGGTATCCAGGAGTTACACGATCTCATGGTCGAAGGAAGAGATACTTGACATTGGCAAAGCTCTAGCAAACGAACTACACGATCTTTGTGCTATGCTTAGGATTGGGTCTTGTCCATCACATCATTCTCCTAATGATGTGATCCCGTTATCAACGACATCCAATGTCCATAGCCAGGAAACCATGACTATCTGTTGATCACAACGAGCTAGTCAACTAGAGGCTCACTAGGGACATATTGTGGTCTATGTATTCACACGTGTATTACGATTTCCGGATAATACAGTTATAGCATGAATAAAAGACAATTATCATGAACAATGAAATATAATAATACTTTTATTATTGCCTCTAGGGCATATTTCCAACAGGCGTTTCATGGACTCAGCTCTCCGCTCGCGTTGGCTCCGGCACCCCTCAACCGTGGTCTCCGGCGCTGGTATTTCAGGAATTCAGAGACAGAGAGAGAACGGCGGCAGGGGGAGAACTGGATAGAGATACTCGCATGGGGGTGGGGATAAGATTTCTGTGGTGAGCGGTGGTCAAGGGGTTTGCGTGGGTCCACGTGTGTGCGCGTTGGGCGGCGAGGGGACCGGCCCAGTTTCGGCCGGTGCGCCGAAGCGAAGCGTTTTCTCATAATACTGGTGCTGGTCTGTTTATGCGAGAAGTTGAAAGAACGGAACAGTTAATAAAAATATTAGCTCTGAACAACAAACTTAGATAAGAAGTGTAGATGCAGTGGTCTAATGTCCATAGAAAAACACGCTTGCTAACACCACGCCATTGCAATCAAAATATCAAAATATTGCCTAATTATCAAAAGTGCAGATGCATTGGCAATACAGATGTACACACCTTGTAACGCCAATATCTAGAAGGGATACTTAGGAGATATAAGATATACCCATGCCACATATGATCTTGCCTTCTTTTTTATAGAAAACTATATATATTAGGGAAGGGTCGCTCGATTCAGTATACGTAGTATTCTCCGACGCCACCTGTAGATATAACACTGATAGCATATAAAAAAAGGGGAAGAACGGATGCTATGACCTATCTTCAACAAAGGGGAAAAGAGAAGAAAAACCCCATGAGCATGTACAACTCACGAAAAAAGCAGCAGTATATCACCTATGATATACAAAAGGAAAGGCTAATTTTTTGTTACTTCATTAGTATTTAACTTTGAATTTATAATCCACACACCAGTAATAAAAATATGCCCATCTGCATCATGAACCGAGAATCCCTAGCAGCAATTTAAACGACAATCCTTTTGTACCCATGAAACCATCTTCACCAGGTTTGAGAAGTACGCATATCTTTTATAGAAGAAAATCAACACTCTTCTATTATATTAAACCAACAAACTGAGGAGTAATTGATGTAATCGAAAGCAAATAAAGGAGATAATCATGCATTTGAAAAATTCTCAATAGCTACTCTGGTGTCTTTTTTCTTCCAGAAGCATCCTTCCAAATTTTAAATTGCCTACATTCACGCCAAAAAAAATCCCGACATTGACCCTATCATATTATGAGAAGAAATTTTCTTGTTACATTGGGAAAGACCAAAAATACCTACTCATAATTTATGTGCTAAAATTTTCCTTCTGTTCGTAGAACCGAAGATAAAAGGGCCGGGGCACAAATATGAAGACTATAGGGAAGCTGAAATAACATGCTCAAAAGTGAAATTTGTAAATAAATGCTAGGTTTAAGACTTAGGAACTCCCCACAAAAATGAGCTTTCCTTTTCACTCTTGTCCCACTCTGAATCAATAAACTGAAGGGAAGTAGTGGCTACTCTCGTTCAGGTAGCATGTAGAAACACAGGTAGAGCATCCAAGTGTATTGAAACATGGTGATGCTTTCTTCAGTGGAGAAACCAAACTGAAGGTGCACACCGTAAGTTGACCAAATCTGCCACAACACCACCGGCCATCAACGGCAATGAAGGCAACAGCAAATAGAGTGGAGTAAAAAGCTTTTCTCCAAGGCGAAGGTCCAGTTTCATGCGGCTCAGCTAGTGATCCTCCACCTTGACATTGCGCAGGAGGGGATACCCCTCTCCCCTGAGGAGCGGGACCTCCGCTCGAGACTGAAGAGAAGGGTTATTAGCTTGTCGGTGCTCCAGAGGGCTCGAAAGAGTCAGTGTGCAAGGGTTGCAAATTTGAAAGATGGTGATGCTAACACCAAAATTTTCCATCTGCGCATTAATGCTAGGCGGCGAAAGAACCACATTCATCGGATCAAGCACGGGCATGGTTGGGTAACCGAGCACACAGAAAAAGAGAAGATCATTCACGACCACTTCCATGAGGTGATGGGGAGAAGGGGATCGAGCGCCAAGGACTTTAACTGGGAAGAGCTAGGCGTTGAACCCCATGATTTGCACGGCCTTGATGCCACCATTTATGAGGAGGAGGTTTGGGAGGCCATCAAGGTCATGCCTTCTGATAAAGCACCTGGCCCTGACGGCTTCACGGGACTGTTCTTCAAGAGGTGCTGGGGGGTCATGAAGCATACGGTCATGAGGGTGGTCCAACGCTTTGACTCCCTTCACATCGACGAGCTCCACTGGCTAAACTCTGCCAATGTTGTTCTCTTGCCCAAGAAGGATGGGGCTGAGGGCATTTCTGACTACATGCCCATTAGCCTCATTCACTCCATTGCCAAAATCATCGCCAAAGTACTCTCGCTCCGGCTTGCCCCACTTATGGATGGTATTGTCTCGAACGCCCAAAGCGCTTTCATTAAGCGGCGCAGCATCCATGACAACTTCTTGTATGTGAGGAACTTCGCGCGGAGGTTACATAAGTGCAAAACTCCTGCCCTCCTCTTCAAGCTTGACATCAAGAAGGCTTTTGACTCTGTGAAGTGGGGATATTTCCTGGAGCTTCTTCAACGGCTTGGGTTTCCCACCAGATTTCGTGCTTGGGTTGCTGCTCTTCTCTCGACATCATCCTCCCGCATCCTTCTCAACGGTCTGCCAGGGCCGCCCATCAAGCATGGCAGCAGGTTTCGGCAGGGGATCCCCTCTCCCCCCTGCTCTTTGTCATTGCGATCGACCCGCTTCAGAAAATCCTTAATTTGGCAACAACAAAAGGTCTCCTTCGCAAGGTCCGGGGACGGGGGGGGGGGGGCGAGATGCGGACTTCGCTTTATGCTGATGATGCGGCCGTCTTTGTGGCTCCTTTCAAGCAGGACATTGACAACCTTGCAGCGATCTTGAGAGGCTTTGGCGAGGTTACGGGCCTCTATTGCAACTTTCGGAAGAGCTCGGTCATGCCAATTAGATGTGCCCACATTCATCTTGAGCCCATCCTTGGGAGCTTGCCGGCCACCCGTGCGTCATTCCCGGTCAAATACTTAGGCCTCCCGCTCTCGGTCTGGCAGCTCAAGCGGGTGGATTTTCAGTATCTCGAAGACAAGGCGGCCGGCAAATTGGTTACTTGGGAAGGCCAAAATATCACAGTTATGGGCCGCACGGCCCTTGTCAAATCAGTCCTTTGCTCCCAAGCGGTGTTCTCAGTCACACCGCTCATCGTGCCTCAAAGCACTCTTCATAGTCTGACCAAGGTTGAACGGGCTTTCCTCTGGTCAGGTGCTGACAAGACTATGGGAGCCAAGTGCAAAGTGAAGTGGGACACAGTTTGTAGGCCCAAGGAGTATGGTGGCTTGGGGGTGCTTAACTCTGAAAAAATTGCGCGTGCCCTTCGCCTTAGGTGGCCTTGGTTCGAATGGAAGGAGCCCCACAGATTGTGGGTTGGTTTTGGCAACCCTTGTTCGGAGGATGATCTCAGCTTCTTTTATGCCTCCACCACCATTACTCTGGGAAATGGAGCCAAAACGCCTTTCTGGGATTCTCCTTGGCTCCTTGGCCGTAAGCCCAAAGAGATCGCCCCACACATCTATGAGGCCTCCAGGAGAAAGAACTGGAAGGTTAGGGAGGCTATTAGAGGGAATGCTTGGATCTTCAAAATCAGCTACAACACCGTCGTCACCGGAGATCACATTCGAGAGTTTTTCACTCTTTGGATGATTTTGGATGACGTCCATCTTGATGAGCATCGGGAGGACGACATCACCTGGAAGCATTCCAATGATGGGATGTACTCGGCAGCCAGTGCTTATAAAGCTCAATTTCTTGGGTTAACCTTGTCACCAATGGATCGCATGGTCTGGAAAGTTTGGGCTCCTCCGAAGATCAAATTCTTTGCTTGGTTGGCTATTCAAGATAGGATCTGGACTGCGGACCGCCTGGAGATGCGCGGGTGGGCAACTGCGGTCTGTGTCCTCTTTGATCTAGGGAGCAGGAAACAGGTGCTCATCTTCTCTTGAAGTGCCGCTTCACTATTCGGCTTTGGCGGTCTCTCGTGGCCAAGCTTGGTCTTCATCACATTGACACCTCCAGGTGGCATCTTCATGGCTCCGTCCTGGATTGGTGGGAGGATGGTACTAGGAGCCACGTCCCCAACAGGAGTGCCTTGGCCTCCCTAACCCTCCTCGTCTCCTGGACCATCTGGAATGAACGTAATGCTAGGGTGTTCCGACACAAAAGTGCTCTGCTGCCTATTCTTCTTAACACAATCCTGGAGGAGGCCAAGCTTTGGGTTACAGCTGGTGCAAAGAAACTATGGCTTATTGTATATCGTGAGTAGTTCGCATGCCGTGTTTAAGGTGATTGCTGTAAAACTCTAATCTACTCTCTCTTATTTAATCGATTAGGCAAATCTTTTGCCTCCGTTTCAAAAAAAAAAGGTTAGACATCAGGCAAGATAAGGAAAGAATATATTAGATCAGAGGCAACAACATGGGGACCAACGGCAATGAAGACCAAAACTGACACAATCATGCCAAGGAATGTTGTGTTTGTGTCGAATATTTTGTACTAGTTGGGTTACGCTTGGACTTGGTGTTGTAGTGTGGGTAGGATACTTGTAGTGTCGGAGTCGGACACGTTGTACCCTTGGCCTCTTATATATGAGGAGGCACCCCACGTTGTAACCCATGACGACTAGATAGCGACAGGCTCGCAAGGGGTGATGGCGGCTTGTGCCGGCGCCCGGGTGGCCTGTGTTGCGGTATCTCGGGAGGAGCGCCCGTAGTCATTGCCCCGGGGAGTAGGCGAGTTCGCCGAACCTCGTTAACAAATCTCGGTGCCGTTGTTGTCTGTGATTGCTTGTTTCTCGATGGATCGACCGCGTACCTCGGATTTATTTTAACAAGTGGTATCGTGAGCAAGGTTACGAGGAGGTTGTTATTCATCGATCCGAGGATGTGAAGTAGTTGCGTGGTTTGCATGCAATCGACAGCGGTGGCGTGTCGCGTAGGGGCAGGCAGGGAGGGTCGGTCGATGGATCGACAGGCTGCCTGCGGAGCCCAAAGCGCGTTCGTGGGCAGCCGCCCAGGTGGAAGACACACGGCTGTAGCAAACCCACGGGCAGCGGTGGCTGGTGAAGTTGGGCGTACGTGTCCGTACGCGGAGGCATCTCGACCAGGGCCGTGCACAGCAAGGCAGCGTTCGGCTGCGTACGAGATTTTGTTTTGGAGGAGGAAACGTCCTCGTGTCCGGGCCGGACTGTTGGTCGTGCAAACGCACGTTAAAAGGCAGCCGCAGGGACGCAGAACAACAGATTGAATCGGCAAGAAGTAAATCCATTGATAGATACGCATCCATCGGAAGCAAGGACAGAGGCGAAACAATCGCTAGCATCGAAGAGTTGAGCCAAGACAAGGAGCAGAACACGTGAAGACCGGAAGGATTTTTTAGTTGGTTTTGCTATTAGTACGCGGATCTTGTTCGTGTACTTGGGGCATCGCGTGCAAAGCTCGGATAATTTTTTGCAGGGTCAGTCGTACAAAGGATCATGGCGCCATCGGGTATCAGGTTTAAGGTAGAGAAGTTTAACGGAACTGAAAGCTTTGGGTTATGGCAGACAAGGGTGAAAGATTTGTTGGCACAACAAGGATGCTTGAAGGCGTTGTTGAAGGAAGCCAAGCCAGCTAAGATGGAGGCGGATGACTGGGAGGAGTTACAGTTGAAAGCAGCCGGGACTATACGGTTGTGTCTGTCGGACCAGGTTATTTATCATGTGATGGATGAGAATTCGCCGAAGAAGATCTGGGAGAAGCTGGAAAGTCAGTTTATGTCCAAGACTGCGACGACCAAGGTGTATCTGAAGCAAAAGTTATATGGGATGAGGATGCAGGAGGGGTCGGATATTGTGGAGTATATGAACGCCTTTAATCAAGTCGTGACAGATCTAGCACGCTTGGGTGCAACTGTTGACGACGAGGATAGGGCAATTCTGCTTCTTTGTTCATTGCCATCATCCTATGAGCACTTGATCACTACTTTGATGCACGACAAGGAGACCGTCAAGAATGAGGATATTACTGCGGCATTGCTATCTTATGATATGAGAAAGAAGAACGCGGTGGAAGTCTCTCATGGTGAAGGTTTGCTAGTCAAGGGTGAGCAATGGCGGAAGGGATATGAGGCTGGAAAGAACAAGAAAAAAAAATATACAGTGTCACAAGTGTAAGCAGTGGAGACATATGAGAAAGGACTGTCCAGAATTCAATGGTGGGGCAAGTGCTAATAAGGCAACTCATGGTGATGACTCAGACAGCAGTAGTGATGTTCTCATAGTATCAGACAGGCGGTCAACCAAAGGTGAAGCGTGGATGTTGGATTCAGCTTGCTCTTTTCATGCGACACCCAACAGGGAGTGGTTCTCTTCGTACAAGTCTGATGAGTTTGGTTTAGCCTATGTGGGCGATGACACAGGTTATCGTGTTGCTGGAGTAGGTGACATCAAAATTAAGATGTTTGACGGAGTTGAGCGGATGCTTCGGGCAGTCAGGCATGTGCCAGGGCTAAGGAGGAATCTAATTTCGCTTGGTGTTCTTCATGATGATGGTATGGTATTCCGTTGTGATCGGGATAAGAAGACCATGAGAATGATAGAAGATGAGGTGACCGTGATGATTGGAGAGAGGACGACTTCGCATCTTTACAAGTTGCAAGGGAGCACTATTGCAGGTGGAGTCACGGAGACTGGAGTTGCGGGAGTAGCAGCAGGGTCTCACGGTGGCGGCGGGTCTGGGGCAGACTCGTCGAGTAGCTCTCAGTAAGCTACGAAGAAGACAACACAAGTCCGGAGTACATGGAAGTTTGACGCATGGACAAATTCAAGGTGGTGGAGAATATTCGCCAAGGTGGAGTTTGTTGTGTTTGTGTCGAATATTTTGTACTAGTTGGGTTACGCTTGGACTTGGTGTTGTAGTGTGGGTAGGATACTTGTAGTGTCGGAGTCGGACACGTTGTACCCTTGGCCTCTTATATATGAGCAGGCACCCCACGTTGTAACCCATGACGACTAGATAGCGACATGCTCGCAAGGGGTGATGGTGGCTTGTGCCGGCGCCCGGGTGGCCTGTGTTGCGGTATCTCGGGAGGAGTGCCCGTAGTCATTGCCCCTGGGAGTAGGCGAGTTCACCGAACCTCGTTAACAAATCTCGGTGTCGTCATTATCTGTGATTGCTTGTTCTTCGGTGGATCGACCGCGTACCTCGGATTTATTCTAACAAGGAAAACGAAGAACTCCCGGCCGTTAGAACACCTACTTTGGTAAAGGAGACAAAAGCAAAACCTTGGACGGAGATGGGCAGATAGCACTGAGTCTGTGGCGTCCAGTAGGGCAGAATCTACGTTCAAGCCAGCGAGACCAATCATCCGGTGAGGTCGAGCATGATGGCAGTGGCGACAGGCGAGTGTGCCGCTGTATGTGTCCCCGCCGATGCAAAACATGCGGGGGCAGAATTTCATGTTTTGATCCTTTTTGGATAGTATTTCAGGATCTGACCTCTGTTTGAAATTTTTTCGAGATTTGACCCTTTTGCCTACCGCCAGGGCCTCTGGCGGTAGGTTTAGATAGCCTACCGCCACGGCCCATGGCGGTAGGAAACTTATCCACGCCAGCGCGTGGAGACGGCACCGTCCCCCTCCGTCGCACCCTACCGCCAAGGGCCCTGGCGGTAGACTGTCTAACCATACAGCCAGGGCCCTGGCGGTAGGGTCCGGGCAGTTATTTGCCTCAAAACCCCCGCGCCCCTGCCCATCTCCCCACCCCTCCCCTCCCCCCCGTCGGCAGTTCATCCTTTTCTCCCCCAAGTCGCCCCTCTCTCCCTCTCTCATCTCCTCCACTCCCCCAATTGGATCTTCACCGATTCTTCACCGTTTTGGCGGATCGAGATGGCCCCGAGGAGAGAACCGTAAGCTCCTTCGATCCCTCCAATTAGTTTTTGCAAACTTGCTACCGATTCGACGCATTATTTGCTTGAAATCCCTCATGTTTTTGAACTTAGATTGATTTTTTTTCACCTAAGATTGATTGTAGTTGTAGTTCTTAGTTCTTTAGTAAGTAGTGGTATTGGATATGTACTCTAATCAATAGTTCATATGTTAGTGTGAAGATGAACCCTAGTTCATAATTTTTTTTGTTAAACAAATTATGATGTAATATTGATAAAGGGATGAACCCTAGTTTGATGATGCATGTGATATGATGATATGATCTAGTGTGAAGATGAACCCTAGTGTGATGATGCATGTTGATATGATGATATGAAGATGTTGTTTGGAAAATTTTGTTTAAAAATATGAAGCTATGATGTATGTTGGAGGTTTTTTTTGATATGATGCATGTTGATATGATTTGATCCATCATGTGTAGTAGATGTTGTTGGAGGAATATGCTTAAAATTTTATCTTGATATGATTTGAGTTCATTGTTTGTTTATGTATGCTTATGCTTATGATGCTTTTGTTTATGAAACTCTATTAAGGCGGCCACCTCTTGCGGAAAACATCGGCCCACGGTACTGCATGCTGGACTGGGCATTCGACAAGGGTCATCGTGCCCGTTTCATAGAGAATGGAGAGGTAAGTGATATGAAAGAAATTTTGATCAAAGTTCTCGGATTGAT
This sequence comes from Triticum aestivum, assembly GCF_018294505.1. NCBI lineage: Eukaryota > Viridiplantae > Streptophyta > Magnoliopsida > Poales > Poaceae > Triticum > Triticum aestivum. The sequence continues at coordinate 51,782,381 of NC_057798.1, read as the reverse complement.
GAAAATGATTTCCTAACTTTTTGGCGTTCACTTTTTGACAGACGCTCCAGCCACTGCGCATGAGGGGTCACGGGGTTCATGGGCATATGGACTACGACGAGCGCTACGCGCCGTTCTTCAAGAGAGCCCATCTGTTGGGTTTCGTGCTGCCGTTCAAGCGTCAGCCGCCGACGCTTGTCCACGCGGCTCTCACAGCTCTGATTGACCGTTGGAGACCGGAGACCCATTCTTTCCATCTGCCATGCGGGGAGATGACGGTGACCCTAGAGGACTGGGGGATGATTACTGCAATGTTGATCGAGGGTCATGCACTCACCGGTCGAGTGGAGAGGGCCAACTGGCAGGAGAGGGTCACCACCCTCATCGGCGACTTCCCCGGTGCCAAGAGTAACCGTACATCCGGTGTGTCGTTGATCTGGCTCTCGGAGCACCGGAAGACATGCCCCCAAGGCACAGATGAGGCGACTGTGGAGTTGTACGCGAGGGCCGATCTGTGGTATATTCTCTCGGAGGTCGTATTTCCAGACAGCTCCGGGAACTCTGCCAACTGGGCGTATCTGTTCTTCCTAGCGGACTGGGATGCAAGGTACAGTTGGGGGACGACATCTCTCGCCTACCTATACCGTTCGGTAAGAGAGTGTCTAATTGCGTACCTACCTACGAAAGTGTGTCCATGACATTTTCTTATATCTGATCCTCATTTGATGTTTTGCAGCTTGACGACGCAACGCAGAGGACGGGAGATAAGTCCAATATGGGTGGCTTTGTCTGGGCCTTCTCCATTTGGATGTGGGAGCGGCTGCCGGTGGGGCGTCCGGAGAAGTTGCGAAGACGCCCATGGGAAGACTATGACGAAGAAGGCGACGAGACTCGAAACCCCACCATAGCTTACGAGTGGGACGTTGTCAAACTCTACACGGGCCTAAACAAGACTTCGTACAAGACCTACACCAACGTGTTGGACGCTTTGACGCATACGCAGGTATATGAACTCTCCCAACACCTTTCTCTTTGATTCCACTATTGACCGAGAGTGCGAACTTACCAAGGTATATGTAATAGGTAATCTGGTGCCCGTATCGACAAGAACGAGAGTGGGACTTTGATCTGAACGTGATGTGCGATGCGGACCGTGGTCTCTGGCGGTGCATCGTGCCCATGATCTGTGTGTACGCCGTCGAGTGGCATTTGCCACAACGCATGGCCACGCAGTTTGGAATTTATCAGCATACCCCACCGGGCCAGCCCACCGATACCGGCGGCCACGCGCTCCACCTGTGAGCTCTTTGTTCTCCGTGAGATTATCATGTTTCTTATTGCTTATGATGATCTCATTGCGCTTATGATGATTCTTGTTGCTTATGCCTTGCAGGATGAGCCGGCAGAAGAATTAGTCGATCACAGACTGGGGAGAGGAGCATAAGACTCATGTGACGGAGTGGAACCGACGGAGGTACCGTAAAGACGTGGAGAGGAGAGTGACTAACTGGGATGATTACCTGGGCCGACACATGAGGTGGTACGATGATGGCCAGAAGCACCGTCTTCGTCTCAGGCCTCGATGGACGGCGGAAGACATCGCGGAGCTGGAGTGGGCTGACCCCGATGAACAGGCATACCAGACCGGCATTAGAGACATGCACAGTGGATTTAGGGAGTTTGCACCCCTCATCAACAGAGTGGTAAGTTCGAACCGACGGTTGATTTTAAAATATTTTATTCGTCATCGTGACTGACTTATGTCGTTGCAGTCCGGTGAGCTGAACAGATGCATCTTCGATGCCTCAGATGCACTAAGTGATCTTCCCGGGAGCATAGCATCGGAGACCAGAGTCAGGGGGACGATGAAGGTACATTTTCAGCCTCCTCGGAACAGATGCATCTTTTTCACTTGCAATCAGTCGATCTGATACTTATTATGACCTTGCTTCATTGTGTGTGCAGAAGTTCGTGCAGCATTGTCGCAAGCTGGTAGGGCTGCTTGGGTGTGCTGGAGCTGGGTCAGTTGAAGCTTATCAGCCTGTAGCCACATAGGGTATCATCGGCTCATCGAGCCATGCTCCCTCGTCGTCTAGGTTGCTTGGGGAGGAGGAGGAGGAGGAGGAGGAGGAGGAGGCCACATATGAAGAAGGGGAGGAGGAGGATGAGAGCAATGGGGAGGAGGAGTACGATGAAGATTATGGACCTCTAGCAACTCAAACGTCTCAAGCATCTCAACTGCCGAAGAAGAGGAATCCGAAGACGAAGGATTTGCTGAGTCCGAAACCTTTCCAGAGACCGGTTCCTCGACGACCCAAGGAGAAGACCGAAGAGACTCGTTCAAAGAGTAACGAGGACCGTACCTCCAAGAGGGGAAGGAGCAACTGATTATGCCCTTCGATAGTTGGCTCTTTTAGTTTGGTTGAACTTCTTTTGGTTGAACTTTTCTAGTGGTTATGAAGCTACGTGGAACTATGTGTTTGCTATTTGTGGATCTATGTGTTTGCTATTTGTCAAACTATGTGGAACTCCATTTACTAATTAGTTGAAGTTCGTTTGAAATGTTCTATGCACTTCAAATTTTTTAATGTGTATGTGATGCCCAAGTTAAATTGTTTGAGATCTGTGATATTGTTGTCATATTTGTGAAACTTGCTATAATGTTACTATCATATTGAATTTGAAAAGAAGCAAGCAATTGAACTTAAATTCATAAAACACAGGACCCTACCGCCAAGGACCCTGGCGGTAGGGTCAGCACAGCCTACCGCCAGGGCCCTTCAATTCTTCGTTACAGAAACATTACACTGAAAACAGGACCCTACCGCCATGGGCTCTGGCGGTAGGGTCGCACAGCCTACCGCCAGGGCTCCTGGCGGTAGGTGCTTAACGACGTTCAGCGCAGTCAAACGGCCGCCGTCCCCCTCCATCGCACCCCTACCGCCATGGGCCGTGGCGGTAGGCTATCTAACCCTACCGCCAGAGGCCCTAGCGGTAGCAAAAGGGTCAAATCTCGAAAAAAATTCAAACAGGGGTCAGATCCTGAAATACTATCCAAAAAGGGTCAAAACACGAAATTCGGCCACATGCGGGCATCTCCTAGAGATTGGCTACGCCGCCGACCCCATCCAGGACTCCATCCCATCACACAACATCCGCTTCAGGAACGACGTCGACGTGTCGCACAATCTCGACGATCGATGCCGTCCACCTTTTCCCTTCTCGTCCTCCTCGTCGTCTTCCCCGGTCGTTGGGCGAACCACCTTTGACCACCAGGGGGCGCGGGGGGAGGGCCAACAGCGTAGGACGAAAGCTCGTGGCGGCGCGCGCGCAGCGAGATTGGATCGAAGATGGAAGAGGAGGGGCAGGTGGGGTGTGGACAAGGATGGCAATGGGTCGGGTTTGGATCGGGTTGAACAATATCAAATCCATATCCACATCCATGAAGACAGTCTTTGCCCGCCCATGAAAAAACCCATGGGCGAAAAATTGTGTCCTTGTCCAAACCCGATGGATATCCATACCTGTTGGATATCCATCGGGTCCTTTCAAGACATATACATAAGGCATAACACAATGTACGCATAAGTTGTTGCACCCATGTGTTAATGCATGTGCGAAAAAGCAATGTCGGAGGGGTCGAGGGGATACGGAGCTGCGTTGTCGCAGGACAGTGGTGCTGGCTATTGCATTGCTCCACCATACATGGAGGTAGAGGCTGACAGTGCCAGCCATCTCTAGGGTGCAGGAGGAGTAAGAAGATGAGATGATGCTGATACTTAATGAGGAGTCATTTAACGACGAGATAAAAGCATGAGAAGGGGCACAGAAGTAATATTACGGTGGGGAATGAGTGTCAACTAATAAAAGTTATGGTGGAGATTGTGCAATTTGTTTTGCATGTTTTAGATAATAATGGGTAAAATTATAGTGGGACATGTGAATGTGGGGTAGGGATAGTAGAATATTACCCATTAAGTCAGACTATCGGGTCGGGTTTGGGTATATCCATGGGTACAAGATTATGTCCATACCCTATCCATGAGTAATCGGGTCGGGTTTGGGCGCTGCCCATGGGCGCAAAAGCATATCCAAACCCTGTCCATACGGGTCGGATATCCATGGGTATCCATGTCCATGGATAAAATTGCCATCCTTAGATGTGGAGGGAGACGTGCAGCGGCTGGGGAATAGGGAAAATGGGATTAGGGATCTTAACCAAATTATTTAGAGATTAACCGTGATTGATTCTCTCCCATAAAGACATTACTAAATAATGTGTGTCAACATGAAAAGTTCTGATCCGTTCGGATTTCGGTAGCTGGGAATAAAAAGATAGTGGGAAGGGGATGGTGGGAGGTAAGGCGAAAAAAACCAGACAAAAAAAAACAAAAAAACCAGATGAAAGTGATGGGACTATTCAACCAATTCGTCCATTAGAAATAGAAATGGTCTAGTAATGCAAGATGCACCATTAATACACCTCCTTAAAAGATTAGCCATCAAGCTGCTAAGAGGTGCTTAAAATAACAATTGACAACAAATGTGGGAGGTTAATTAGTAAATAAACTAAACATGTTATTGACTTACTAGCAAAAGGGCCCGTACGTTGCAATGGGAGAAAAAATAATCATAATCTTCAATGGCAATGACCACATTTTGTTCACATCTCATCGCATGATTTTGAAAATTTGTTCACAAATGCAAGAAAATGTTTCTTTTTAAAACTTTATTCACAAATGGAAGCAATGTTCACATTTTTTTAAAATATCGTGGTTGACAAAAAAACTTGGTAATTCAAAGAATTATTCTGAATTTCAAGAACCTTTTTTCAAAAATATACTATAATATTTCTATCCACCCCAGCAGTTAATTCTTTGAAATTCACGCGGGTATATAGTCACAAAGACTCAGAAGCATTACTGTTTAACTACATAACTTCGATCATTCCTGAACATTTCTAAAAATTTGGCAACATTTTTAAAATCGCGAATTTTTTTAATATTTACAAACAATTCTTTTAAAATGTGCTTTTTTTATATTGTGAACGGTTTTTAAGCATTTTCTTTTGAAGCAGCAAAACATTATAGAATAGACAAACTTTTTTCCGAAGTTGGTGGATTTTTTTAAATTCACAAATTTTTTTTGAAATGCATCAACATTTTCTGAATCAATAAATTATCTCGTAATTCATGAACTGTTTTCAAAATTTAGGACATTTTTAAAAATTCATGAACATTTTTTGAATTAGAAAACACATTCTTCAATTTCATTAAAAAATAATACATGGACCTTTTTTCAAAATTATGAACTTTTTTATTTTAGAAACATTTTTTGAATTAGCAAACACATTCTTCAATTTCATTAAAAAATAATACATGGACATTTTTTTCAAAATTTCTGGACTTTTTTCTTTTACAAACATTTTTTGAATATGCGAACATTTTTAGAAAATATTGAGCATTTTTTGAATTCACAAACATTTTATGTTTTCTTGAAAGTTTTATTTCAAAATTCTCAGTTTATTTAAATGTCAAAAGCTTTTTAAGTTCAAATTTATTTAAAGTAGAAAAAACAAAACGGAACAGAATAACAAAAATAAAATACAGGCGCCCGCACATGGGCCGGCTCAAACTAGCGCGCTGTGTTTCTCCAGCGCGCCGAGCTCATTGTAGTAGGTCCCGATGCTTGGGCCGGCCCAGGTGTGGGATTCCCTGTAAAATGTTTTTTGTCACTTATAGATGACATTGGTGGTTAATATTTTGGAGACAATTTTAATGACGTACCGCCAAAAGCAATAGCCTCTTTATTATTAGGTAGGTATAGATATAGATATAGTCCCTCCGTTCCTGAATTTTTGTCTTTCTAGATATTTCAACAAGTGACTACACACGGAGCAAAATGAGTGAATCTACACTTTAAAATATGTCTATATACATATGTATGTGGTAATCCATTTGAAATCTCTAAAAAGACAAATATTTAGGAACGGAGGGAGTAGATTTCCTGGGAAAAACACCTTTATGTATACAGTTACCTTTGCAAATTACTGGGTGCTTGGATACGTTTTAGTCTCATGACTAAAAGTAGTGGGACTAAAACTTGCTAGCCTCACCCATGCTTAGATCCAAATACTAAAGAGACTAAAATTAAGTTAACGAGCATTTAGTATCCTCCAAACCCTCCAATCCAAAACTCGCCTGTGTTAAAAAAAGAGGAGTTAAATGAGGAGAAAGAGGACTAATCCACATTCTAGTAGGGGTACCCCAGACTAAATATTTTAGTCTCAAGACTAGTTTTAGCCCCTCTTTAGTTAGGGGTGCTTGGAACTTTAGCCTCTTAAATAGACTATTTTTAGTCAGACTAAAATAAGTCCCTTGAATCCAAGCACCCTCTTAATTAGTATGCAAGAATCTCGCTATGCATACACGTCCATATCAAAAATAAAATAAACGTCAACAAAGCATGGTTGATATTTTCAATGTGCTCAAAGTTACATATAGTTTGTCAAATAGGGATAAGTATATTTTTCGTCCTCGAAGTCTTCCGAGAGTTTAGAAATCATCCCTCAACTCAAAACCGGGTAGTTTTCGACCTTCAACTATCAAAACCGGATAGTTTTCGTCCCTCGCGCCGCTTTGGACAGTTTTCGTCCGTTGTGAACAGTAAACCGATGAACAGTAAATTCGAAAAAATAGCAAAAAAACTGAAAAATAGTGGGATCAAAGTTCCTCGGGTGCGCAAGGTGCGTACAAATTTTCATATTGTTTGGACATTCCAAGTGCTCATGACAAAGAAAAATTTGTAAATATGTACAACAGTGAACAGTAAATAAAAAAATAGCAAAAAAATGTGAATTTTTTTGGCATCAAAGATGCTTGGGCGTGCAAGGTGCGTGCATATTTACTGTTCATGCAGACGAAAACCGCCCGAAGCAGCGTGAGGGACGAAAATTATCTGGTTTTGATAGTTGAGGGATGAAAACTATCTGGTTTTGAGTTGAGGGACGATTTGTAAACTCTCGGAAGAGTTCGAGGACGAAAAATATACTTATCCCATAAATAAAATACAAGATGCACTCTACTAGTTACAAATTTTTTTTTTACTTGAATACCGTATCGACATGTTCTAACAGAGCTGATATAATATTTCTCATTTCAAAACATGTTTTCCTTGAAATTTCCTGATTTTCTCTATGTTTATTGCTTTCAACCTTTTACGGAACTTCAGAAATCTTGTATGAACATTCATGAAAAACATCATGTTTCTTGGTTCTACATAAACGTTTCATTGTTCTTTGAGATAAATAATCCCTTTTGAACACATTTCCCTTTTACGTGTTGCCTAATTTTATCCATTCTTTATTGCTTCATCCATCAAATTGTTTTGAGTCAGGCAAGGGGCCAAATTTATCTGGTTTGAAAGTTGAGTGTCCTTCAGTATTTGAATTCATGGCTCCAAAAAGGAATCAAATCAACGACACTTCTCTCAGAAATATGTACAGTAACTAATAGCATTTCAAAATATCACACCTATGTTGTTTCAGTGAAACAAAGTTCTAAAAGAGCTTCGGCGCTCCCTCCCAAATGCTAGAAAATATCACTTCAATCTTAGATAAAAAGAGAAAGATTTACGCCGCTTATTTTTGCGGGCCCATGGCATAGTGGCACATATTTACCAGATAGGCAGATACATACAAAAAAAATGATGGGATTGTTCTATAAGTGGTACAGCTACTGTAATTTTGTATATAAGCATCACAGTAGTGTAGTAACTGTACTGTACTTCTGAATATGTAATTATGTATACATAATCTTTAACAGCTACTGCCCAACCCATTAGTTGCCATGATCACAAGGTCTCAACAAATGCCTCTTTTATGGCAACAATTTTAGCACAGACATCATGCATTCCTGGTCTATCTTTCGGCGATTCCATGGTACACATCAGGCCAATGCTGACCAGAGGTATAATGTACTTCTGAACACGTAGAGATGCAGCCGCCTCGTCCTCCTCAGATGGCATATGGGGATCTAGAACCTCAGCAATTCTGTCGGGGAAAGCTAGGTCAACATACTTGTGAAGGCTGAGAGCGTTACCACATAGCGCGTCCGTCGGTCGCCTCGCCGTGAGCATCTCCAGTAGCAGCACCCCGAAACCATACACATCACCAGCTGTTGAGATTTTGCATCCCATCCCGTATTCTGTAAAACCGGAGCAGTGGACATAAATACTTGGATAACTATAAAAACAAAGTGAGACCAGAGTTGAGATCGAAAGTCATTTCAAAGATTTTTTTTTTAACTTACCAGGTGCAATATATCCAATCGTTCCTCCGACGCCAATCAAGCCTTCTGGTCCGCCACTACTTGAAGAGAGAAACTTGGTGGACCCGAAGTCACCGATGCGTGAGGTCATGTCGTAGTCCAGCAGAACATTGCCAGGCTTCAAATCGCAGTGGATCAAAGGAGGTGTCAGCTGGTTGTGCATATAGTCCAGAGCAGAAGCCACATCAGCAGCAATACTTATCCGCTGGCCCAAGCTCAGCAGCCTCCTTGAGCTACCCACCCTTGGGTGTATCCACATGTCCAGGCTACCGTTTGCCATGAACTCATATACTATGGCCTTTAATTCTTCACCCTCAAAATCTACCGTTGAGCACAGAGTGATAGCTTGAACCAAATTGCGGTGGCGAGTGTGTTTTAGCACTTCGCACTCAGTGAAAAAGCTATTTCTTGAACCTTGCTCACTGAGATGGAATACCTTGATGGCCACTAGGTCTGTCTCGAACTCAAACCGGCCAATGTAGACGGATGCTGTATGACTTGAACTGATCCGGTTGACCAGAGAAAACCAATTGGTGGCTTTAAGGATGTCTCCATATGACACCCTCCTCATTGTCTCCTTGAAGCTTTCAGATGGTTGAGCTTTAGTTCCCTTCGTAATAGTGACAACAACACATAATAATGAGATCACGGCAATAGTAATTGGTGGAGCTATTATCAGCAGCAGGCGTGCGTTGATCTTCCTTCTTGTTGCTGAGGAGGTTGGGCAAATGGGCAATCCAAATATGGCAGCAGCTGTTTCACATAAGCCTGTGTTGCCTTGCAGGAATACTGCAGCTGAATTTCGAAATATGCCACCAGTCGGGATTGGCCCTTCAAATTTATTGTATGATATATTAATATAATTTAAGCTGCTGAAGTTCACAAAATACTGTGGAACTTGACCAGTTAAATTGTTCTCGGACAGATCTATCTGCTGTATGACCTTCAGTTTGCTGAAAGACTCGGGAATACTCCCGTTAAGCATGTTGCTTCTGATCTGAAGGGATAGCAGTTGAACACACAGGCCAAGTTCAGAAGGAAGGCTACCAGATAATCTGTTGTTGGAAACATCAAGGAGACCAAGATTGATCAGGTTACTAACTTCCCATGGTATTGGCCCAGTCAGGTTGTTGTTTGACAAGTCCAAGCCCAATGAAAGGGAGGAAATACTGAAGAGTTCTCTTGGTATGGATCCATTAAGGTGGTTAACTGACATGTTTAGCATAAGCAGCCTTTTGCATTGTCCTATATTTTCTGGTATGTTTCCAGACAATTCATTATCATCAAGATGAAGCTGGCTGAGTTGAACAAGATTACCCACTGTTGATGGAATCTGACCTGACAACCTATTCATGGAAAGTTTTAGGACAACCAAATTGCTCAAGTTCCAAACTGTCAGGGGAATTGGTCCTGAGAGCATGTTCCGGCCCATGTCAAGCAGAGCGAGACTTACAAGCTTCCCTATCTCAGCTGGTATGTTTCCAGAAATTTGGTTTCTTCCAAAGCTTAACCGCTGAAGCTTTGTTGAAAGTTTGCCTACTGCTTTTGGCAAACTTCCATTCAGGATATTTCCATCCATTGATAATATTAACAACTGAGTGCAATTGGTCAGAGAGGTAAGGAAGGCCCAGTCATCAGCTTCGAGTTTATTATCTCCTAGAAGCAGTTGACTCAAGTTTGCCAAGGATCCTAGAGATGGCACTACGCCAGTAAGCAAGTTGCTTGAAATATCAAGCACTTGGAGCTTTGACATGTTGGTCAGGGAATCCGGGACTGATCCACGAAATTTGTTGAGTCCCATTGCTAATGTTTCGAGGTTTGGAAGTGAGTGGCCAATGTCATAAGGTAGCTGTCCAGTAAATTTGTTGCTGCCTAGGCTAAAGAATGTGAGTGATGACACATTGTACAAGGTAGCTGGGACATACCCCGAGAACATGTTATTACTTAGATCTACCCTTTTTAGATTTGGAATTTGACCGATAGTTTCCGGAATTGATCCTGCTAACTTGTTCTGTGCTAGCAGGAGTGAACGCAAGGATGAGGCATTTCCTAAAGATGCTGGTATGGTGCCAGAAAGTGAATTCCCTGTAAGATCGAGAAACTGCAGAGCTGACGTCTTTTGGAAATGTGGGATAGCCCCAGAGAGAGCATTCGACCGGAGGTCAACAGCAGCAAGTTTGGATGAGTTGAACAAATTGGCTGGGATCCCCCCAGATAAGTTATTACGTGAGAGGATTATCTCACTAAGTGACGAACTATTTGCTAAGGAATCAGGAATAGCTCCGCTAAGAGAATTGTTTGCAAGGTTGACAGATCTAAGAGATGCAGCTGTACCTAATGACAGAGGGATGTTACCTGAAAGCCTGTTGCCAGCAAGCATCAGGGTTTGGAGGCTCCGAAGCTCACCTATCTCTTCAGGTACGCTTCCAGATAACTTATTGTTCCAAAGGTCCAACTGAACTAGAGAATTAAGGGCTGCCATGCAACTGCATAGTGTTCCTGTGAGCAGCGTAGACCTGAGTTGGAGGGACACGACGCGGATTGGGAGGGTGGTGCTGCAGGTGACCCCTCGCCAGCCGCAGAAGTTGAGCGAGTCATTGCGCCATGATCCAAGAACACGGGCAGATCCCTTGGAGATGCCAGATTTGAAGCAGAGAAGGGCTTGCCGGTCACTCTCAGATCTGTTGCTAGCTTGTGCTGATGTGAATACTATTGTGTTGGAGGACAGAAATATGAGGATGGTGTAGAGAAGAAAGAGTTCATGGTGCAACGGAGGAACCAGAGATTGGGTGCGAAAAACTTGAGGAGCCATGTCTCTCTTCTTGTCCTAATGGAGTGTGTTTATTAAAATATTTGTGTGTGCGTGCTTAGATATATGTGGAAGTAAGGGTAGGGGAGCTGACACTTGTACTTGACTTTGACTTCAGTGCCGTCTTGGTTAGCTTGCTTCTAGATCACGCCCCCCCATGATTGAAAAATAGCCTGGGCACAAAAGGAATATGTGAGAGGTTTATGTGGGTAAAGAAAACGTGTGCATATACCACTGAGTCTATCAAAGTGCAAGTACAATTCCTGCTTGTTATACAACCTACAGCTTCTGTACCCCCAAATCCACCCAATCATGGAAGTACTCAGTGAACTGAACAGTACAAAAGGGGACATGTTGGCTACTCACTTACCATCATTTATTTGCCACCGTCAAGTAACAAATAATAAATATTTGTAGTTGTAGACGGTGTATTTTACAGTTTCTTGAAACCAATTTTCTGGATTCCAGTACGGTTCAGGAAGTGCCCTATTATTGTGCAACGTAGTTGACCCTCCAAAGTGCCAATTCAGCCATCAAGGACAAGAAGCAGGGCAAGCCGAAGACTTGTCCGTCCATCTTTGTCGTGCTGCAGGAAAATCAATTATTGATCCACAACATTTTAAAGTCAGTATCCAGCTATCCCCATGATCGAACTTCCTCCACACGAACCAGCTGATAGATTCAAAAGAAATGAAATGTTCCAAACATTCCTCTCCACATGATAATACCGGATTGAATACTGAAGTATACTGAATTGTGTGCACCATCTCCCAGCATCCTAACAGTAACAGGACGACCACAAATTGCAGTATCACGTACCCGAGAACCGCAGAGTCGCAATCAACTCGAACGAATTCGAGCACAAATTTGGTGTGGAGAGAGAGAATGACAGATGCAGGTACAGTATACCTGGGGTAGGGGAACATGCCGAGGATGTGGCCCTTGGTCTTGGAGACGCCGATGTCCGGCCGGCCGGGGCTCAAGACGCTGTTCCTCGCACTGCATCTGCCGTGGTGCCACCTCGGCCGGCCCTGTCCCGCCTCGCCTGCGGCGGCGGCGGGAGATTGCGGCCGGCGCTCGCGTCGTTGAGGGCCACTGGATTGGGGTGGGGAGAGAAATGGGAGTTTCCCCGAGTGACTGAGATAGAGGAGAGGATTTGGTAGGAACAATGGAGAGGAGTAGGGGTAAAGTGGTCATTTTCATGAATAGCATCAGACTTCAAGCAATTCCAGTAAAAATGGTTTTACGGAATGACCGTATAATCTATATCTATACCAATATAAAAAGACCCAGTGGGGCAGATCCAACAGATCTCGGTCATCCATTAGCGTTAATCCGACAGTCCTTATTGTCCTAATGGTGAGCAACTAAACACATTTAGCGCTAAATGCGTTTATTGCTAATCAATCCTTTCTCTCCCCGACCCCCTTTCTTACATACCCTTTCACATGAAATGAAACAGCCATAGCGATCCGTCGTGCGATCCCCTTCCTTACGTACCCTTTCACACAAAAGGAAACTGCCACAGCGAACCTTCATGCGATCCTTTTCCTTACGTACCCTTTCACACGAAAGGAAACTGCCACAGCGAACTGCCCCAAGGCGCCGCCCCATCACCTCGCTTCAGTGACGCACACCGCCCCCATCGCCTCGACCCGCAACAACTTCAAGGACGCCGCCCCTCACATCTCTGTGCCGCCTCTACCCATCGCCTTTCCCGGCCTCGGCCGTAGTGACGCCGCTGCAACTTCAAGGATGCCGGCTGTCGGGGACGCCGCCTACACCACCTGGCCGACCGGCGAGGGCGTGTCGGAGGCGCCGCCTGGACTGCCCATCGCCGTTGGACCTGTCAGGGACGTCGCACGGCCATCCTTTGGTGTCGGGCTGTCGGACCATCATGGGCACTGCCTGGACCACCTGCTCGTCCCTCTCCGTTGGGCCTAGGTCATCAGTGCCGCCATCAGGGGATGCCGCCGTCAAACACGCAGCCGCCGGGCCAGAGGTCTTTCATCTCTACTTTCTTCATTTCTTCCGGAGAAGATTAATTCATGTTTCACTGAGCAGAAAAGCAGCCTGTATGCACTAAAAACTGAACCCAAATCAAGCTTCGTAAAACTAAACCAAAAGCAGCCTTATGTGCACACATTCAACAGTTATTAAGCTTCATTACCAATATGCGCTATGAAACAACTAGGTTACACAATGATATGGAACTTTTGATAGCAGCTGGGTAGTGGATCAGTTGTGCTGATTTCAATGGATTGTGCTTAGATTGTTGGATTTCTCTTTTAGCGGCGTGAGGACAAGGTATGTGCCCCCTCCCCTGGTCACTTGCATATGCCATTGACTACGTTGGGTTAGTACAATTTTCAACCCATTTGAAGGAAGAGATGGATCTGCCGTTGGTGGTGCTTACACAAACTATTTATTTTGATGCTGCTTTTTAAAAGAAAATTCAGGTATATCTTCAAGCCGAATTAAAATTACACGTGCGTTGCACGTGCACATTTACTAATTTATCAAAAGTTGTCAGACAACAATTTTTCTCTCAGCTCCAGTAGAGAGGGATGACTTGTTTTTAGAAGGGAGGGGTAAAGCGATAATTCACCCTGGAGCCCGGGCTCAGCTGCTCCCGGTCAGCAAAAAATTCAAAAAAAATACTAGAAAAATTCAAAAAATTCAATAATGTGAAAGTGCATTCAATAATGAAACTAATGGTATTGATTTGTTATTGTATATGTTAATATTTCTATCTATAAACTTTGTCAAAGTTCATGAAGTTTGACTTTGACCAAAGCTAATACACTAAGTAAATAAAAACGGAGGGAGTACAACCCTTTTTTTTTGCGAGAAAGAGGGAGTACAAACTTTATGTGCTCTAGACAAAGAAAACAAGTAGTTCCGTATATATTTAGGTCACAGTGAGCTGAAATGTTTTTTTCTTTTTTGCCTGAGGCACATAAATGCATATTTTCACAATCCCTTCGTTGGATTATTTTATATATTAGAGAGATGCTTCACTATTTATTTCCTATCTTTTGATAAATTTTAAACCCTTAAAAGCTTAGCGAGCCTAAACAAGTTTTGCGGCAAGATATGGTAGACACAGTTTTACCCAACATACGGACTAAAATGAGTGAACAAACGCACTAAAACGTGTTTATATACATTCAACTCAGAAAGAATTTGGTAAAAGATCCCATATTTGTTTCTTTTCAGTCCGTCCTTTCTTTGTTTCCCTTTCTTTCCGTTTTTTCAAATATTTTGTCACATTTTTTTAATCTTTCATGATTTCTGAAATGGATGTTCCCTTTTCAAAACACATTTTCCTTTTCCCCATAATTCCTAATTTACTCTTCTTTTACAGCTTTCGGTTTCATTATTAATACAGTAACACTCCATCAGTCATACCTCTTTGAGGCACGTATAGGCAAGGGGCCAAATTTATCTGGTTTTGAAGACTGAGTGTCAACTTTGTCTTATTTTATCATGGACCAAAAAATTAACCAAAAAATAATGCTTTGCTTTATTAAGCTGGGCATAAGATTTTATGGGAGGAAAACGCATTCATATATACAGTACCCTTTACAAAATTAACTAGTACTCCCTCCATAAACTAATATAAGAATGTTTAGATCACTAAAGTAGTGATCTAAATGTTGTTGTGTTAGTTTACAGAGGGAGTACACGAATTTCGCCATACACACAGCTCAAGGTCAAAATAAAAATAATTCAGTAAATATACAACAAAGAACAGTTGATACTTTTTGTAGCCAATTATTGCCACTGCAAATTATATCTATGTGCTCAAGCCTCAAAGTTTCTTCCAGTTTGTAAATAGACAGGGTACTATGAAATGAACTTTACCTGTTACTACTTTCTAACAGAGCAGAAATATTCATCAATCGTCATCACGGTGTTCCAGAAAAGCATCTCTTATAGCAGAAAGTTTTGCACAAACATCTTTCATTCCAGGTCTGTCCTTTGGAGATTCCACAGTACATGCCAGCCCAAGAGCAACCAGGGGTACAATATATGTCTGCGTCCATATTTCTGCACACCCTTGATGACGAGGATCCAGAATCTCCGCGACTCTTTCAGGAAACATGGATTCAGAGAAACTGGGAAGGGTAAGTCCATCAACAAACATATCATCGGTTGGTCTTTTTCCGGTAAGCAACTCCAGCAGAAGCACTCCAAAACTATATGCATCAACTCCTACGGTGATCTCGTAACCTAACCCGTACTCTGCAAAGAACCAATGCTTTAGAATAATTCACATACGTAAAAGACAAAGTATAATTAAGCTGAAACGGAAAAGCAAAACTCACCGGGAGCCATGTATCCAACTGTTCCTCCAACATCATCCAGGCTTTTAGGAATAAACATATTCGACAAAAACTTTGCTGACCCGAAATCACTGAGCCGTGCAGTCATGTCATCGTCCAACAGGATATTCTCTGGCTTCAAAGGTAAAGTTCCTTTGTAGCTCAGGCTACATGAAACCTCTTATCTTCAGCCCTCCAACATTGCTTTGAGATCCATACTCTTCAACTAACTTACAGCAAGAAGATTTCTCTTTTTTGTTTCTCTCAAATGAAAGAACATATAGACCTCAAACTCTCCAGATCAAACAAACATTCTAATTACTATGTGGGAAAAAACTTTCAGATTTTTTGGACCAACATAAATATACAAAATGAGGATTTTTTTTATTAAAAAAATAAATTTTAGCATTTAAATTGCATGAAAAAATCTGAAAGTTTTTTCCCACATAGTAATTAGAATGTTTTGTTGTCCTGCAAAGTTTGAAGTTTATATGATGTTTCGTTTGAGAGAAACAAAAATGACAAATGTGCCTGCACGAATCACTATGCAAAAATGGATGGCTAAGATAAGGGGTACCACGTAGCTCGAGCTACACAAAACCACACTCCTCGGCTTCAAATCGAAATGGATCAAAGGAGGCGTCAGTTGGTTGTGGACATAATCAAGAGCAGAAGCCACATCTGCCGCTATGCATATCCTCTGCCCAAAGTTTAGCCCTCTGCCTGGGATTCCACTGTGTTGCTCAGAGTGTAACCATCTGTCAAGGCTGCCATTAACCATGAACTTGAATATCAGCGCTTTGAACTCATGATTTTGTGAATCAAATGTCGAGCATACGGTCACAGGACACATTATATTTCTATGGCGGGTGTTTCGTAGCACTTCACACTCAATAAAGTAACTATCACTCCCGGTAGGTTCACTCACGTTGAATACTTTGATGGCAACCAATCTCCTGTCGAACTTGAACCTACCAACATAAACTGACCCAGTAGAGGTTGAGCTGATAGTATGAAGCGAAGAAAACCAGTTGGTAGCTTTAAGAATGTCCTGATATGACACCCTCTTTAGCTTCTTCTCATCGTTGCACGGAACTGTATGCACTTCTTTTCTCTTGTGATGGCTAACAAAATGAAACATCTTCTTGGACACAACCGCCAATTGGAAAAATAAGAACACTGCTCTCTTCCAAAGAGCGGGCAGAAAGCATAGCAAGACTAGGGAAGCAATAGTAAGTGGTGGTAGTACAATTAGCAGCAAGGTTGCCAGCAAGGACATATGGTGCTTTGTTTTAGTTGCTGAAGATGAGATGCCAGGACAAATTGGTAATGCTAGCCTCGAGGAATTCGAACAGAGTCCCTTGTTTCCATCCAAAACTACTGCGGCAGAATTCTCAAAGATCCCACTTGTAGGAATAGCCCCTTCCAAGTTGTTGTAAGATAGATCGAGTTGCTCCAACTTAGGAAGGTACCCAAATAATTCAGGCACGGCACCAGATAAGTCATTGTGAGAAAGATTAATCTGTAGGGTTGATGCTAACTGCCATCTTGCTGGAATTTGTCCATGAAACTTGTTTACTTCCATGTGAATGGATGTTGGACCATCACCAACACCATGTGTACCAAGTTCCGATGGCAGTTCCCCAGTGAGATTGTTGTGTGAGAAGTCCAGACCCAAGGAAAATGGAGGATTGACAAAGAGTTCGACTGGTATTGACCCATTGAGGTTGTTTCGAGACAAGTTGAGTTCAAGAAGTCCCTTGCACTGACCTAAACTACCAGGTATATTGCCTGTCAACTTGTTATCACTAAGATAAAGCTTGCCTAGTTGAGTAATGTCACCAACCGAGGGAGGGATAAGACCTGATAATTTGTTGTTTGATAACTTATGATATATAGGTATTGCAGCTTCCCAATGGTAGAAGGTATGTTTCCCGAAAGAAAATTGCTTTCCATCCTAAGTGAAGTGAGATTAACAAGATTGCTAATCTCAACAGGTATGGAGCCTGAAATTTGGTTTGATGCAAGCGATAAATCTTCTAGTGTCGGGGAAAGATTAACAACTGCTATAGGTAAGCTGCCATTCAGAGCATTCCCTTCCAAGGACAATTTTGTCAGCTGGCTGCAACTTTCCAGAGATGTGAGAAATGACCAGTCATGTGCTTCTAGCAAGTTCCTCCCTAAATCTAACTGACGCAAGTTTGCCAACGAACCAAGAGATGGCATAGAGCCATGTAACGAGTTGTTTGAAAGATCAAGTATTTGAAGATTTAACATGTTGGCTAGTGAAGCAGGGATCAGGCCCTCCAGCTTGTTGCTTCCCAGGATTAGGGAATGGAGGTTTGGTAGTGAGTAACCAATGTGAGATGGTATCTGTCCAAGAAGGGCATTGGTGCCTACGCTAAAGTATTTGAGTGATGTCATGTTGTAAAGAGACAACGGGACACTCCCTGATAAACAGTTGAAACTTAGATCAAGCTCAAGCAGTTTTGTAAGGTGACTCAAAGTCTCTGGAATTAATCCCGATAAACTATTTTGGCCGAGCAATATAGAAGTGAGGGATCAAACATTTCCTAATGAAGGAGGTATGCTTCCAGAGAGGAAGTTTCCTGTCAGGCAAAGAAATCTGAGAGTTGTGGCTTCATGGAAAGGTGGGATGGCTCCAGTCAAAGAATTCATCTGGAGATCAACCACAGTAAGCTCAGATGAGTTATCAAACAAAGTAGAAGGGATCTCTCCAGAGAGGCTATTACGTGACAGTATAAGTGTGCTGAGTGTGGAGGTACCGGCCAATGAGAGAGGGATACTACCGGTAAGCGTGTTGTTTGCAAGATTGACATAGCTAAGAGAACCGGTAGCGCCTAAGGAAATGGGGATGTTACCTTGAAGACTGTTGCCGGCAAGATTCAGTGTACGGAGGTTTGGAAGCTTACCCAGCTCTTCAGGGATGGTTTCCGACAGATGATTATCGGCAAGGTTCATCCACGATAGAAGAGCCAAGTTGCCTAGGCATCTAGATAATTGCCCACTGAGTTGTACAGAGCTGAGGTTAAGAGAGATTACCTGGGGTGGAAACGTTGTGCCGCAGTTGACCCCTCTCCAGCTGCAAAATTTTAGTGAGTCATTGCTCCATGAGTCTAGTGTGCCAAAGGCATAAGAGTTGATGCCGGACTTGAAGCAAAGGAGGGCCTGGCGGTCGATCTCAGATATGTTTGCTTGTGCTGCTGCTATTGGTGTGGTGATGAAGAGGGGAAGGTTAGCAAAATGGAGAGTGGAGATAAGATTGAGAACATGATATCTAGAGTTTACAGGAAGTGGAGGACTACAAGAACTTGGGAGTGCTTGCTGCTTCGGTTGGAGCCTGGAAGATCTTGTGTCTTTTAAAGGATTTGTGTGCCAGAAGCTATGTTTGACAAAGTTGACTTGATTTGGTACAGGATTGGCGGTTGTCTCACTCAGACTTTTGCAAGAAAACGTGATGCAAGGGATAAGTAGAGGCCGAAATCACTATTTTGACCTTTTCAGCGATCTTTGCCACAAAGTGAACTCGACATGAAAGTATTTCACGATCTAACCCTTTTAGCAACGCCACAGCCCGTGGCGTTTCTTCTCCATAAAGAAACGCCGAGATATCTCACGTTTCAGTCCACATTCAAACGCCGAGCTAGCTAGCGTTTTCGCTCCACATGGAGACGCCAAAGCTTATGGCGTTGCTAGCTGAAACTCTCTTAGTCTTAGGAAGGAGCTCGCGGATGCCAACGCGCACCGGGACGCCGATGCGTCCCGACCGTTCGCTCGCTTGAGCACCGCCGCCGTTGCCATCTCAAATCCAAGTGCAAGACATCAGGTCGTGTCGTCAGGAACCGCATGGTGGTGCGCCGTCCTTAGCCTGGCCGGTTCGTACTGCGGAGAGGGTTCCGGTGCATTGAGCTGGTTGTTGGTAGGAGCAAAGTGCACGCCGGGTGCAGTGGGAGCATGAGACACGGAACGAGCAAGGGGTCCGAGCTCTTGGTCTCGCGCTCTGCCGTCTTCGAACAGGTTGAGAAGAAGGAATAAACGGCGGCGCACATGGTCGCCAGAGTCACCAGTCTCGACCTCGTCGACAGCGCCGCCGTGCGACCATGCTCGCCGCTCGCGTGAACACATCTGCCCGGCGAGCTCGGCCGTCTCGCCGGCTCCCTGCATCGCTTGAGCTGTCGCGCATCTACCTGCCACCGCTGACTGAGCTGAGCTCAGTGCAGGGGAGGAGGACGAGCTAGTGAGCGACGTGACTAGTGTTTGTTGCTTTTGCTGTGGTTTTAGCCAGCCGGCCGTATCTTTCCTGATTTCTCCACGAAAAAGTTTGCATTATCCTCCTAGCTTCCCCAGCCCCTCCCTTCATGCCTTTTGTACGTGCCATTGCTCGCCGTAGCTAGCTAGCAACGCCATGAGCTTTGGCGTTTCGGCTTGGGCAGCAACGCCAAGATGCTTGGCGTTTTCATGTGGAACGGAAACGCTAGCTAGCTCGGCGTTTGAATGTGGACTGAAACGCGAGATATCTCGGCGTTTCTATATGGAGATGAAACGCCACGGGCTGTGGCGTTGCTAAAAGGGTCAGATCGTGAAATACTTTCATGTCGAGTTTATTTTGTGGCAAAGATTATTGAAAAGGTCAGAATAGTGATTTCGGCCATAAGTAGAAGAGTGGAACAAGGACTTTTGCAAGAAAAACGTGTGCAGGCTGAGTTATGGGCTGTGACCATCTTCCACGCGCCACCGAAACGAGGGCTAGCCTGCCAAGAAAATGGCTGCTGGGGTTTGACTCTCCGAGGACCGAGGCGGAGGAAGCTGTGGGCGAGAGCGAATCCGTCGAGCCGCGCGCTGCGCGACCGGAAGGAGAAACCCTTGGCGAGGCTGGCGCGGCGACGGCCACTGGTGGCGTCGTCACCGAGCCGCACGGGCTCGGGAGGTCGTCGGCCGCGCGTCGAGGCGGCGAGGGAGGGAACTGCTGGAGGCGTTCGATGGCGGCCGGGGAGAAAGCAAGCGGGCGCGGCGGCCGGCGGGGGAGTCGCCGAAGGCTCAAAGCATCACACCGTCGGGTAGATGGGTACCGGAGTCCGAGCACGAAGATCCAACGGCTGAGAGAGCATATTCAAGATTACTGTTACATTGTGTAGCTACCGTCACATTTCGGACATCTTTTTTTTCCTGAAGAAACATTTCATCAACTACCAGAGCCAGAAATGAAAAATATGAAGTAAATCGATCATACTAGATTATAATATTTTCTACGAAAACATCAAATCTACTATAAAAGTTCACCGGAAAAACAAAATATCTCAAATTATAATAAAAACTACATCGAGCTTCTGATATTCCCGAACAACCACTACAGCCGTCAGAATTAGAACCGGCCTGGCTTTGTTGATGACATTCGGAAAGTCTTCGTGTACGTGGACTATGGACCGGCGTCTTGAAGCCATAGTTGTCGTTGTTGAACACTTTGCATAGATCTCAAACACCTAACATCAAATATCACCACATGAGGAGAAATCCCAACCTCATCGCCCCAAGGAGACGACATGAATCTACACTTGATCTCCGTCGACTACGACCAAATGAACTCGAGGAGGATCAAAATTCGAAAGACAAACTTGAAGAAGAAGCACCGTCGACAGCCCGAATGCCACGTCTGCAAGGACTAAAGAACCCTAACCTAAACTACTAACTGGAGCGGAAGCACCAGGATTACCCTCCCCGTCAACGGCAGCCGAGGCGGCAGGTAAAGGGGAGGCGAATCCACAAGCCCGCCGGTGAGGCCTAGAGGTGAGAGTTTGTCCTAACCGCTTAGGGTTATGGGAGGAAATAAGAGGAATTGATATATTTTCTTGTAAATAGTCTAATATATTTGAAACTTTTTTTGGCAGCATACATGGTCTAACGCATAGTACTCATGTTTAAAGTTTCGAAACAAAAATGAGTTATGTGTATTATGAGCAAAATGTAGCAATATTAATATTCCCTTCATTCCATAATGTAGTGCATATTTTGATTTTTTTTAAGTTAAACATGTTTACGTTTGACCAAGTTTCTAGAATCAATTATTAACATCTAAAATACTAAATAAATAGAATATAAAATTACACTTCATGATGAATCTAATGATACAAATTTTGTATTATGGATGTTGATAATTTTTTCTTTAAACTTGGTCAAACATGTAGACATGTTTGACTTTTATAAACGAAAATATGCACTGCATTTTGGAATGAAGGGAGTACTATATAAAAGCTACTATTCATGGTTTTTGTAGCTTTTTTTTCGCTCATAATACGACTTGGCTCATTTTGTTCCAAAAGTTTAAACATGAGTGCTACGCTAGACTATGGTTTTCGCCAAAAAAAATCAATTTTGTTGCCATTTACTATTTAAAAAAAATTGCTGGCAAGATTCATTGTATGGAGGTTTGGAAGCTTACCCAGCTCTTCAGTCGATGGCGAAGCTTACTCAACTTCCTTTTTACATTTCCTGTTCTTTTCCATTCTTCAAATATTTTATCTCCATTTACTTATATTTATTTCATAATTTCTAGAATAAAATGTTCCCTATCCAAAGCGTCTTTCCATTTTCCATATTTTCTATGTTTTCACTATTTTTAGTGTTTTATACTGTATGTTATAAGGGGCCAAATCTGACTGGTTTCAAAAGTTGAGTGTCAACTACGTCTCATTTCAGACTTTACGACCAAAACTAGATCCAGCCAATAGTTAACCCCAAAAGAAGGGATATTTTTTTTTTTGCATCGACAAAAGAAGGATTTACGATTTTAAACCGGATGTAAGATTCGACAGAAAAATACCTAGTACAGTTTATGCTACTAAGGAATTTCGCCATACACAATGGCGGAGCTTCTCGGGGGCGAACCTGGGCGGTCGCCCCCCCAGCAAAAATGAAACTTTTTTAATACCCCATCATAGTAACGAGGCGGCACTGCACACACCAGCCCATAGGGCCCTTTTAACATCTCCGTACGGAGACAAACTAACTGCGATGTACAGCAGCCAGCGACCAACTCTGATTTCTCTCGTCTTTAGTCTTTCCTCTTGTCATCTTGTGTGGACTTGCGGACTGGGAATGGCTGGGTGCCTCCCCTTGATGCAACAAGTGCCACCAAGGAGCTACAAGGCCGACCGCGCTCCACTCTTCGACAATGCGAGCGGTCTGCGTAGAGGTAGAGGTGAGGCACTGATCAGTCATCAGTGATCGTGCCTGCGTGTGGGCTAGTGAGCAGCAAGCAGTGAGCTAGTGAGCAGCAAGCAAGCAAGAGCAGTCTGCCCACCCACTCCCCGCTGGAAATTTCTTCCTGGTATAGATTCTTGCATCTTAATTTGTTGGGGTAAGTTTTAAATAGGTCATATATTTTGTACTAATTCTTTTTGTTTACATAACGGGTAGTGATGGTTAAAGGAAACCATTGCTGCATTTTACAAAAGAAAGAGAGGTGAATGTAAAGCTAATGAACCGATATTAACTGGATCAGAACCCCTGTTCAACCTATTAAAAAAAAATCTATTCAACCTCCTCTATTATTGCAGATGTTCTTGCCATTTAAGAGCACAAAGAAACGAAGAGCTGATTTTTAGTGTGATTAACTCAATACTCCATGGTTAAATAATATTTTGGTATATTTTTTCCATTGACTAGCTTTTATAGATATAATGAACGTTTGAAATGCGATTAATGTATTTACCTAAGTTTCTCAATACTTTTCAATATCTTATTTGTCGTAGTGATACAGTTCCTTATTGAGGAAGAAAAAAAATGTTCGCCCCTCCTGAGATTTCTTTCAAGCTCCGCCACTGGCCATACATACACTTTAAGATCAAAATGAAAACAACCAGCAAACCCGCAACAAAGGATAGTTGACACTTCCAGTAGCCAACTGTCGCTAGCTTCAAATCACATTGGGCACTTGCACTTTCAGTAGATTGGGTACGATATGCAAAATTACATTCTTAACGATAACAAATCAGCATGCTCTAACAGAGGTCAAATATTCGTCAATCGTCATGATGGCGTTCCAGAAAGTCGTCTCTGAGAGCAGAAAGTTTTGCACAAACATCTTTCATTCCAGGTCTGTCCTTCAGAGATTCGACGGTACATGACAGCCCAAGAGCAACCAATGGGACAACATATCTCTGCATCCATGCTTCTACACACCCTTGATGCTCCTCATGCGCCATATGAGGATCTAGCATCTCCGCAACTAGGTCAGGGAACATGGATTCAGAGAAAATGGGAAGGGTAAGCCCATCGACGAACATATCATCGGTTGGTCGTTTTCCGGTAAGCAACTCTAGCAGAAGCACTCCAAAACTATACACGTCAGCTCCTGCAGAGATCTTGCAGCCCAGCCCGTACTCTGCAAATGCACTCAAATACTCAATAAGCCATGCATACATACATGAAGGGAAAATGCGCTGTACAGGTGAAACAATACACATACGTACAAAGTAAACTCACCAGGTGCTATGTATCCAATAGTCCCTCCGACATCAACCAGGCTTTTACGAATAACCTGGCCTGGTAATAGAAACTTTGCTGAGCCAAAGTCACTGAGCCGTGCAGTCATGTTATCGTCCAAAAGGACATTGTGTGGCTTCAAATCACAGTGGATCAAAGGAGGCGTCAGTTGGTTGTGGACATAATCCAGAGCAGAAGCGACATCTGTTGCTATGCATATCCTCTGGCCAAAGCTTAGCACTCTGTCTGGGATTACATTGTGCTGCTCAGAGTGCAACCATCTGTCAAGGCTGCCATCAACCATGAACTTGAAGACCAGTGCTTTGAACTCATGGTTTTTTGAATCAAGTGTCGAGCATAGGGTCATAGGCCGCATTATATTCCGGTGGCGGGTGCTTCGTAGCACCTCACACTCGGTAAAGTAACTACCATATCCACCAGGCTCATTCAGGTTGAATACTTTGATAGCAACTAGGCTCCTGTCAGACTTGAACCTACCGACATAAACTGATCCGGTACAGGTTGAGCTGATAGTATGGACCGAAGAAAACCAGTTGGTAGCTGTCAGAATGTCACCATATGATATCTTCTTCAGAGTCTCCTTGTGGTTAGAACATGCAACCACTTCTCTTATCTTCTGGTTGGCAACTGCTTCTCTTTTCTTCCGGTTGGCAACTTTACATAACACACCAGGAATCTTATTACACCTTGGAAATGTAAGCTGCGCCCTTCTTTTCCAAACAGTGACAACCAAATATAACAATAACACAGCAGCAATTAACGGTGTAATTATCATTATTATTCTTAGCAAGGGCACATGGTTCTTTGTTTGGGTGTCATCACAAATTGGAAGCCCTAGCATGGAGACTCTTGCACACAACATCCTATTGCCATCCAAAACTACCATACTCGAGTTCCTAAAGCATCCACCAGAGGGAATTGGCCCTTCAAAGTTGTTCTACGATAGATCCAGCTTGTCCAACAAAGTGAGGTCGCCAAAGAATTCTGGCACTGAACCAGATAAAATATTTCGAGCTAGATTAATCTGCTGGATGGACCGCAACTTCCTGAAACTTTGAGGAATTTGCCCTTCAAGCATGTTTTTCTCCATGCGCAAGAACAATAAAGTAAGATAGCTTCCAAGAGCTTCAGGAATCGTTCCAAACAACATATTGTTGGAAACATTCAGAAGAGCAAGATTTGCCAAATTACCAACTTCTGATTGTATTTCTCCTATGAGCTTGTTGTACGAAAAGTCCACACCCAAGGAAAGTGGAGGGCGATCAAAAAGTTTGACTGGTATTGACCCATCAAGGCTGTTAGTAGACAAGTTTAGTTCAAGAAGTCCCTTGCACTGACCTAAACTATCAGGTATGTTTCCACTCAAGTTGTTATCATCAAGATAAAGCTTGCCCAGTTGAGTAATGTCACCGACTGAGGGAGGGATCTGACCTGATAATTTGTTCTTTGATAGATTTAGGACATATCGGTTTTGCAGCTTTCCAATGGTAGAAGGTATGCTTCCAGAAAGAAAATTACTTTCCATCCTAAGAGAAGTGAGATTAACAAGATTGCTAATTTCAACAGGTATGGAGCCTGAAATTTTGTTTGACCCAAGCGACAAATCTTGCAGCCTCGTGGAAAGATTAACAACTGCTGCAGGTAAGCTGCCATTGAAACTTTGTAAGCTGGGTGCAATTTGCTAGAGATGTAAGAAATGATCAGTCATGTGCTTCTAGCAAGTTGCTCCCCAAAACTAACTGGCTCAAGTTTGCCAAAGAACCAAGAGATGGAACACGGCCATTTAGTGAGTTGTCTGAAAGATCAAGCATTTGAAGATTTGACATGTTGGTTAGTGAAGTAGGGATCAAGCCCTCCAGCCTGTTGCTTCCCATAATTAGGGACTGGAGGGTTGGTAGTGAGTGACCAATGTAAGATGGTAACTGTCCAACAAGGCCATTGCTGCCAACACTAAAGTTTTTGAGTGATGACATGTTATAAAGGGAAACCGGGACATTACCTGATAAACTGTTGAAACTTAGGTCAAGCTCAAGCAGTTTTGTAGTGTGACCTATAGTTTCTGGAATTAATCCTGATAGCTTATTTTGGCCGAGCAATATAGAAGTGAGGGAAGAAACATTTCCTATTGAAGGAGGTATGTTTCCAGAGAGGAAGTTCTCTGTCAGGCAAAGAAATTTGAGTGCTGTGACCTTATGGAAACGTGGGATGAGACCAGTGAAAGAATTCTTCTGGAGATCAACCACAGCAAGCTTAGATGAATTATCAAACAAAGTAGAAGGGATCTCTCCTGAGAGCAGTGGCGGAGCTTGAAAGAAATCTCAGGAGGGGCGAACATTTTTTTTCTTCCTCAATAAGGAACTGTATCACTACGACAAATAAGATATTGAAAAGTATTGAGAAACTTAGGTAAGTACATTAATCGCATTTCAAACGTTCATTATATCTATAAAAGCTAGTCAATGGAAAAAATATACCAAAATATTATTTAACCATGGAGTATTGAGTTAATCACACTAAAAATCAGCTCTTCGTTTCTTTGTGCTCTTAAATGGCAAGAACATCTGCAATAATAGAGGAGGTTGAATAGATTTTTTTTTAATAGGTTGAACAGGGGTTCTGATCCAGTTAATATCGGTTCATTAGCTTTACATTCACCTCTCTTTCTTTTGTAAAATGCAGCAATGGTTTCCTTTAACCATCACTACCCGTTATGTAAACAAAAAGAATTAGTACAAAATATATGACCTATTTAAAACTTACCCCAACAAATTAAGATGCAAGAATCTATACCAGGAAGAAATTTCCAGCGGGGAGTGGGTGGGCAGACTGCTCTTGCTTGCTTGCTGCTCACTAGCTCACTGCTTGCTGCTCACTAGCCCACACGCAGGCACGATCACTGATGACTGATCAGTGCCTCACCTCTACCTCTACGCAGACCGCTCGCATTGTCGAAGAGTGGAGCGCGGTCGGCCTTGTAGCTCCTTGGTGGCACTTGTTGCATCAAGGGGAGGCACCCAGCCATTCCCAGTCCGCAAGTCCACACAAGATGACAAGAGGAAAGACTAAAGACGAGAGAAATCAGAGTTGGTCGCTGGCTGCTGTACATCGCAGTTAGTTTGTCTCCGTACGGAGATGTTAAAAGGGCCCTATGGGCTGGTGTGTGCAGTGCCGCCTCGTTACTATGATGGGGTATTAAAAAAGTTTCATTTTTGCTGGGGGGGCGACCGCCCAGGTTCGCCCCCGAGAAGCTCCGCCATTGCCTGAGAGGTTATTACGTGACAGTATAAGTGTGCTGAGTGAGGAGCAATCGGTCAATGAGAGAGGAATACCACCGGTAAGGGTGTTGTTTGCAAGATATACATAGCTAAGAGAATTGCTAGCGCCTAAGGAAATGGGGATGTTACCTTGAAGATAGCTGCCGGCAAGATTCAGTGTATGGAGGTTTGGAAGCATACCCAACTCTTCAGGGATAGTTCCCGAAAGATTATTATAGGCAAGGTTCATCCTGGATAGAAATGTCAAGTTGCCCAGGCATCCAGATAACTTCCCACTGAGACGAGCATAGTTGAAGTTAAGAGAGGCCACCCGGGGTGGAAACTTTGTGCGGCAAGTGACCCCTTTCCAGCCGCAAAAGTTAAGTGAGTCGTCACTCCATGAGTCAAGGATGCCAAGGGGATAAGAGCTGATGCCGGACTTGAAGCAGAGGAGGGCCTGGCGATCAATCTCCGACTTGTTTGCTTGTGCTGCTTCGAGTATTGTAGTCCTGACGGAGAAAAGGATGAGTAAAATATAGAGTAGAGTAAACATTGAGGGCATGATTCCAGTTTACAGGATGTGGAAGAACCAAGGAATTGGAGTGGTTTAGACTGGAGCTTGATCTTTGTGATCTTTGTGTGTAGAGGCCATTTTGAAGATTTTTTCTGCTGGAATGAATGGGCCAGAAGTTAAGCTCGACCAAGTTGACTTGACTTGAAACAGGTCATCTCACCTGAATGTGATGCAAGGGTAAAGAAAAGTAGAAGAATAAAACAAAGACTTGAGAAAGAAAACGTGTGCAGGCTGAGTAATGTGCTGTCACTAGTAGAATTGCAGTAAGCAAAATATAAATTCCAAGAGCAAAAGTGACAATTATTTTGACAGCGACACAAAGATGCTGTAAGACTAGTCCTGGCTCATGCCCATACCGTGATTGTAACCTGCGGACACGAAGACAAACCAATCCACTGACGACCACTGAAGTTTTGAGATTTGATAGCGTCGACCCAAGACCACATAGACAAACTGATTAGATATTTTTTTCAAAGAGCAAACTGATTCTGCATTGCAATTTCGTGTTTTTTTTTATCAAAAGAGGGGGTTCTCTCCGATTTCATTAACGAGAAGCATCCAGCATGTCCCCAGCGTCACCCTACCCAACCTACAAACAACTGCTAAGCAGGTTCAAGAAGTTCAGAGAAGATAACAAGTCTCCACACTGGGGAGAAATTTCGTGTGGCCCTAACATGCTTCATAAGTGAATCTTAATGGGGCAACACAGCATTGAAAACTGGAATTTTTTGGCGTATTTCATCCAATTTAGCATGGAAAATTAGGAATCTACGGCAGAACTCACCGGCAACTACTGCTCACTCACTCGTCTTCCACGCCGTCGAAGTGAGGGTTGGCCTGCCCATCGAATTTTTGCTGGGGCCGCCGCGGAGGAGGCAGCGGACGAGAGCAAATCCAGCGAGCCGCAGGCTGCAGATCCGGACGGAGGAAATCTAGGCGAGGCTCGCGCGGCGTCGGCGGGCAGGCGGCGGCCAGTGGTGGCGTTGCCACCGAGCCGCACGGGCTCTGGAGGTGGCGTGTGGCGGGCGAGGGGACTGCTGGAGGCGTTCGATGCCGGCCGGGGAGAAGGCAGGCGGGCGCGGCGGACGGCGCGGGAGTCGTCGGAGGCTCGGAGCCTCACACCGTCAGGTAACGGGGCCCGAGCACGAGGATCCAACGGCTGAGGGCGCATCTTCAAGTTCACTGTTACGTTGTGTAGCCACCGTTACGTTTCACACAGTGCCAGAGCCAGAAATGAACCGTGTACCCTCAAATTTTATTTCATTTTTGAAAGCGTGTACATAAACAGAGAAGTTTGAAAATATCTCTTTCTAGCTTGATCAATTTATGTATAAGAATGAGGCTAGTGACATTAAACTTCTGCCTCTTCATTATGATTTATGAAGTCGAGTAGTACATGACAAAACTCTCAATTCCAACTAGATTGCATATGGAAGGTCTTCACGCTACATCGTCTTTGACATAAATCGATCACATTACGATTTTACTGCTATATAAATTCTCACAAGAAAATATTGCTACAAAGATGAGCCATACAATAAAAATCTCATACAGGATATTTTTTTAGGACATTCTAACAATTTTTGGTGTATAATCAATTGATTTCTCTCTCTTCATTTGTACCGGTGAAATGCATAGATGAGAGCCCTTGACCCAACGGCGTAGTCAGGCCCGGGCAGGCCGGTCGATGACCCGGAGTATGCTGTCGAATCTATTCGCGGACTGTAACATCACAGGCATCGTTTGATACTGTAGCAATGCTAACAGTCCGAGGCTTGCCCAAAGCCTGACCTAATAAGGGTTTTGTCTCTGTCGTGATTGTTGTAGCCACGCTCAAGCTTATTTTTCTGCGACGGTGCTAATGCATGAGGAAGACAAATGCATCGTAACAATTTCTCGTGAAAGACTACCTTTTTTTCTATCCTAATAAATTCTTGCCCATGGTCGAACCATGTAACCATGTGCCCCATGATAACCAGTGAACATGAGGGGTGGCCTTCGGCAAGCCACAAACCTAATTATCTATTCCCTTCGTCTCATAATATAACAACGTTTTTCAAACTGTTTTAACTTCAAAAATGCCCTTATATTATGAGATGACGTATAGTAAAATAAATAGTGGCTAATTGATTTTTTTTTTGAAATAGAGAGTTGTATTAATTAAGTAGAGAAACATAGTTCGTACAATCGTGCAAGGCCTCACTCAACACGCAGGTTGGCACAGAGCCTTGCATAACCCCACCACGCAACTCTCTACGCCCCAACTGGGTAAGACTATGAGCTAACCTATTGTCCCTTCTATCTACTTTGCAAACTTTTACTTCTCTGTTCCCTTTCATGGCTTGAAACTCCTTTACAATTGTTGCAACCTCCGATCTATCAATAGACGAGAGGATAAGCGCCTTTTGTCACCGAGCTGCAATCCGTCTCGATGATTAAGGGTAGATTCGTCCCCGACATTGCCATCCTTAGTCCTTCTAGGCAAGCCATGGCTTCCGCGCAGTCCGCTTCATTGCACCGCGGTATATAATCCCAAGCTGATAAGATAATTCTTCCATCATGATCTCGACCAGCCGAATGTGGTTAATTGATGGTGCAACGGGCCAGCCGAATCAAATCGTGAGCCGCATATGTGATATGTGCGGTGCAACAAAGCAGCAACATATGCCGTTCACACTAGCCAGAGAAGCAGAGAATGCGAGTTCACGACTAATGGGTTCAATACTTTACTCAACATGCAGTAGTTATATACACTTGTACCGCATGCACCTAAGAATTGTACCACAACTATTAAGTGGAAGGTAAGTTATATTATTAAGGAAATTATTTGGCTAGTAGGGGACCTCCACGCGGCGTATCACCTTGGAGGCAGCCCTAGGGGTCATAGTTCTTGTATTTCATATAGGGCACGGTGCACATCATGACGGCCGACTTCACCTAATTGTATGGTATCCTCTGCCCACCAGGTTCAAGTCCTGGTGCTCGCATTATTCTTGGATTTATTTCAGGATTTTCAGCGATGCGCTTTCAGTGGAAGGAGATGTTTCCATCGATGACGAGGTGCCTACCGTGACTTCATAAACCTCAAGATGATATGCCGGCTCAGTCTCTCGGAGGCTCTCATAGGGGTAGGGTGTGGGTGTGTGTGTTCATAGGGATGAGTGTATGCACGTATATACGAGCGCTTGCGTTTGTACTGTGTGTTCAAAAAAAATATTAAGTGGAAGGTAAGATATATTATTAAGGAGATTATTTGGCTACTAGGGGACGCCCACACGGCTTATCACCTTGGAGGCAGCCCCTGAAGGAAATATGCCCTAGAAGCAATAATAAAGTTATTATTTATATTTCCTCATATCATGATAAATGTTTATTATTCATGCTATAATTGTATTAGCCGGAAACATGATACATGTGTGAATACATAGACAAACTTAAAGTCACTAGTATGCCTCTACTTGACTAGCTCATTAATCAAAGATGGTTATGTTTCCTAACCATAGACATGAGTTGTCATTTGATTAACGGGATCACATCATTAGGACAATGATGAGATTGACATGACCCATTTCATTAGCTTAGCACTTGATCATTTAGTATGTTGCTATTGCTTTCTTCATGACTTATACATGTTCCTACAACTATGAGATTATGCAACTCCCGTTTACCGGAGGAACACTTTGTGTGCTATCAAACGTCATAATGTAACTGGGTGATTATAAAGGAGTTCTACAGGTGTCTCTAAAGGTACATGTTAAGTTGGCGTATTTCGAGATTAGGTTTTGTCACTCCGATTGTCGGAGAGGTATCTCTGGGCCCTCTCGGTAATGCACATCACTATAAGCCTTGCAAGCAATGTAGCTAATGAGTTAGTTACGGAATGATGCATTATGTAACGAGTAAAGAGATTTGCTAGTAACGAGATTGAACTAGGTATTGAGATACCGACGATCAAATCTCGGGCAAGTAACATATCGATGATAAAGGGAACAACGTATGTTGTTATGCGGTTTGACCGATAAAGATCTTCGTAGAATATGTAGGAGCCAATATGAGCATCCAGGTTCCGCTATTGGTTATTGACCGGAAACGGTTCTCAGTCATGTCTACATAGTTCTTGAACCCGTAGGGTCCGCACGCTTAAGGTTTCGATGACAGTTATATCATGAGTTTATGAGTTTTGATGTACCGAAGTTTGTTCGGAGTCCCGAATGTGATTACGGACATGATGAGGAGTCTCGAAATGGTCGAGACATGAAGATTAATATATTGGAAGCCTATATTTGGATGTCGGAAGTGTTCCGGGTGAAATCGGGATTTTACCGAAGTACCCGGTTACCGGAACCCCCCGGGGGCTTAATGGGCCTACACGGGCCTTAGTGGAGAAGAGGAGAGGAGGCAAGGGCTGGGCCGCGCGCCCCTCCCCCCTAGTCCGAATAGGACAAGGAGAGGGGGGCGGCGCCCCCCCTTTTCCTTCCTCTCTCTCCCTCCTCTTTCCCACCTTCTCCTACTCCAACAAGGAATGAGGGAGTCCTACTCCCGGTGGGAGTAGGACTCCCCTTGGCGCGCCCCCTCCTAGGCCGGCCGCCCCTCCCCCCTTGCTCCTTTATATACGGGGCAGGGGGGCACCTCTAGACACAACAATTGATCTCTTGATCTCTTAGCCGTGTGCGGTGCCCCCCTCCACCATAGTCCTCCTTGATGATATTGTAGCGGCGCTTAGGCGAAGCCCTGCGACGGTAGAACATCAAGATCGTCACCACGCCGTCGTGCGGACGGAACTCTTCCCCGACATTCTGCTGGATCGGAGTACGGGGATCGTCATCGAGCTAAACGTGTGCTAGAACTCGGAGGTGCCGTAGTTTCGGTGCTTGATCGGTCGGGCCGTGAAGACGTACGACTACATCAACCGCGTTGTTCTAACGCTTCCGCTTTCGGTCTACGAGGGTACATGGACTACACTCACCCCTCTCGTTGCTATGCATCACCATGATCTTGCATGTGCGTAGGATTTTTTTTGAAATTACTACGTTTCCCAACAGTGGCATCCGAGCCTGGTTTTATGCGTAGATGTTATATGCACGAGTAAAACACAAGTGAGTTGTGGGCGATACAAGTCATACTGCTTACCAGCATGTCATACTTTGGTTCGGCGGTATTGTTGGATGAAGCGGCCCGGACCGACATTACGCGTACTCTTATGCGAGACTGGTTCTACCGACGTGCTTTGCACACAGGTGGCTGGCGGGTGTCTATTTCTCGAACTTTAGTTGAACCAAGTGTGGCTACGCCTGGTCCTTGCGAAGGTTAAAACAACACTAACTTGACAAACTATCGTTGTGGTTTTGATGCGTAGGTAAGAACGGTTCTTGCTCAGCCCGTAGCAGCCACGTAAAATTTGCAACAACAAAGTAGAGGACGTCTAACTTGTTTTTGCAGGGCATGTTGTGATGTGATATGGTCAAGACGTGATGCTATATTTTATTGTATGAGATGATCATGTTTTGTAACCGAAGTTATCGGCAACTGGCAGGAGCCATATGGTTGTCGCTTTATTGTATGAAATGCAAACGCCCTGTAATTGCTTTACTTTATCACTAAGCGGTAGCGATAGTCGTAGAAGCAATAGATGGCGTAACGACAACGATGCTACGATGGAGATCAAGGTGTCGCGCCGGTGACGATGGTGATCACGACGGTGCTTCGGAGATGGAGATCACAAGCACAAGATGATGATGGCCATATCATATCACTTATATTGATTGCATGTGATGTTTATCCTTTATGCATCTTATCTTGCTTTGATTGACGGTAGCATTTTAAGATGATCTCTCACTAATTATCAAGAAGTGTTCTCCCTGAGTATGCACCGTTGCGAAAGTTCTTCGTGCTGAGACACCACGTGATGATCGGGTGTGATAGGCTCTACGTTCAAATACAACGGGTGCAAAACAGTTGCACACGCGGAATACTCAGGTTAAACTTGACGAGCCTAGCATATACAGATATGGCCTCGGAACACGGAGACCGAAAGGTCGAACGTGAATCATATAGTAGATATGATCAACATAGTGATGTTCACCATTGAAAACTACTCCATCTCACGTGATGATCGGACATGGTTTAGTTGATTTGGATCACGTGATCACTTAGATGACTAGAGAGATGTCTGTCTAAGTGGGAGTTCTTTAGTAATATGATTAATTGAACTTAAATTTATCATGAACTTAGTACCTGATAGTATTTTGCTTGTCTATGTTTGTTGTAGATAGATGGCTCGTGCTGTTGTTCCGTTGAATTTTAATGCGTTCCTTGAGAAAGCTAAGTTGAAAGATGATGGTAGCAATTACACGGACTGGGTCCGTAACTTGAGGATTATCCTCATTGCTGCACAGAAGAATTACGTCCTGGAAGCACCGCTGGGTGCCAGGCCTGCTGCAGATGCAACTGACGACGTTAAGAACGTCTGGCAGAGCAAAGCTGATGACTACTCGATAGTTCAGTGTGCCATGCTTTACGGCTTAGAACCGGGACTTCAACGACGTTTTGAACGTCATGGAGCATATGAGATGTTCCAGGAGTTGAAGTTAATATTTCAAGCAAATGCCCGGATTGAGAGATATGAAGTCTCCAATAAGTTCTATAGCTGTAAGATGGAGGAGAATAGTTCTGTCAGTGAACATATACTCAAAATGTCTGGGTATAATAATCACTTGATTCAACTGGGAGTTAATGTTCCTGATGATAGTGTCATTGACAGAATTCTTCAATCACTGCCACCAAGCTACAAGAGTTTCGTGATGAACTATAATATGCAAGGGATGGACAAGACTATTCCCGAGCTCTTCGCAATGCTAAAGGCTGCGGAGGTAGAAATCAAGAAGGAGCATCAAGTGTTGATGGTCAATAAGACCACCAGTTTCAAGAAAAAGGGTAAAGGGAAGAAGAAGGGGAACTTCAAGAAGAACAACAAACAAGTTGCTGCTCAAGAGAAGAAACCCAAATCTGGACCTAAGCCTGAGACTGAGTGCTTCTACTGCAAGCAGACTGGACACTAGAAGCGGAACTGCCCCAAGTATTTGGCGGATAAGAAGGATGGCAAGGTGAACAAAGGTATATGTGATATACATGTTATTGATGTGTACCTTACTAATGCTCGCAGTAGCACCTGGGTATTTGATACTGGTTCTGTTGCTAATATTTGCAACTCGAAACAGGGACTACGGATTAAGCGAAGATTGGCTAAGGACGAGGTGACGATGCGCGTGGGAAATGGTTCCAAAGTCGATGTGATCGCGGTCGGCACGCTACCTCTACATCTACCTTCGGGATTAGTTTTAGACCTGAATAATTGTTATTTGGTGCCAGCGTTAAGCATGAACATTATATCTGGATCTTGTTTGATGCGAGACGGTTATTCATTTAAATCAGAGAATAATGGTTGTTCTATTTATATGAGTAATATCTTTTATGGTCATGCACCCTTGAAGAGTGGTCTATTTTTATTAAATCTCGATAGTAGTGATACACATATTCATAATGTTGAAGCCAAAAGATGCAGAGTTGATAATGATAGTGCAACTTATTTGTGGCACTGCCGTTTGGGTCATATTGGTGTAAAGCGCATGAAGAAACTCCATACTGATGGACTTCTGGAATCACTTGATTATGAATCACTTGGTACTTGCGAACCGTGCCTCATGGGCAAGATGACTAAAACGCCGTTCTCCGGAACTATGGAGCGAGCAACTGATTTGTTGGAAATCATACATACTGATGTATGTGGTCCAATGAATATTGAGGCTCGCGGCGGGTATCGTTATTTTCTCACCTTCACAGATGATTTGAGCAGATATGGGTATATCTACTTGATGAAACACAAGTCTGAAACATTTGAAAAGTTCAAAGAATTTCAGAGTGAAGTGGAAAATCATCGTAACAAGAAAATAAAGTTTCTACGATCTGATCGTGGAGGAGAATATTTGAGTTACGAGTTTGGTTTACATTTGAAGCAATGCGGAATAGTTTCGCAACTCACGCCACCCGGAACACCACAACGAAATGGTGTGTCCGAACGTCGTAATCGTACTTTACTAGATATGGTGCGATCTATGATGTCTCTTACTGATTTACCGCTATCGTTTTGGGGTTATGCTTTAGAGACGGCCGCATTCACGTTAAATAGGGCACCATCAAAATCCGTTGAGACGACGCCTTATGAACTGTGGTTTGGCAAGAAACCAAAGTTGTCGTTTCTTAAAGTTTGGGGCTGCGATGCTTATGTGAAGAAACTTCAACCAGATAAGCTCGAACCCAAATCGGAGAAATGTGTCTTCATAGGATACCCAAAAGAGACTATTGGGTACACCTTCTATCACAGATCTGAGGGCAAGATTTTTGTTGCTAAATTCGGATCCTTTCTAGAGAAGGAGTTTCTCTCGAAAGAAGTGAGTGGGAGGAAAGTAGAACTTGATGAGGTAACTGTACCTGCTCCCTTATTGGAAAGTAGTTCATCACAAGAACCGGTTCCTGTGACAACTACACCAATCAGTGAGGAAGCTAATGATATTGATCATGAAACTTCAGATCAAGTTACTACCGAACCTCGTAGGTCAACCAGAGTAAGATCCGCACCAGAGTGGTACGGTAATCCTATTCTGGAAGTCATGTTACTTGACCATGGCGAACCTACGAACTATGAGGAAGCGATGATGAGCCCAGATTCCGCAAAATGGCTTGAGGCCATGAAATCTGAGATGGGATCCATGTATGAGAACAAAGTATGGACTTTGGTTGACTTGCCCGATGATCGGCAAGCCATCGAGAATAAATGGATCTTCAAGAAGAAGACTGACGCTGATGGTAATATAACTGTCTACAAAGCTCGACTTGTTGCAAAAGGTTTTCGACAAGTTCAAGGGGTTGACTACGATGAGACTTTCTCACCCGTAGCGATGCTTAAGTCTGTCCGAATCATGTTAGCAATTGCCGCATTTTATGATTATGAAATATGGCAAATGGATGTCAAAACTGCATTCCTGAATGGATTTCTGGAAGAAGAGTTGTATATGATGCAACCAGAAGGTTTTGCCAATCCAAAAGGTGCTAACAAAGTGTGCAAGCTCCAGCGATCCATTTATGGACTGGTGCAAGCCTCTCGGAGTTGGAATAAACGCTTTGATAGTGTGATCAAAGCATATGGTTTTATACAGACTTTTGGAGAAGCCTGTATTTACAAGAAAGTGAGTGGGAGCTCTATAGCATTTCTGATATTATATGTAGATGACATATTGTTGACTGGAATTGATATAGAATTTCTGGATAGCATAAAGGGATACTTGAATAAAAGTTTTTCGATGAAAGACCTCGGTGAAGCTGCTTACATATTGGGCATCAAGATCTATAGAGATAGATCAAGACGCTTAATTGGACTTTCACAAAGCACATACCTTGATAAAGTTTTTGAAAAAGTTCAAAATGGATCAGGCAAAGAAAGGGTTCTTGCCTGTATTACAAGGTGTGAAGTTGAGTCAGACTCAATGCCCGACCATAGGAGAAGATAGAGAGAAAATGAAAGATGTTCCCTATGCTTCAGCCATAGGCTCTATCATGTATGCAATGGTGTGTACAAGACCTGAAGTATGCTTAGCAATAAGTTTGGCAGGGAGGTACCAAAGTAATCCAGGAGTGGATCACTAGACAGCGGTCAAGAACATCCTGAAATACCTAAAAAGGACTAAGGATATGTTTCTCGTTTATGGAGGTGACAAAGAGCTAGTCGTAAATGGTTACGTCGATGCAAGCTTTGACACTGATCCGGATGATTCTAAATCGCAAACCGGATACGTGTTTATATTGAACGGTGGAGCTGTCAGTTGGTGCAGTTCTAAACAAAGCGTCGTGGCGGGATCTACATGCGAAGCGGAGTACATAGCTGCTTCGGAAGCAGCAAATGAAGGAGTCTGGATGAAGGAGTTCATTTCCGATCTAGGTGTCATACCTAGTGCATCAGGACCAATGAAGATCTTCTGTGACAATACTGGTGCAATTGCCTTGGCAAAGGAATCCAGATTTCACAAGAGGACCAAGCACATCAAGAGACGCTTCAATTCCATCCGGGACCAAGTCCAGGTGGGAGACATAGAGATTTGCAAGATACATACGGATCTGAATGTTGCAGACCCGTTGACTAAGCCTCTTCCACGAGCAAAACATGATCAGCACCAAGACTCCATGGGTGTTAGAATCATTACTGTGTAATCTAGATTATTGACTCTAGTGCAAGTGGGAGACTGAAGGAAATATGCCCTAGAGGCAATAATAAAGTTATTATTTATTTCCTTATATCATGATAAATGTTTATTATTCATGCTATAATTGTATTAACCGGAAACATGATACATGTGTGAATACATAGACAAACTTAATGTCACTAGTATGCCTCTACTTGACTAGCTCATTAATCAAAGATGGTTATGTTTCCTAACCATAGACATGAGTTGTCATTTGATTAACGGGATCACATCATTAGGAGAATGATGTGATTGACATGACCCATTGTGTTAGCTTAGCACTTGATCATTTAGTACGTTGCTATTGCTTTCTTCATGACTTATACATGTTCCTACAACTATGAGATTATGCAACTCCCGTTTACCGGAGGAACACTTTGTGTGCTACCAAACGTCACAACGTAACTGGGTGATTATAAAGGAGCTCTACAGGTGTCTCCAAAGGTACATGTTGAGTTGGCGTATTTCGAGATTAGGTTTTGTCACTCCGATTGTCGGAGAGGTATCTCTGGGCCCTCTTGGTAATGCACATCACTATAAGCCTTGCAAGCAATGTAGCTAATGAGTTAGTTATGGAATGATGCATTACGTAAGGAGTAAAGAGACTTGCCAGTAACGAGATTGAACTAGGGATTGAGATACCGACGATCAAATCTCGGGCAAGTAACATACCGATGACAAAGGGAACAACGTATGTTGTTATGCGGTTTGACCGATAAAGATCTTCGTAGAATATGTAGGAGCCAATATGAGCATCCAGGTTCCGCTATTGGTTATTGACCAGAAACGGTTCTCGGTCATGTCTACATAGTTCTCGAACCCGTAGGGTCCGCACGCTTAAGGTTTCGATGACAGTTATATCATGAGTTTATGAGTTTTGATGTACCGAAGTTTGTTCGGAGTCCTGAATGTGATTAAGGACATGACGAGGAGTCTCGAAATGGTCGAGACATGAAGATTGATATATTGGAAGGCTATATTTGGATGTCGGAAGTGTTCCGGGTGAAATTGGGATTTTGCCGGAGTAGCGGGAGGTTACCGGAACCCCCCGGGGGCTTAATGGGCCTACACGGGCCTTAGTGGAGAAGAGGAGAGGAGGCAAGGGCTGGGCCGCGCGCCCCTCCCCACTAGTCCGAATTGGACAAGGAGAGGGGGGCGGCGCCCCCCTTTTCTTCCTCTCTCTCCCTCCTCTTTCCCCCCTTCTCCTACTCCAACAAGGAAGGAGGGAGTCCTACTCCCGGTGGGAGTAGGACTCCCCTTGGCGCGCCCCCTCCTAGGCCGGCCGCCCCCTCCCCCTTGCTCCTTTATATACGGGGGCAGGGGGCACCTCTAGACACAACAATTGATCTCTTGATCTCTTAGCCGTGTGCGGTGCCCCCCCCCCCCTCCACCATAGTCCTCCTCGATAATATTGTAGCGGCGCTTAGGCGAAGCTTTGCGACGGTAGAACATCAAGATCGTCACCATGCCGTTGTGCTGATGGAACTCTTCCCCGACATTCTGCTAGATCAGAGTACGGGGATCGTCATCGAGCTGAACGTGTGCTAGAACTCGGAGGTGCCGTAGTTTCGGTGCTTGATCGGTCGGGCCATGAAGACGTACGACTACATCAACCGCGTTGTTCTAATGCTTCCGCTTTCGGTCTACGAGGGTACGTGGACAACACTCTCCCCTCTCGTTGCTATGCATCACCATGATCTTGCGTGTGCGTAGGATTTTTTTTGAAATTACTATGTTCCTCAACAGCCCCAGGGTTGAGGTCCTCGTCGTCGTCTGCTCTAACGCTGCAATTTTGGGCGAGAACTCGGTGTCACAGTCGGGTAGGCCACCACCACATTGTGGTTTCCAAGCATCGGCTTGAGAACTAAAATGCGACAGCGGTAGAAAACAGATCTAGCGTCGCCCCAAAAGAAGTCGATGGTGCCATCTACCTCACAGTAGAATTGCGTCTTGCTCTCTGCCAGCAATAGTGTGTCTTGAAGCCCAACAAACTTGCACATGTAGAAAATGAACATGTTGGCCGCACTTTAAGATATACTCCCTCCGCATGGAATTACTAAACGCTCAAATGGATGTATCCAACACTAAAATTCCGGACGGAGGTAGTAATATTAAGTAGATTATTTGACTACTAGGGGACCTATGCCCCCCTCCCCCTTCCAAAAAATCGACATGTTTCTTGCTTATCACTTTATAGATTTAGGTGTGACCTACACCCTACGTTCGGTGAACAATGTACGTTTGGCTTAAAAATTTGTCCACAAAAGAGTGTACTTTTATCTTTCCAATGCACTTTAAAGTAGAAAAAAATTCCCTTATCACACGGTAATCAAGACCAATAATATTCTACACATGGTCTCCTTCATTTTTACACGCACTTAGCTCATTCGGGGTTGAGTAATTAAAGAGGAGAGAGATGGAGGCTTGCATCTTCATAATTTGTCCTAAAAAATTATATGTTAGAGTATCTTTAATAGCAAAATACCAATTCTTTTGACAAAAAAGCAGCTAGATGCTGATTTTCATTGATGAAGGAGATGGGTTCAAGTAGCTATTACAAACGCACACTCACACACAGCTTGCTGGAGCCGGCAGCCAGGTACAAGTGTATCAGGTGCTACCATGAGGACTCAAGGTGGATCAAAGAACTTGTTCATTGACGCCAAAGAAATGCTGGAATTTTGTCTATTTTGGGCCCCAATAACAGTTTCAGAAATTCCTAATAAATCCTAGAGGCCCATGCAGCCCATTCGTGCAAGGCAAGAGGTGGAACTAAAGTTTAGTCCCACATTGCTAGTTTAGAGGGAGTTGGACCTCTTTATAAGGGAGGCTCTTTCCCCACTTGTATGAGCATGAGAACAAGAGGGACATCCACACGCGTTCCTCCTCCTCCGCCTCGCCCCACCGCAGGTTGGGGGAATGAGCCGATGTCTAAATTTTTGCCACGCACTACGGGTATACGAAAGGTCACTCGGGAGCTGAAAAGTTTTTGTTGTAGTGGACATTGAATACAAACGCTGCACCATTCGGCTGCTGCCTGTTTGTTTCTTCTCCCTCGTTCCCTTCAGCTCCCGGTGCTGCCCTCTCGCCTCCTTCTCTTGCGCCTATAAAAGGGAGGTCGCTCCTCTCAGAGAGACGCACCAGAACTACTTCCTCCTCCCGCCATCGGTTCCTGAGCACTGCACTGCTGCTACGATCTTCCCCATCCCGGCTTGCGGCGTGCACCGCAGGTCGGGACAGTAGGCCTCCGAAACCGCACCTTTTGAGTCCTGTACGAGATAAGGGTGATAAGGTTTTTGGGGAGCGCTTAGCGCGACTACTGACTTCTTCATCATGGACTCCGACGACTTCTTCCCCGACGTCGACAACCTGCTCGACAACATGGCTGGCGAGGACACCGACCCCAAGTCTAGTGCTACCGCTGCTGCTGTTCTGTACGTGTTCTTACTCTTTCTATTAGAGGTCCTGCTACAGTTCCTTGTTCTACTATTTGCCCTAGATATGTTAGACTCTATTTCATATATGCAACTTGCTATGATGTCTGCTCTAGATATGTTTAGTTACGGTTCATATATGAAGATGCTATTTACCTTCTCTTTGTCAAATCGCATGGATTGTTTTATCACTGCTATACTAGTCATGCTTTATCTAGTATTTCTGTTAATAAAATCATTCGGTAAATTGCTCATATTTCCAACAATCAACAATCCAAAAACCTTAATATAGGCAATTTACCCCAAGTGGTTTTGCTGCTTCCATGAGACCTCCTATGTTTGAGGGTATCCACTATAAGAGGTGGCGTGTGAGAGCAGTCTTATGGTTTCAAACCATGATTTGCTATGGCGCCACTCTTGGCAAACCTAAAGGAGAGCAAGATGCTCAACAGGCACAAGCTTTTCAGAAAATGGATACCTTGTTTAAGGCTGCTCTCTTGAGTGTTCTTTGTGAGAACATAGTTGATGCTTATGCATCAATTGATAATGGAAAAGATATGTGGGATGCACTCGAGGCCAAGTTTGGGGTCTCGGATGCTGACACTGAGCTGTACATCATGGAGCAATTCTATGACTACAGGATGACTGAAGAGCGCTCCGTGGTTGAGCAAGCTCATAAGATACAATCATTTGCTAGAGAACTTGAGCACTTCAATTGTATCCTACCGGACAAATTTATTGCCGGAGGTATCATCACTAAGCTTCCTCCCACGTGGAGGAACTTTGCTACCTCACTGAAGCATAAGAGGCGGGAGTTTTCTGTTTTGGATCCCATTGGTACTCTTGATGTGGAAGAAAAGGCGAGAGCAAGGGACAACCGTGCTCGAGGTATTGAGGGAGGTTCTAGTGCCAATCTGGTACAGAAGAAGAACTTCCAGCTCCACAAGTTCAAGAACAAGGGCAAGTTTGATGGTAAAGCAAAGTTTGATGGGAAGAACAAGGTTGTGCAGCACACAAACTTCAAGAATAAGAAGAATGACAAGAAGAAAGGTGCTTGTCATGTGTGTGGGTATCCTGATCATTGGGCTCCTAGTTTCCCTAATCGCTATGACAAGCGTCATCCCAGGAAAGGCGGCAAGACCGCTAATGTTGTCATTGGAGACACTGACATGAAGGATGCTGAGTATGGTATATTTCCCACTATTCTTTCAGTATGTCATTCTCCTGATTGGTTGATTGACACGGGTGCTAATGTGCATGTATGCAGTGATATTTCCATGTTTCCGTCTTATCAGACAACAGGGACTTCCACCGTGCTGATGGGCAACGGTTCAAGTGCTTCTGTTCGTCAATCTGAAGTTTACTTCAGGGAAGATCGTGCGGCTGAAGAACATGCATTATGTCCCCTCCGTCAATAAAAATCTTGTTAGCGGATCTCTTCTGTGTAGAGATGGCTACAAGCTTGTCTTTGAGTCGAATAAATTTGTAATTTCCAAGTACGGAACCTTTGTTGGTAAAGGCTATGAGTCAGGAGGCCTGTTTCGTTTATCCTTATCAGACGTTTGCAATAAAGTTGTTAATCACGTTTGCAACAATAGTGAATCAAATGTGTGGCATTCACGTCTCTGTCATGTTAACTTTGGTTGCATGTTGTGACTAGCGAAGTTAGACTTAATCCCTAGTTTCACCACTGTCAATGGATCTAAGTATCAAGTGTGTGTGCAAGTTAAGCAACCTCGTAAGTCTCATGTGACTGCGGAAACGAGAAATCTTGCACCACTAGAGCTCATACATTTAGATCTATGTGAAATGAATGGTGTTTTGACGAAAGGTGGAAAGAAGTATTTTATGACGTTGATTGATGACTCCACTAGATACTGCCATGTGTATCTTCTGAAATCTAAGGATGAGGCTTTGAACTACTTCAAGATCTATAAAGCTGAAGCAGAAAACCAACTTGATCGAATGATCAAGAGGCTTAGGTCCGATCGTGGTGGAGAGTATTTCTCAAATGAATTTGATTCCTTTTGTGCAGAACATGGTATAATCCATGAGAGGACGCCTCCCTATTCACCTCAGTCAAATGGGGTGGCTGAACAAAAGAACCGTACTGTAACTGATTTGGTTAACGCCATGTTAGACACATCGGGTCTGTCCATGGCATGGTGGGGGGAGGCGATATTGACTGCATGTCATGTCCTAAACCGAGTTCCCACAAAGAACAAAGAGATAACTCCATTCGAGGAATGGGAGAAGAAAAGGTTAAAGCTCTTTTATCTACGAACCTGGGGTTGTTTGGCGAAAGTCAATGTGCCAATTCCAAAGAAGCGGAAGCTGGGATCCAAAACTGTGGATTGTGTTTTCCTGGGATATGCTTTTCATAGCATTGGTTATAGATTCTTGGTTATAAATTTTGAGGTACCTGACATGCATGTCGGTACGATCATAGAGTCGAATGATGCGACTTTCTTTGAAGATATCTTTCCCATGAAGGATATGGCTACCTCATCTAATCAGGAGATGCCTAGTTCATCAAATCAGGAACCATTTACAATTACTGAACCTTCCATTTCGATGGAACACTTTGAAAGTCCTGTGGAGGAAAATAATGAAGTTCCTACTAGGAGCAAGAGACAGAGGACCACAAAGTCCTTTGGTGATGATTTTCTTGTATATCTCATAGATGACACTCCCAGTTCTATTTCAGAGGCCTATGCATCTGAAGATGCTGACTACTAGAAGGAAGCAGTTCGTAGCGAGATGGATTCCATCTTGGCGAATGAAACCTGGGAGATAACTGATCGTCCTTATGGGTGCAAACCTATAGGATGCAAATGGGTATTCAAGAAGAAGCTTAGGCCTGATGGTACTATTTAAAAGTACAAGGCTCGGCTCGTGGCTAAGGGTTATACCCAGAAGGAAGGTGAAGACTTCTTTGATACTTACTCACCTGTGGCTCGACTGACCACTATTTGAGTTCTACTTTCACTAGATGCCTCACATGGTCTTCTCGTTCATCGAATGGATGTTAAGACTGCTTTCCTAAATGGAGAGTTGGACGACGAAATTTATATGGAACAACCAGATGGGTTTGTAATAGATGGTCAGGAAGGGAAAGTGTGGAAGTTGCTGAAGTCTTTGTATGGACTCAAG
The DNA here is from genome assembly GCF_018294505.1 of Triticum aestivum. Lineage (NCBI taxonomy): Eukaryota > Viridiplantae > Streptophyta > Magnoliopsida > Poales > Poaceae > Triticum > Triticum aestivum. The sequence continues at coordinate 51,737,708 of NC_057798.1, read as the reverse complement.
CAAGCACCCAAACAGTGGCATGAGAAGTTCGAAAGAACTTTAATAGCTGCAGGCTTTGTTGTAAATGAAGCTGACAAATGTGTGTACTATCGCCATGGTGGGAGCGAGGGAGTTATGCTTTGCTTGTATGCTGATGACATACCGATTTTCGGAACAAATCTGAATGTTATTAAGGAGGTCAAGGATTTCCTATCTCGCTGCTTTGAGATGAAGGATTTAGGAGTGGCTGATGTCATTCTGAACATCAAGTTGTTGAGAGACGATGATGGTGGGATTACATTGCTTCAATCTCACTATGTGGAAAAGATCTTGAGTCGCTTTGGCTACAGTGACTGCAAGCCCTCTCCAACACCATATGATTCTAGTGTGTTACTTCGAAAGAATCGAAGAATTGCTAGAGACCAATTGAAATATTCTCAGATTATTGGCTCGCTTATGTACTTAGCTAGTGCTACAAGACCTGACATCTCTTTTGCTGTTAGCAAACTGATTCGGTTTTATCTCAAAACCAGGAGATGTGCATTGGAAAGCTCTATAGAGTTTTGTGTTATTTGAAAGGCACTGCGAATTATGGAATTCACTACACTGGGCATCCAAAGGTGCTTGAAGGGTATAGTGACTCAAACTAGATCTCAGATGCTAATGAGATAAAGGCCACGAGCGGATATGTATCAACTCATGGAGGTGGCACTATTTCTTGGAAGTCTTGCAGGCAGACCATCTTAACAAGGTCAACAATGGAAGGAGAACTCACAGCACTAGATACAGCTACAGTCGAAGCAGATTGGCTTCACCGGCTCTTGAATGACTTGCCAGTTGTTGAGAAACCTGTACCGGGTATCCTTATGAACTGCAACAATAAGACTGTGATCACAAAAGTGAACAGCTCAAAGGATAACATGAAGTCATCAAGACACATTCAGAGAAGGTTAAAGTCTATCAGAAAAATGAGAAACTCCGGAGTTATTGCATTGGATTATATCCAAACATCTAAAAATCTGTGAAAGATTGTGGATGTTGCCTAGAGGGGGTTGGGGGTGAATAGGTGTTTTAAAATAATTACGATATAGGCTTGAACAAATGCGGAATAAACCTAGCGGTTAATTTGTCAAGCACAAAACCTACAACAACTAGGCTCACCTATGTGCACCAACAACTTATGCTAAGCAAGACAAGCAACTATGTGATAGCAAGATATATGACAAAGAACAATATGGCTATCACAAAGTAAAGTGCATAAGTAAAGGGCTCGGGTAAGAGATAACCGAGGCACACGGAGACGACGATGTATCCCGAAGTTCACACCCTTGCGGATGCTAATCTCCGTTTGGAGAGGTGTGAAGGCACAATGCTCCCCAAGAAGCCACTAGGGCCACCGTAATCTCCTCATGCCCTCGCACAATGTAAGATGCCGTGATTCCACTAAGGGACCCTTGAGGGCGGTCACCGAACCCGTACAACTGGCGACCCTTGGGGGCGGTCACCGAACCCGTGCACTTTGGCAACCCTTGGGGCCAGTCACCGGTACCCGTCAAATTGCTCGGGGCAATCTCCACAACCTAATTGGAGACCCCGACGCTTGCCCAGAGCTTTAAAACACAATGATTGAGCTCCGAACAACACCAACCGTCTAGGGCGCCAAGGCACCCAAGAGGAACAAGCTCTAGGGTGTCCAAACACCCAAGAGTAACGAGCTCAAGGGTACCAAGTACCCAAGAGTAATAAGCTTCTCAACTTGTAACTTCCACGTATCACGTGGAGAACTCAAACCGATGCACCAAATGCAATGGCAAGGGCACAAGGAGTGCCCAAGTCCTTCTCTCCCAAATCCCACCAAAGCAACTAATGCTAGGGAGGAAAATGAGAGGAAGAAAGAAAGAAGAACACGAAGAACTCCAAGATCTAGATCCAAGGGGTTCCCCTCACTTAGAGGAGAAAGTGATTGATGGAAACATGGATCTAGATATCCTCTCTCTTTTCTCTCAAGAACTAGCAAGAATCATTGGAGGGATTGAGAGTTAGCAAGCTCAAAGAAGGTAAACAATGGGGGAAGAGCATGAGCTTAAGAGATAAGGTTGAATGGGGAAGAAGACCCCCTTTTATAGGAGCTCCCGTATCCAACCTATCGGTGTACAAAAGTAGGGGCCTAGCTTTTGACCCCTTTACTTGTGCACGGGCAGTCAGAGCCACCTGCCATGACACACATGAGCAGGACATGAAGGGGAAGCCGGAGAAAAGCTGAAGACACAAGGCGAACAAAACCACAACAAAGGACCAAGACCACAAAGGTTGCACGGGCAATGCAGGTTGCCCCGGCAAGGACCCTTGCCGAGGGCAGCCTCAGCAGCCCCGGCAAGATCCTTGCCGGGGCAGCTCGTCCACACCCGCTGAGCGAGCCACCTTCGAGCCCACCGATGCTGAGCAGTCGCGTTGGGACAGGGTTCGGGAGGCACCTCCGTGGTGGCATGCAGATCTTTGTGAAGACATAGAGCAATCAAGATCAAATGGGGATAGGAAGGCAACCGTCCCCACCGAAGAAACCCACAGGACCCCCCCGGCAAGATCCTTGCCGGGGAAGATGGCGCGCCGCGGCAAGACCCTTGCCGGGCCACCCGGCGAGACCATCGCCAAGCGTCCCGGCAAGGCCACTGCCAGGCCCGCACCAGCCAAGTTCCTACCGCCGGTCATGCGCAGCCACCGACCCAACCAACTGGGCAGGCACCTGTGTGGTAGCATGCAGACCTTCGTGGAGGCTCCACCACCACGCCACCTCAGCTGCCTGCCTGCCTACATGGCGCTGGATGCGTTGCTGGCTGGGGCGCGTGTCGAAGCCAGGAGGGGCGGCGACGGACGGGACGGGCCTCACCCCCGTCCCCCAATAAAGTGGAGGACACCTAAGCCCCGTATTTAATGCATCTTGTCCTGTAATGCTAGTGATAACCTCGCAACACTGTAGCACTTTCCACCTCCTGTGTGCCACTATGGTAGCCCCTTTCGCCTATAAAAGGAGGCCCATGGCATACTGAGAAGGGATTCGGCTCTTTTGAACCTCACAACACCCAGAGCTAGTTCGAGAGCTCAAGAACACTAATACAACCACCAAAGCAGGATCATAGGGTTTTACGCATCTTTGCGGCCCGAACCTGGGTAAATCCCCTATGTGCCATCCGCTAGTCCCGCTCTTCCCACAATTCCGCGCCCCGCAACAATAGAAGGGATTCCAGTGATCCCATAGGTGTCGTTTTCCACCGACATCTTTGGCGCGCCAGGAAGGGGGCAACGCTATTGTGAGAATTTGGTCTAGCAGTTGGCCTAGCTATTCTTCATCGCGATGGCTCCTAAGAAGAAGACGACCATGATGATCGGTTTGTCCGGGACCAAGTTGCCGGCACCGGTGCGTACCAGTAGCGGGCCAGTCGCAGAGAGAACCCGTGGAGCGGCCCGCAAACATCCACATCACCGTGGCGGTTCAGGCCTGGCGAGTGGCGCCGTTCGCGCGCCAGGCAACGAGCCACTAGTCATGGGCTCCAGAGACAGAGTCGCCCCCCCCCCCCGCAGGCGGCGCGAGGCTCCTCAGGGGTGCCGCCGTCCCACCAGGCGGCGGCATGACGACCTCCAAGACGCCAACACCGGCGCCCACGACACGCTCCTCTTAGGTTGTGCATGATGAGCAGCGTCACCCTGCCGGTGATCCTGCGCGCCGCCCTGGGAAGAGTCCCGTGCGCCCATCACATGAAGAGGATGGCCAGCGTGCGCACCGGGGTGCTGATGGAGGTGGCGAACATCTGCAGAGCCGTGACGCATCTCCTTCTAACATGGTTAGGAGTCAAGGCACATCGCGGTCCACCCAGCTTTCGCCGCCACCCACGCTAGCGGAAGCCCTAGCGTGCGCACAGCTGCGCCTCAATTTTCCTCCCGCTGCGGAGAAGCTTGACGACTGGAGGGCCACCGTCCGGAGCCTCGTTGGCATCGCCAACAACGACGGGCCGCGGCCGGCGGAACCCGTCGGCCGTCGCTCCGCTGGGCTGCCACGTGCTAGCGGAGGCCACACCGGAGGTGACGCGGCCACGTGTATTCCCCGCCTCCATCCCGACCGCCCGGGGCGTCGGCCTGCCACGACGACGCTTATGATGATATCTCCATCGTGTCGTCCGACCCGCGAACCAACCGCGATCAGCGGCAGGTCGTCCAGGAGCGGGCTCACGAGGATGCTCGAACTACGATCGAGCACCATCGTGATGTGCGCCACCAGTCGGACAGGCGGGCAGGGCCCGCTATGGACCACCCAACGCTGGGAGGCTACGGTGGCCTACCTTACGAGGTGGGTTGTCCGGCCTTCACCCGTGAGCTGCGGCAGTTCCAGTGGCCCTCCCACCGTACGTTCAAACCTAACGTTGGCAAGAAGTACAATGGCAAGACCCACCCGTCAGAGTTCCTCAGCATCTACACCATCACGATGCAAGCTGCTGGGGCCCACGATGATATGGTGCTTGCCAACTACTTCCCGTTGGCACTCAAGCCTAATGTCATGTCATGGTTGATGCACTTGCCGGTGGATTCCATCTCTTCTTGGGCGGATCTGTGCCATGAGTTTGTTGGCGCCTTTACTGGAGGTCACCAAGCTCATGGCCAGGCGAGTGATTTACACATCATCCCCTAGAAGGAAGGAGAAAACCTGCGCAAGTACATCCAAAGGTTCAGCCGGGTGCAGTACAACATCCCTGATGTTCATCCCGCCGTGGTGATCAGTGCGTTCCACCAGAACATGCGCAATCACAAGATGCGTGAAGAACTGGTGATGAACAAGGTTAAGGATGTGGCCGAGCTCTATGTTCTGGCCGATCGGTGCGCTCATACCGAGGAAGGAAGGAAGTACCCTGGCGAAGATGCCGGTGCGGAAACCGACTCCACTGGCGATACCGCCACCAAAGAAAGGCCGACGCCGTAATAGGAAGCGCAAGGGCAAGGCCATGCTTGCCGTTGAGGGATCCGACGACACCGGTACCATCAAGAAGACCAAGGCGAGTGACCCCGGCAAGGAGGTTGCCGGGTGTGATGCTTGCCGGGCCTTGGCGGCTACCGATAAGCCAGGAGGCTCCAACAAGCAGTACTGCAAGATCCACCGCACCAAGGGCCACGATCTCCAAAACTGCCAGCAGGTAGAACTGCTCGCCGAGAAGCAGAAAGCCGAGTATGAGCGGCGGGACAAGGAGAAAGGCCCAGATGGTGCCAAGGGATCCGACAAGAAACGTGGCGGCCAAGGAGGCCGCCGCGACAAGGATAATCAACAAGAGAGGCCCGCCCGAGGCCGCGACAAGAAGCAGGAAGACGATGATCATGACGAGGACGACAAGTTCGGCGACCACGAGTTTCAGGAAGCCATAGAGGCCATGTGCGTCGATGGTGGCGCCTCGCTACATACATCTCACCGCCAACTCAAGCAGTGGGCGCATGAGGTCGCGGTGGTGGAACCATCATTCGACGCACGAAAGCCGCTGAAATGGACCAGCACCCCCATCATCTTTGACACCGAGGACCACCCTGATCGCACCACTACGGTCGGGTTCTTGCCGTTGTTGGTTTCACCAATGATCCGCAACCTCAAGGTGACGAAGATGTTGGTTGACGGCAGGGCCGGCCTGAACTTGATCTCTCGTTGTGGTTAGAAGGCTACAGATCCCTGATGGAGACCTCGAGGAGACGGGTACGTTCCAAGGGGTCAACCCGAGGAGGAGCCAGCCGAAGGGGAAGATCATGCTGCCCATGACGTTCGGAGGCGAGCTGAACCACAGGACGGAGAGGATTGTCTTCGACGTGGCCGAGATCCCCTTGCCTTACAATGGGATCCTCGGCCGCCCGACGCTAGCCAAGTTCATGGCGGCTTCACACTACGCCTATAACATGTTGAAGATGCCCGGGACGATGAACATCATCACCGTCCCCTCCGACAAGAAAGATGCACTGATCTGCGCCGACCAACTCTACCGAGAAGCAGTTGCAGCAGCTGCCGCTAAGGCACCTGCTCCTACCGACGGAGCCCCGAAGGAGAAGATGACCGGCGAGATCCCTCGCACCCACTTCGGCAAGCGCACCTCTTCGGGGTGTCGCGCTTCCATTGAGAACATGCCAGAGAGTTCCGCCGACAAGAGCAAGAAGTCCAGAGCTGCACCACCAGAGACTAAGAAGGTGCTCGTCAAGGAGGATGGCACAGGGGGAGCGTTCACCATAAGCTCCACCCTTGATGGCAAATAGGAAAGCAAGCTCGTCACCTTCCTGCGGGCAAATGTTGATGTGTTTGCATGGCAAGCCTCCGACATCCCCGGCGTTCCCAGGGAGGTGATTGAGCACCACCTTGCTGTCTGTCCTCATGCGTGGCCCGTCAAACAGAAGGTCAGGAAGCAAGCTCTGGAAAGACAAGAGTTCATCAAGGAGGAAATCAGAAAGCTAGAAGCGGCAGGCTTGGTGAGGGGAGTACTCCATCCGATGTGGTTGGCCAATCCGGTAGTGGTGCGCAAGGCAAATGGGAAGTGGAGGCTATGTATTGATTACACATACATCAATAAAGCATGTCCAAAGGATCCCTTCCCGTTACCGCGCATCGACTAGATTGTTGACTCCACGGCTGGATGCGACCCGTTATCATTCCTTGACGCCTACTCGGGATACCACCAGATCTTCATGGCGAAAGAAGACAAGGAAAAGACAACATTCATCACCCATGTGGTACGTACTGCTTTTTACGAATGCCTTTCGGGTTGAAGAGTGCTAGCTCGACCTTTGCAAGAGCAGTCCAAATTGGTTTTGAACCCCAGCTACATAGAAATATGGAAGCTTATATGGATGACATAGTGGTCAAAACCAGGGACAAAGCAACACTTGTGCAAGATCTGGAGGAAACATTCGGGAACCTGTGCAAGATCAACCTCAAATTGAACCCTAAGAAGTGTGTCTTTGGCATCCGGTTCGGCAAGCTTCTTGGGTTCTTTGTGTTCCAGCGCGGGATTGAAGCAAACCCAGATAAGATCAAGGCCATCGAGCAGATTGAAGCACCCAAGCGGATCAAGGACGTGCGTCGGCTCACTGGCTGCGTTGCTGCCATGAGCCGGTTCATCTCCAAGTCCGCGGAGCATGCCCTTCCTTTCTTCAAGATCTTGAAGAAGGTATGGCAAGTGGAGTGGACCCTAGAAGCCGAGGCAGCGCTGCAAGATTTGAAGAAATACCTCTCTTCTACCCTAGTGCTGGTTGCGCCCAAACCACAAGAACCGTTGCTGCTTTACCTAGCGGCAACAAATCAAGTGGTTAGTGCCGCACTAGTGGCACGGAGAGAGGTCGACGAGAAGGCAGCAATAGCGGCAGAGCCAATAGAAGGCAAACCAAAACCCTCTCCGGTAGGGCTCGATCCTGGCAAGATCGAGTCCCTGACAGGGGGCCAGCGCTAGCACGACAGGACCCACACGACCGGGTGAAGAGGCGCAGAAAAAGAAAATGGTGCAGCACCCAGTGTACTTCGTCAGCTCCCTCTTGAAGGGGGCTAGGTCGAGGTACTCAGGTGTGCAAAAGCTGCTCTTCGGCCTCCTTATGGCCTCGAGGAAGCTGCACCACTACTTCCAAGTACATGAGATCACGGTAGTCACCCGCCTCCCATTGCAACGAATACTACACAACCCAGATGCAACAGGGAGGATCATGGACTGGGCCATGGAGCTGTCGAGTTTCAGTTTGAAGTTTGAAAGCACCTCGATGATTCATAGCAGAGTCTTGGCGGAGTTTGTTGCGGAATGGACCTCGACGCCCGATGAAGAGGTACAGGAGACCACTCTCCCCGGCAAGGAAGCGAGCTGCAACTGGATCATGTACTTCGATGGTGCCTTCTCGCTGCAAGGCGCCGGTGCTGGTGTGCTGCTTGTCGCACCCACTGGAGAGCACCTCAAGTATGTCGTCCAGATGCATTTTCCCCTGGAGATGTCGACCAACAACACCGCCGAGTACGAGGGTTTGCTTGCCGGTCTCAGGATCGCGACAGACCTTGGAGTTAAGAAGCTCATCGTCAGGGTCGACTCACAGCTCGTCGTCAGGCAGGTCAACAAAGATTATCAAAGCTAGTTGATGGAATCTTACGTAGATGAGGTGAGGAAATTGGAGGAGTGCTTTGACGGTATACAAGCAGAACATGTCCCTCGAGGGGAGCACGACATCGCCGACTACCTGTCAAAGCGCGCTGCGCTCAAGCTACCTATGGAACCAGATACTTTTGTGCTTCAGTTAACTCAATCATCCATTGAGCCATTGACCGGGCAGAGCAAGCGGAGGAAGCTAGGCCCTGGCAAGTACTTCCCCACCGAGCTCCCCGGAGCCGCTGGCAAAGATGTTGCCATGGATGCCGATCCTGCCGCAGGGCAACCGACTCCGGCAGGACCTCAAGTCATGGCCGTGGAGCCGGTCGCTCCCGCAGCAGAAGAAATGCCTTGGGTCCTTGCCATCGAGCCACAGGCTCCGGCATGGGTGAGGGAGTCCCAGATTAGGGGGTGTCCTGATAGCCGGACTATAACCTTTGGCCGGACTCCTGGACTATGAAGATACAAGATTGAAGACTTCGTCCCGTGTCCGGATGAGACTTTCCTTGGCGTGGAAGGCAAGCTTGGCGATACGGATATGTAGATCTCCTCCCATTGCAACCGACTTTGTGTAACCCTAGCCCTCTCCGGTGTCTATATAAACCGGAGGATTTTAGTCCGTAGGACGAACAATAATCATACCATAGGCTAGCTTCTAGGGTTTAGCCTCTCTGATCTCGTGGTAGATCTACTCCTGTACTACCCATATCATCAATATTAATCAAGCAGGAGTAGGGTTTTACCTCCATCGAGAGGGCCCGAACCTGGGTAAAAACATCGTGTCCCTTGTCTCCTGTTACCATCCGCTTAGACGCACAGTTCAGGACCCCCTACCCGAGATCCGCTGGTTTTGACACTGACATTGGTGCTTTCATTGAGAGTTCCGCTGTGCCGTCGCCATCAGGAAGGATGCCTCATCCCGTCTTTAAAGACGACACTGTTTCTAAAGGAGCTTTGGCTATCGGCCAAACTCTCTGGCTAGGCGGTTTTCTTACAACCGCCTGTTCGGCCACTGCGCCGACGATGACTTCTCGGGTCATCGAAAGAAATCTCCACGTCAACTCGGAACTCGCCGAGCAGTTAGATCCGATGGATCTCTCTTCCTTAAACAAGCTCTTGGATCGCATCGCCGCCCTGAGAGTCGCTACAGACTATGATCGGATTGGGCCTAAACCCGATCCGAGAGAGATTAACTCTCCCCAGGTCACCCACCACGTCGCAGTGGTGGAGGAACAATGCGGTAAGCCCTCATCTATCTTAAGGACTAGTTATGTTTGGAATCCCGATCCCTCCAAGCCGGATACCCGCGGAGGGGAGGACGTCACTCAAGCCCTGAACCTAAGGTCAGGCAGCAGGCTAGATTCATTGGACAACATCCAAGAACCCAAGCTTCCGAGTTTGAAAACTCCTTGGTCCCTGAGTCTCAGATTGGGCGAGGTTCCGGATTTAATTCCACCCGCCCACCCTAATATAAGGGATCTATCCCAAATTCGGCAAGAGCCCGTAGAAACAGTACACCATTACTGGGCCAGATTCCTCCTGGTTATGAACAGGATAAAGGGCTGCCACGAGGAGGATGCAATTTCATTCTTTTGCAATAATTGCATGGACAACAGAATCCTCTACGCCATAAGTCGCCGTGAAATTACACGCTTCGCTGACTTGGCATCCATAGTACGAAAGTACTGTGCGATGGAAACTGCCTGGAAAACCGAAATAAAATTTTGGGACAATCCGGCCCTGAATACAACCCCAGTCCAAAATAAAAGGGTGCATTATCGCCAGGTACCTGGGTTAGACACCAAAAAGCAAAAACCCTCTATAGGGCATGGAACCGTACTAGAGGGATGGCTCAATGGACCCTATAAAATTCATAGCACAGAGGGCGCCACACCAACTCATAGCCTTAGAGCATGTTGGATACTCCGGCAGGTGGCCAGAAGTGGCGAAGAGCTTCTAACCCCAGAATTCACAGAGCACCTGCCCAGGGATACCAGTACGGTATTAACAGTCTTCGAGAGTTCCGCATCAAATAATATGCGGAAATGAACACTCCGCAGCCTCGCCAAAGTCTACCAAGTAGCAACAATAAACCCATGGAGTGACACGGCTATTACCTTTAATGCCAGTGATGAACCTAAATTCCAAACAGCCCGAGCACCAGCCGCATTGGTCCTCAGTCCAATAGTGGACGACTTTCGCCTTACCAAGGTACTCATGGACCACTACTAGGGAAAAGCCTATACACAGAATCTTAGCAGCAGCGCAGCTCAAAAAGAAGCGCTGTTGCTAATTAGTAGTAGCGCGTGTGCGAGAAACTCGCTCCTGATAAGTTTTTAGCAGTAGCGCGCTCTGTGTAAAATGTGCTGCTACAAATATTGACCAGCGGTGTTCACCTAAGTCCATTTAGCAGTAGCGCGGTGGCGCGAACCGCGCTACTGCTACGGATGTAGTAGTAGAGCGCTTTTACTGAGATCGCTGCTGCTAAATTTCAAATTGGCACACTTTTTTGTCCCTGTTAGCAGTAACGCCGTCGCCCAAAGCGCGCTGCTGCTAATTCCTTATTAGTAGCGCATTTTTGCTCCCGCGCTACTGCTAACCCGCACCAACCCACCACCTTTTCCCCACCCGTCCCTCCCCTCCCCCTCCTCTGTTCCCTTCCCCCTACCTCCCCCACATGCTCCCACTCTCACTCTTCTTCTTCCTCAATACTTCTCCCCCATTACTCTCTCTCTTCT